>NC_087394.1:34798133-35130953 GCF_031307605.1 Tribolium castaneum
TGAATTAATCATTGATGCGATATGATTTTATATTCCATAAACTTTGCAACCGGATATTGTGGTTCCTTACGTAAAAATTCAAAAAATTCAAAATATAACTGATAAAAATTTAACGTTTTTAAGGAAAAAAACGTTAGACAGGAAATATGATAACAAAAATAATCAGAATGAATATTATTTTTTATTAGACATAAAACAAACTACATACTTAAACTAACAAAGTCATACACCTAAATAAATTTTTAATTGCAGTTTTTAAGCCAAACCTAACGCTATGAACATCATAAAAACGATCCAACATGTACAAACAATTCCAAACATTGCTAAAAAGGTAGGAACATGATTAAAACAATTTTTTATTGAAACTACATCATGATCATTAAGTATAAGTCTCTTCCAGTCAGTATCAATATAATTACTATTGGTAAAAACTAGTCTTAATTTAAAATATATTACAGAGTTTGCTATAGAAACATTTTCATATTTAAATATTTCTATTGCAGTATTGCTCAAATAACCCAGATTCATCTTCTTCCATTGGTAATCAACATCGTTGAAAAATAAACTTTTCCAGAGAGGAGACCATCTTGTGTTGTTAGGACTTTCACTAGTGAAGACGATGTACATATCTACAACATCTAACGGTTTTTGCACGTACAACACATTTTGTATAAGAGTAACAAACAAGATGAGTGATGAGTTCAAAAGAGGCATTACACTTGAAACGCAGTGGGTTGTTGTTGTTGTTGTTGTTGTTGTTGTTGTTGTTGTTGGCTTCCTGTATCATCTAAAATACACGAAACACAATTATTTATTGATGAAGGAGGACCATCAAACTGATCTTCGTCAAAACTGTTATAATAATGTTGTAAACATGGTAGATTCAGCTTTATATCATGATCTTGTTGATATGTTTCCGGTAATTTATGAAATATATCCATCAACTGGCACGGTCCTAATTTCAGTAGTTCCAGTTTCATTAGTAATCGAATATCGCTTATGGTTTTTTCAAAATGCAGCACTTTTTTTATAACAGGTTCTACACTCGTTGCCATCTTAAATGGAACTAAATTAGACGTTAAATAATTATATCGTATATATATTTCTTATTTATTAGGTAATATCTTTCATTTCAATCCAACTATTCTGATTATCTGGTAAACCTAACCATTTCACAAATAATTTAGTTCCTTTACGTCGAATCACTTTCTCAACTAAATAGACGTCAGGATATTGAGTTTTTGATAATTCCCAAATATAAAAAGCTCCTTTGATTGGTTGACCTTCTTTATCTTCTAGCAGAAATGTTACAGGATTGGTTAGATTAATCTTACTGATTTTAAAAATTTCCGTTGACCAATTGGGTGTATATCCTTTTTCAAATAACATCTTTTCTTTGCTAATTCTTACGAAATCTCCGACTTTAAATTTTTTTCTGTTTTTATCAACAATCTTTAGATGATCATATGCTGTTATGTCTCCTTGATTCGAAGCGTTTATCTCTGTGGGTTTCCTTCCTGTTGTTCGATGTATTGTAGTATTATAATTTTTGGTTATCTCTTGCAATTTATTTATCCATTTATGTGTCGCAAATAACGTAAAATATCGATAAATTTTGGATTTTAAAGTACGTATAACTCGTTCAGCAATTGCTGCTTTTTTAACGCTGTACGTACTATAGTGATTAATATTATAACGTCTCATCAAATCCTGAAAAGTGGTATTATAAAATTCCTTTCCTTGATCTGACTGTAAATTCTTTGGTATTCGTTCTTTTTCATTCTTCAGTATTGATTCCATAGCTCTGCTAACCTCATTAGCTGATTTCGATTTCAGTGGTCTGGTCCATAAAAATTTAGAAAAACAGTCGATTACGACTAAAATATATTTAAATCCATTATTATGATAAGATAAATTTTGCATTTCTGCTAAATCTACTTGCCATAAATCATCCAATCCTTTAATTATAGTACGTCTTCGTTTAAAATTCCTGCGTGCAGGTTTAAATATCTCGTTTACCAATTTTTGCTTTACATCACTAACTTGCTTTAGTCGAACCATTGCTTATTTACGGTACACTTCTCTACAATTTCCATGACGATCTGACATTTGACCTGGAGGACACTTGTTTTTATTATGAGGCATGGGTTCTATCTTTCACTATTTTCATATGAATCTGTTACTTTCCTTTTCTTTGATATAGGTACATTTTCAAGTTGATCTGTATCACCTGCTTTAGAACGTTTGGAAATGGTTTCTGGTTTTATCTTAATACTATCGATTCCTTCAAAGCGTTCTTCAAGTTTTTTTATTCGTCTGGTTATCTCATTTGAATTATTCATAAATTTTTTCCACTTGTTATCGATTTCATAATTTATACTTAAATGTTTGTTATGCAATTCTGATTCAATCGTGTGAGGAATTGTAGCAATTATATTATCAATTTTTTCATCAAGTATTTTGTACTTAACATTCATGGTTAAGTTTAACTGATTAAATTTATCCATCCATATAGCATCTGCTTTATGAACATTATTATTTAAATCCGTTAAAGCAGCTATTACTCCTTCCATCTTTTGGTATATTTGTTTACTTACTAAATCAATATATACCTTATTCGCACAATCTTTGTCTTCTGTTGGATCATTAATGTTACAGATTCTATGATGTTTTAAATCAAGGTCACCATCAGCAGTGAAAACAAAAGGTGATGGTGTAGATTTAAAAAATGCACTTGATGCTGATAACACTTTACGTCCGAATAGATCAATGGGCATTTCAACACTGAGGATTAACCAGAAAAAAACTTAAGCCTAATATATTACACCACATTCCTTTAATTCTTCTTCTATTGATAAAATTTCATTCAGATGGGAATTGTTACCCGCTTTTGTCGCTGCATGTAATAATGCTAGACGTGACACTAATTCATTTATGTCATCCCAGTAAACATATTCTACACGTTTATTAGTGAATAATCCTTCACCAATAAACGGAGATTTAGGAAATGAAGTAAACATTGGTTGCACAATTTGAGTATATTTTACACCTCTATGACCTTTTAGTTGTTTTGTGGGATCATTATTTTTTCTATGTGTATTAGAAATTTCAAGTATTTTTTTGTATGCTGACCGATCCTCTTTTGTAATTTGAGTGTATTTATCTTCAGGGTTTTTAAAAAATATTAGTCTGTATAAACCAGGAGTACCAGGAAATGATTCATTATCTAAAATTAAATCACCATTTTGACTGATTATTAATTCATGTTTACCCATAAATAGTTTATTCTCTTTTGAATTATATCTAGGACCAAATGTCTGATCACTGGTTTTCTCTAAAACTGCTTCTATTGCATTTCTCGCAACTGGAGGATATTGTTCTAAAAATTCATCTAAAATATGTCTGCTATTAATTAAATCATCCATAGTGTCAGATTTGGTTTCTTCATCTTCTTCTTTTATTTCTGGTAATGACTCATATATTTCTTCTGGTTGTCGCAGTGATGTACTAGGTTCATATGTTTCTTCAACTGGTAGTTCAAGTTCTTGTTTAATCTTTTCTTTTTTTGGTAGTTTAAGAAATTGTTTCCTTTGCTTTTGAATATGATGTTTTGGTCTTTTGTGTTGTTTTTGTTGTTGTTGCTGTGGTGGTGGAGATTGCTTCTCCAATTTTATTGAAATTTCTTCTAAAGGATTTATAACAGGCTGAAAAAGCTTTTTAATTGACTCATCCGCTTCACTGCTGTTTAACTTTATGGCTTTATACTTCTTTCGAATTGAATCAGCTGCTTTTAATATATGTCTTTTAAGGTTTTGATCTGGTTTGGTACCCATCATTACCGCTTAATGTTATAAACTAACCGAACAAATCAGAATTATTGTTTATATAACTTCTTATTCGACTGCTATTATAACGGGTCTCAAACTGATATTAACCGATCTCAAACCGATCAGGAACTGCTTTTTAACAGACATTAACCGGTCTGAAACCGATATTAACCGGTCTCTATCCGATAATAACCGCTCTGGAACCGGTATTAACCAATATCACACCGATACTAACCGGTCTGAGACCGATATTAACCGGTCTCTAACCGGTATCTAACCGATACTAACCGCTTTGGAACCGGTATTAACCGATATCGCACCGATACTAACCGCTGTGAAACTGATATTAACCGGTCTGGAAACGTTCTCAAATAGATATCACTCTACACTTGAATAAAATGATCAAACCCTTTTCTATATCGACCCTTATTTAATTCATTATCTTTACATATAACCAAAAAACCATATTGGTTTTTCCAACATTCCTGACATATTTCACAGAATTGTTCGAATTTCATATCAGCACCAACATGATCTTCATATACATGTTTTAAATTTAACAGATCTTGTTTTAATATTACCAATAAATTTGCATTATCTCGAATTAAATGTTTCGGTATTTTTGTATATGTTTGACAGAGATAGAAACTATCAATATTTTTATGCCGGCCCATGCAAAAGTAATCCCTTATCTTAGCTTGATTACACATTATGACATCATCAAATATAAAAATAGAGTTATTTTTTGCATCTTTTGGATCTAGCACGTCTTCATTATGTTCATACTGGTTATATTCCATTCCTTTAATTTTTTGTAGCACATCACTAAGCAGTTTATACTTCGGTTGATATAATGATTTACAATAAATATATATGTTTTCAAATTTCAATCCGTTGGGATCAAACAATAAAGACAATAATATGTTAGTTTTTCCTCCACCAGAAGGTCCACAAATTATACAACGTATTGATTCGGGTAAAAGTGTACCATGTCGATGAGACATTTTATGTTTATTATCAACATTATTATAATCATGATTTATGATAGGTAATTGTAATTTTTGCTTTAACACTTTCATTTTCATACTAAATTAAAAACATTTATAAGAAGGTTTATATAGGGAAAAAAGTTCAGTTAAATGTTGTCTTTCAAAGGGGAAGGACTATTAAATACTGCAATCAATAAATTACCTTTTGAATTACATTTACCAGGATATCAATATTGCGGACCTGGTACAAAACTTAAGAAACGGTTAGAACGAGGTGATCCTGGAATAAACAAGCTTGACAGCTTTTGTAAAACGCACGATATAGCTTACGCTAATTCCAACGATTTAAAAGATAGACATCAAGCGGATCGAATTTTAGAAGATAGTGCATGGTCACGTGTTAAGTCTAAAGACGCTTCATTTGGTGAAAAAGCAAGTGCCTGGTTTGTAACTAACGCAATGAAAGTCAAAAGGAAATTAGGTATGGGAATCCAAAGGAAAAAATCGAAAAGGAAGACAAAGAAATCTAGAAAGAGGACACAGAAAAAACAACAACCTTTTCATAAAGCTCTTTTATCAAATTTAGAAAATAAGGGATATGATAATATAAAATCTGCATTATCAGCTGCTCGTATAGCAGTTAGAAAATCTGGAGGTCGTAAGCGTATAAAAATTCCTCGTATTATACCTATAAAAACAGGAGGATTTTTACCATTGTTACCATTAATTTTTGGAGGACTTAGTGCCTTAGGGGCTATGGGCGGAGGTGCTGCTGCTATAACTAAAGCTGTAAATGATGCTAAAGCAGCGAAACAGAAATTAGATGAGAATAAACGTCATAATAAAGTACTGGAAGATATCGCTATCGGGAAGGCGGGAAGTGGTTTATATCTTCGAAAGCAACCACGAGGTTATGGATTGTATTTACGTAAATTTCCAAAAAACTACCAATAAAACTGCCTAATAGGGCACTAACTGATAATGATTTAAGAAGATATGCTAAATTATTAAAACTACCCAAATTTAAAGGCGTTTTTATGAGAGATGAATTAATTCATATGAAACCTGATAAGACAGAATGTGCTATCATTAATTTGGACTCTAAAAAAGGATCCGGAACTCATTGGGTTTGTTATAGAAAAACAAATAAACAGGTTGATTATTTTGATAGTTATGGAAATCTAAAGCCACCTCTAGAATTAGTACGATACTTAGGAAATTGTAATATTTACTTTAATCATGATCGTTATCAATTTTTATCATATAATTGCGGACATTTATGTTTGATGTTTTTACATAATAAAAGATGAGATAATCATGTATTTTATTCAGTCATGTATAAGACATTCTCCCTAACAGGTGTTGAAAGTACGCTGTCTGAACACTATGAGCCACCCATTGACCTTGAAGAAAATTCGAATTATTCTATAGCTTTAATCGGTTTTTATACTAACAATAATATACCAAATATAGAAGAGGGTACAAATAAATTTTATTATTTTGCTCCGAACACTACTGAAGAAAAAGTGATAACATTTCCGAAAGGTGCTTATGAAATAGCTGCTATAGAAAAATATATACAAATTATTCTTAGTGGACGATCTGCAACTGATGCTCAAAAACAGAATACATTTTCATTGAAGGCTAACGAAAACACATTAAAGTGTGAGATATTTAGTATTTACGACATTAATTTCGCTCACGAAGATAGTATTGGTAAATTGTTAGGTTTTTCTAAAAGGAAACTTAAAGCAAGACAATTACATGAAAGTGATTTACCTGTTAACATAATTAAGGTTAATACAATACGTATCGAGTGTAATATTGTAAGAGGTTCTTTCTACAAAAACAAAGAATCTCATACTCTTTATGAAACTGCTTTAAGTGTTAGTCCAGCCGAACAGATTTTTGTGGAACCATTAAATCCTATTTATTTACCTATCATTAATAGATCCAATATACCTAACCTAACTATTGATATTGTTGATCAAGACCATTGTCCTATAGATTTTAACGGTCAAACAATCAATATTCGTCTTGCTCTGAAAAAAGAAGCATAAACATGGGTTTAGTGTTTCAAAATCAATATAAAAAATCATACAATCCATCAAATTATCAGTCAGTATCTTGTCATCAGTCGACATTATCACATCAGAGCGTGCAGATTCTTAAATCGTTAGGATATAATGTCCGCCAGCAAACTTCAGGTTTACAGTTCACCGGAAATAGACGACAGCATAAGTAAAGAGGAAGAACATACATATAGTCCGCAAGTAAGATCTTTCGATAACAATGATGAAATCGAAATTATAATTAATCAGAGAGATATTTGGATTTCTCTCTTTGAATCATTTATACAAGTGGACGGTGAGTTCATACCAGATCCGGTACCGGAAACTGGCGGTGGAAATGTAACCTTGACTAATAATGCAGCAGCATATTTATTTGAGAATGTAAGCTATGAATTGAATAATGTTGAGTTAGATAGTGTACGTGAAGTCGGAACAGTATCTACAATCAAAACTTTTCTATGTTATGGCAAAGATGAAGTAAGAGCATTAACTCTCGCTGGATGGAATGATCAAGAAAGTCAACAACTGAAGACATTTAATGAAACTGATAATACGTTTTCATTTAGAATCCCTTTATCTTATCTGTTAAATTTACCATTTGATTATCATCGGATAGTTAGCGGTCATCAAAAACTTCGATTAATACGAAGTCGTAACGATGCTAATTGTTTCATTTCTACCGGAACGAGAAAAGCGACACTTAAGATTAACAATATTGAATTAAAAGCAAAACATGTTTACCCAAATGATGAAATTAAATTAACTATATTAGAAGGGATCAACAAAGATCGTGTTATATCGTTACCGTTCAGAAAATGGGAAATTCATGAACTTCCATCAGTTCGACAAACTAATAACGACATCTGGAGAGTTAAAACATCTACTCAATTAGAAAGACCAAGATTTATTATCGTTTGCTTTCAAACAAACCGAAAAAATAATCCAAAGTCTGATGTTACTCTATTTGATCATTGTGATGTAAGAAGCGTACGTTTATGGTTGAATTCAAATGTTTATCCATATGAAACATGGAAACTACAATTTGCTAAAAATAAATATTTAGAAGCATATCAAGCTTACGTTGATTTTTATAAGGAATTTAATGGAAAAGATCGTGCTGAACCTATATTAAGCTATACAGATTATACAAAAAGACCGATATTTGTATTAGACTGTTCCAAGCAAAACGAAGCAATTCGAAGTTCCACCATTGATATCAGCTTAGAATTTGAAAGCGATAATAATTTCCCAGCCGATACAAGAGCTTATTGTATTATCATTCATGATAGAATAATGCAGTACTATCCGTTAACAGGAATAATTAGACAACTGATATAAGGATGAAAAAAAGTGTTACTATAAGTGATAGTGCTCCGGAAGTACATAATCTAATAGTTTGGTCATATGCTTATCAAGATGCTAGAAAAGGAAACTATTGGATACAATGCGCTGCAGACAGAGAAAGGTTTAAGTTTAGAATTAATCAAATGAAAAATATTTTAAAGGAGATCTTAAATTCTGCTCATCGTGAACAAATTTTTCAGTCTAGATTTAAGTGTTCAACATGAAGGTAGTAGTGATTGATGTTCAAGGATTTTATATACCTGAATTCATCGTTAAAGAATTAACAATATTTGATGGACATCGAACTGGTCACTATTTGTTTAAATCACCGGTGCCGTTTCGTCAACTAAGTGCAGATGTAAAAAAACAAGTGAAATATTTAGAATTAAATCATCATCTATTACGTTACAACAGTGGAAATATCGACTATGAAAATATTTATAACATACTAGAAGAAAATATTATCGATGATGTTATCGATATTATTTACGTAAAAGGAAGCGTTAAAGAGGATTTTTTAAGACAATTTTTCGATTCAAAGGACTTTTACCCTAGGATCATCAATTTGGAGGAAGCAAACTCTTGTCCAAAATTGCAACCACAACTTCCGTTATGTATGCATCATTACTTAAAAACTAAAATATGTATCTGTAGTCTTAATAATGTACGGTTTATTTATAATTATGTAATTCAGAATTTACCGAAATAAACGTTTAAAGTTTTAATCTCGTTTCCTTCTCCTACTTCATTAACCTGCCCTCTCCACTCTAGTTAAGATTACAAAAAGTATAAAGGGATCAACTTTTAGTGTGTGAAATAATTTTTATTGAAATATCAACAGTCAACACAACCATCATGTCTAGTAAGTAGAAATAATTTTTACATTATTTTATTTTAAATTTTTTCCGAATCAATTGTTTGAAATTTAATTACAACACTTCATCATCAGTCTTAATAAATTAATGTAATCTATTTATTAAATTTCTCTTTCTTTTGTTACAGAACATCCCGCAGGTTACTATGGGGACTATAACCCAGATTTGGTTGTTAACCACGCTGGGTTAACCGAAGAGGAGGTGGACCACCTCCTCACCCAAATTCCCGCGGGCACCTTCGAGTGGGTTTCCCTTATTAACATCTATCTGCGACTGGAACCGCCCCCATCCCTTGGAGGTTATTTTGATATTTTTACCGTGGGGCGCTTGACCGCCGCGATAGACACCGATGAGGAGCGGGGTATAATTGACATTTGGGTATGGGTACATTAAACCTCATACATGTTGGATCGTTTTATGATGTTCATAGCGTTTTTTATGATGTTCATAGCGTTAGGTTTGGCTTAAAAACTGCAATTAAAAATTTATTTAGGTGTATGACTTTTTTAGTTTAAGTATGTAGTTTGTTTTATGTATAATAAAAAATAATATTCATTCTGATTATTTTTGTGATCTTATTTCCTGTCTAACGTTTTTTTCTTGTAAATTTATGAATCAAAAATTTTATAAATATCCAGTTGTATTTGATTATTAATTTATCGTTACAATCATTTTCCCCAAAAAATTTATATCCAATAGTTTACAAACAATATATACATTTCTAATAGTTAAAACACATTTATACATCTTTTATAAAAAAAGTGGATTTGTTTAATTGAAATAGGTAAAAATTCATATCCAAAACCTTAATTAATTACTGGGCGGTTAACATTTTTTACCAAAAGATTTTGAAGAATTTACAACAATTTATCATAAACCCTCAACAGATGATATAGTAATTATTGTAAAAGCTGAAGTTTATATTTTTTTCATTATCTACTTTTAGATTTAAAACTAATTATCCGAAATCTATAAGCGAAGAATTTAAAATATCAAGTCCAATTTCGGCAGCGATAACAACTTACTCAGGTGGTATTTATCTTTTTCTCAGAGATAATACATATATTACATTATCTAGTTGCATCTCTGGATATAATGTTCCTGGTTTAACAAACGAATTATTTGAAGGTGTTCCTAATAAAATAACAAGGACATTTAGATATTTAAACGGAAAGCTGTACTTTTTTAATGAAAATAATTACTTTGAATATGATGAGTTTACTAAGAGTGTCATACAAGCGGGACCTAAAACTTTATCTATATTTAACATTAATTGTCCGCGAGAACCCATCTTAATTCAATTGAAAAAATTATCTTTTAAAAAGATTATTACACACAATGCAGTCCTGGTTGAAAATTTAACAGATTATACTCGTGAAGAAGATAGTTGGTGTAGTTGGTGTATTCATCAGTGTTTGTTTACAGTAAGTTTATATTACAACTTAATAAAACGTTCTTTCTAAACATCTAATTTAAACATCTAATTTCAGCTTCAGACCTACAAAAGTTGTGCCAAAAAGACGCATCGTAAGTTTATCGAAAATATTGACTTCGGCACAAGTTCTTCATCCACAAATTCTTCCGATTCAGACTACTGAATTCTTCTCTAAAACCAACATAAATAATCTTTTTTTGGTAAATTCTTTAATTTTTTAAATTTGTTTACCACATTTGATTGCTAAAAATGTGTTTAATTTTTTAGGAAAATTTTTATCAAATTTTTATCAAACAAAAAGTGCGTCACAAAATTCCTACGATAAGGTAAACCACAAAATTAGTATTAAATCATATTTTATTTCATTTTTATTTTTTAGGAAAGCGTGTTATCTGTTAACCGCAAAAATTGATTATAAAAGTTCCGTTTTTTACACATTTCACCAGTTTTATTAAAACTATCTTTGTGAGAAGTTGTATGTGCTCCGCTGTGTATTTTTGCATTTAAATTTCAAAGGATTCTGTAATGGCTGATCAACTATTAAATCTGAATAAAATTGCTGCCTGTGAATATACTGATACATATGTCAGTGCCAACGATTTGGAAGTGAACAAGAAATATAAAATCATCAATTTAACCAAGGCAAACACACAACATGGGGTTATGATGGTAGCATATCTGGACAACGTCGGTAAAGTTTTTTTACCTAAACGACTAACAGCAGTTATGAATGATACCATAATTACGACACTAATGGAAGGACTCGGATCTTATTTGATTTATATGGGACGTAAGCAAGCTAATGGAAATCAGGAACATGATGCCCACATTTTTAATTTCGAACGTATTGTTCACGAAGATTAATGTAAAATTTTTTGGTAAGTGTCATGTTCACCTCTATTTAAAAAACTAATTTATGATTTTTTTCAGGTTTCCAAAATAGACAGCACTATCCACTCTACCTACCTGAGGTTCGACTCCCCATGGAAGGAACAACAACAACAACAACTTTTTTTGCATTATATTTTAAACAAATAACAAAATAAACTTGGTGCGCAACAGACAAGTTAGGCAAACAACATTACAAAAATAAAAAACTACATATACTAGGTTTTTTTTCCTTATCGATAAAATAATGACTTTCCTTTATTAGTTATTAGTGACAAGCGCGATGATTTTCTGATATTTTGCTTAACTCAATACAGCATGTATTGTATATATACTTCATGTATTCACAATTGCACATTTCAAAAATCATATATTCAAAATTTCACAACCCCAAAAACCAAAAATTTCACAACCCCAAAAAGCTACTACTACTACTACTACTTGTTTTCTTGGTTGCATATTCGCAAACGGGCGGGGGGTGTGTTTAAAAAAAAAAATGGAGGCCAGCGCCATCTTTGATTGACGGCTGCGCTGACGGCAGCGCCATCTAGCGAAAAGTTTGCAGACCGTGGCGCCATCTAACGTGAGAATTTAGGCGGAATTTGTGACGACATCGGCGCTACCAACATTACACCCAATATTAATTTTTAAATAAATTAAAATTTTGGCGCCATTTTTTTTAACAAACAAACATGGCCGACTAATTTCAAATATTAATTTTGAAATAATTTAAATTTGGCGCCAATTTACCATTAAACAAAAATGACCGCCGCCGACTTTCAAACTTCCAAGATGGCGACGATTATTATTATTATTATTATTATTATACTACATAAATATATTTGCATCATCACAAATGGCGTCAGTCGGCCGCAGGCCGGCTGACCAGCTGGTCGCAGGCCAGCGAGCTGCGATTACGCGCTTGCGTCTGCGGCTGACTGACACAATTTTCACACATGCGCAGTAGAGGGAGGTGGAGGTGGTTTTTGAACCGGCTATCTCTATCTACTTTTATCGTAAAAATAAAATAAAAAAAAGTAAGAAATAAGCCGAAAATCCGCGAAAGTCAAGATAAACAAATTAGACTTAAAAAAAAATCATCAGATTTCCGAAAATTATCGTAAAAGAAATATGATTAGATTATAACTAGAATATTGAGGAAAAACACCTTTAATTATGACAACCAATTTACCGAAAAATTGAAAACCCGAGCTTAATTTTAGAAATTCAAAAAAATAAGCTGCATTTCTAATTTCTTTTTTTTTGTAACATTACAACATTTATTTTTGCCCTGTAACTGATTATCTCGTTGGACAATAAAGATTATTATTATTATTATTATGATTATTATTATTATTATTATTATTATTATTAGAAGAAAAGCCAAGCCAAAATCATACAAAAAAGTGTGCATTTTTCTCAAATTTGAGTTAAACTTATTGTTGCTGAGTTGGAAAAAGGTGGTTAAGAAGAATACAATAAAATTTCCAAAAAAATTATTGATAAAGTCCATTTATCAGCGAGGTTTTAGCTACAAAACTCAATCTTATAACCCGATGCATTCGAAGGATAAATCCGAGTAAAAACCTAAAAAAACTTATTTAAACCGCAAAACTTAAAATCCTTCAAAAAACCCCTCTAAAAACCTTAAATAAACCTGAACCAAACTTAAAAAACCGAACATTTCTATGAAAAAAGCAAATTCTCGAAGAAACTTCATAAAAAAATAAAAACTTCTAGGTACGAGTATCACAATTCGAACTGAAACTTAATGAGAAGTTAAAAGTTTAAAATTAAATAAACCCACGCCAAAACCAAAAAAAAATAAAAAACTCGTTATCTTAAAAACCGGGATTTAAGATTTTTGGCTCAATTTTTTAATTTTATTTAATTTTTTTTAAACAGTCGGACACAATTAAATTAAAAGCCCGAAGATTTGGATCTGAAAACCTGAAAAAAGTTTTCCAAAATCCATAAAATCTAAACTTTGACTTGTCAACAATAATAGATATATTATAATTAAATAATTCCTGAAATATACCAGCCGGTATAGCCCTGGTATTCCACGCGAATCCAATTATCATTTATTCAAGGTGGATTATAACCCGGAGCCGCTACCGGCGACTATGAGAGAACTCCAGGCGGAAAAAAATGGATCCGTCATAGACAACCGAACTTTAAGCGCTCTGATAAACGAATTTGATGCGGAGATTTACTCGATGGAACCGGTAATTAGTATCGATCCCGAGTTTGTTGTCAAACATTGCCTGGAAATTTTCATTCCAGACCTATTTGTACAGCTCGGCATTGGCTTTAGCTGCGATCTCTGTGTTTTTAAGGATGGGCTTCATCCTGAAGCTGGGACTCATGGTCGCCTCTGTGATATTGCATATCTTCGTTTACAGCTATTTGGACTTCTTTAGGGACTACCATAATGATAAGTCAGTTAGTCGCCCTCATCCAGGCACTACAATAATGAGCTTTCGGCAGGTTTTTCGCAATACCGTTCGAATTAAAATCCGCCCTGGTCCTCGCAATCGTCGTGATATTTTTCCACATTCTGGACCGACAAATCGAGTTCACTTCACGGACCGATTATTTGTGGAAAGCCAAGCTCAAGGTGGAGCAAGAAGAAGTGGAAACAATGCGAGGAATCAACAAAGTAAATATACAATGTGTTTTTAAATGATTCTCATCTAGTCGTCTATGAGCACAGTTTTTGTTACATGTAAACCAATTTCAAAGTTAACTAGGTACAATTATTTAGTTTGTATGTACTATTAACATTGTTAGATTCTCTTGGAAAACATCTTACCCGCCCATGTGGCCGAGCACTTCTTGGCCTCCAGAGACACCCAAGAGCTGTACCACGAGCGGTACTCGTGTATAGCCGTAATGTTCGCTTCAATACCCAACTACAAAGAATTTTACGATGAAAGTGACGTCAATAAACAAGGACTGGAATGTCTCCGGTTGCTCAACGAGATCATTTGCGAGTTTGACAAAGTAATTAAGCAACAAAACTAGGATTTATTAGCAAATTCGTTAACCGTGTTTCAGCTTTTGCTCAAACCAAAGTTTAGTTGTATAGAGAAGATTAAAACAATAGGGAGTACTTACATGTTGGCCTCGGGCCTCCGACCTGGAGCCGAAGAAAACAGCAAGGTTGGTACCCAACCCGTCTTTCGCTTATGGCTGAAGCTTTTAGCAAAATTTTTATTTGTCGACTCAAACAGAGCCGGCTGGTTGACCACTTTGTAACAATTTTTACGCCCCATAAAAGTGATGATCAATGAATGAAATTTACGGTCGCAGATTACAATAATGTATTTTATGTGTTTACAAGTGGCCGAGCTGTTGTGTTTAATAAACCATCCGCCTCTGCTCGTTTTTGCTATAATTTGCGGCTTTTAGACACAATCAATTGATCAAAATTTTCTTGTAAAAGAGTGTCATTCTTTCCAAAACGTACAAAATTGCCTGTAGGATGTCCTCAAGGTAAATAAAGTGGACGTGAATGTTCGGCACATTGAATTACCGTAAACAAATTTAACTGGCCAATCAATTTCAGGAGGCAAGTCGGAAGGAAGAGCACATTATTATCGCTCTGGTGGATTTTGCTGTGTCGCTGATGACGAGCCTTGATCAAATTAACCGAGACGCGTTCCAAAGATTCAAACTGAGAGTTGGTACGTTTCCGAAACGAAAACTATGGGTATCGGTATTTCATTAATTTGTGCACAGTAAAAAATTAAATAAGTATCTTATTTTAATTTGCACAGTAAAAATGATAAAAATAAATCACCCCTAACTAAAAAAGGAAGACACATTTTCATATACTTCTAGAATTATTTTGCCCTATACAGAATGTTCCATTTTTACACTGCATCCTTTAATTTTTTTTTAAATGGCATCCCCTGTATATTTGTACATATTAAATGTGCACTTTTTTAGGCTTTATAAATCAGTTTAGTTTTTGCAAATTGCTTTAACCGTTCAGAAGTTATTTAATTTTATTCTACAATTTTGTGCGTCTGCAGGCACATTATTAAAAAATCGCAGTGCGCTTGGTTTTTGAGATATTGAGTTGGGATTTTGTCTGTGTGTAAACAACTGTCGGGGGTATTTTTCGGTGACAAGACTGTCCATTTCCATTATAGCATTACCATTCTGTGACAGATTCATTTTGGTAAGCTTTGAAGGACCATAACTTGATTTTTTCAAATAGCACCCTCTGTATTTTATTACTGAGTATTATTCAGAATCTCATTTTACATCTTTTTTTTTTCAAAAGTTGATAGTTTAGAAGATAACTCGGCTATTTTGAAAAATGCACTTAAAATTACTTTATTACTTTATTACTTGAGAAAGCCGTTATTTTAAACAGTTTTCTAATTGCAATTAATTATTAATTAATTAATTAATATATTATTGCTGTTGATTTGTTATACCTCGTTTTTTTATTTCATTATTTATTTATTGTAAATTTCTGTCATTTTTATTTAATAATTTCATGTCAAAATTTTATTAAAATTTATGTTTCGATAAGATTTTTTGGTATGCATTTTACGTGAAAAATTCATTTTCACAAGAAAATCAAAACGTGACGTATTATAAATGCCATTTTGACATTAGTATGTCAGAATGTATTGTTTTCCATAGCACGCTACATTAGTATCCAAGAGATTTTGTGTGCATTTTTCAGAAAAACCGATTTTCTCCTTAACTATCAACTTTGTGAAAAAAAATTTCTAGGAAAAATGATGTAAAATGAGACACTGAATAATACTTAGTAATAAAATACAAGGGGTGCTATTTAAAAAAATTAAGTTATGGTCCTTCAAAATTTACCAAAATGAATGTGTCACAGCAAGGTGATGCTACAAAGCAAATGTACGGTCTTGTCACCAAAAGATACCTCAGACATTTGTTTAGGTACGGACAAAGTCCCAACTTGATATCCCAAAAACCAAGCGCACTGCGATTTTTTAATTATGTGCCTGCAAACGCAAAAAATTGTAGAAAAAATTAATTAACTTCTGAACGGTTAAAGTAAATTGCAAAAACTAAACTGATTTATAAAGCCTAAAAAGTGCAAATTTAAATATGTACAAATATACAGGGGATGCCATTTAAAAAACTATGTTAAAGGCTGCACTGTAAAACTGAAACACCCTGTATAAAGCAAAATAATTTTAGAACGTGCACTTTGATTTCCCATTTGATTTATTTCAATATCTTTGACAGTGTAGGTGCAATCTGTATATTAATATAATTAATTAATTATTTGTACTTGAAAATAAAATTACTTAATAAAAAGTTTTTACACTGTCCAGTTTTGTTCGTATTTACTGTGCATTTATTATTTTTATTAAACAAAAATACGTTTAATTAGATGAAATATTTTTAGGTTTGAATCACGGGCCGGTGATTGCGGGTGTTGTGGGGGCGCAGAAGCCCCAGTACGACATTTGGGGCAACACAGTGAACGTCGCCTCTCGCATGGACTCCTGCGGCATCATGGGCAAGATCCAGGTGACCGAAGAGACGGCCAAAATTTTGATGAATGCGGGATACCAGTGCGAGTGCAGAGGCGTCACTTACGTCAAAGGAAAGGGCAACTTAACGACTTACTTTGTCAAAACGCCCTTCGACGACAAGTGACCCGGTTGTGATCCAACCACCAATTCCACGTACTAATGAGACTGAGGATGTTTTGGGTGATTATGGGAACTCTCAGCTAATACTCACGATCCCGTAATCACGAGCAACGGCACTACATTGATAGTTAATTTATTACTTAATGTGTTGTAGTGGAGCGGCTGAGCCGCTTCGGTTTCGGAAATTTTTATGTACCTGACTGAATATTTATAATGTAAATAGTAGGTGTTGCTTTTAGGTGAAAGTTTGAAACACCATTAGGTGGTTAGACTCGATGGCTCCTAAACTTAATCATTTTCGGCATTCTAAATGTGATTAGGTAAATGTGTTAGACCCCGTCGACAATCCTCTCCCCGGTTTATTTTTGTAACAGTATGACATTTTTAACGTATATTTGTAATTTTGATGTGAAGATAAATGTGCGACTAGTTTACGTTTGGAATAAATCTTGTTTTATTTTCGTGGTCGTTTCTGGGTGGGAAAAAAAAGAAAGTTTTAAGATTTTTATTAAAAACAAAAAACTGACTCGGATCACTCGGAGCTCGTAAACATAATAAATAAAAATATCTAAGTACATAAATAGCAAAAAAGTGCAGCTGAGGTAAATAAAACAATAAAAGTTGGTTGAAATTATATACAAGAACCCATAGCTGGCAAAAACATTGCTTGAGTAAATTAGCTAGAAGAATATACAAGATCTGTACACTAGTCCTAATGGTATTAAATGGTTTAATATTGCACTTTGTAATATCGCCTCACGGAAAGGCAACGTATCCTAAAAACAAAATTAAAAATTAAGTATCATAATACAACAGCCTAAGTTGGTAATTTCAAAACTCAAGTCTCTTAATTAACTAAGCTGACGCACTTCCATCATCACAAAACCTTCTTGAAAAAATTAGAATCTTCTCTATTCTAGAAACTATCAAAGTTGAAAACTATGTCTCAGCTATTTGTCTGATTCTGGTATTGAATTTGTTGATGAGTATTCGCATAATCCATCCCATAACTGTGGCCGTCCATTTGCGACTGACTATCGGAGTTCGGCTCGATGTTGTCCGATTCGTACTTGATTCCTCGTTTGAATCTGCCATACAGCGACGAATAAGGCAGATTGTAGTGTATGGCAGCCTGGTTTATGGACATGTGCCCCAACCTGAAAACTCCGTCAAAATCGATTGTTCTACCATGGGAAATAAAATACAAAAAATGAAAGGAAATTAAATTATAAAAGTCCGGGTCATACAGGGACCGGCATCGCTTACGCGCGTACAAAAAATCGTGGGTAGCTTTCAGTTTTTAAAATTTTATTGACCTATCAAATAATTGATAAGATACATTTTTCTACCTGATAGAGATTATAATTATTACAGACGCAAATTTTTTATTTAAATGGAAAAGTGCGTTTAATCCACAATGCAAGTGATATTTTTGATCAAGTTCCTTTTTTATTTCTGGCTTTGTCAGGTCAGTAAATCTGTGTATAGGTCAATTAGAATTTGACTTGTTGATCAAAAGTCTTTTTTTTATTTTTGACACAAAATCGTCAAAAATGTCCAGTTAGGTGTGTTAAATTTTAAGAATTTTATTAGCAATGTCTAAACAATGCCGAAATATTTCTAGTTAAGTAATAAATAAATTAATAGCGTATACGACAGAAGATTAAATACACTATACAGAGTTATGATAAAATTTTATTTAAACATAAAACTGATATAACTTTTTTGTTTCAGCAACTTTTTTTAATTTTTTAATGTTTGATTCTTAGCAACCGTATTTATTTGTTGTACTTTTCTTTCTCAAATTGTCAGATTTCATTTATTGTCAAATTTGGTAGTTTGGTAAATCTTTTATACTTATGTATAATTTTATTATTGTATTATTTTATTATTAAAATACAATATGACCAATTTTTGCACAATAGTTGCAAGGTCTGCGATTTCCGCTAACTACATTCAAAAAAATATGATCTGAAAAACTGAAAACTTAACATAAAAATCTAACTTTGAAAAGCTGTATCTCGTGAAAAAAAGGGTCAACAATTTTTTTAACTCAGTTTAATGTCACTTTTCAGTACCCAAAAGATGGTCTGTGACTTTTCTTAAATACCCTGTTTTTTATTTATTGCAATGTTTTCAACATGATAAAATTTTTGTAGAATTTATAGAAGAATTAAGCAAAAGTCGATATGTTTTTAAAAATTTACATTTTAATATTGAAGATCTAACAACAGAAAAATAAATTATTATAAGTCCAGCTTTGAAATTTTCAATATTCAAATGTTAATTTTATCATCTACAAAAATGCCAATTATTTGCAATTTTACCTTAGCAAATCTGAACGATATCAAAAATTGCTGCGTATTTAATCTATTTTGTCGTTTACGCTATAAATTAAGTATTTTTTTTAATCAGCAAAAAATATGTTTCCAACGGCCAAAATCTTAGGACACCTGTATATTTCTATTTTTCGTATAAATCCGTAATAAATACGTATAATTTTTACCGGTCACTGACTGGCCGAGTACTTTAAAACCTAAATCTTTAAAAATATGGAAGGAAATGAAAAAATAAATAAATAAAATAAAAATAAAAATATGGAAGGAAATTGAAACTATATGGGTTTTGTGTTTGCGTTCGCAGACATTTGGTGACGCCTCCTAATTTTTACTCCCCCGTGGGTGAACTCACCTAACAGCCTCCAGTGCCTCCCCCATGGCATCCTCGGACCACGGCGTCGGATTCGACCTTGAAAGTTCAATCCCTTCGCGCTTACATCGTCCATAAAGTGTTCCCGTAGGAATTCCGAACTCAGTCGAGGCTTTTTGTACGGACGTTTGACCTGATCTAATCGATTCTAAGGCCTTTTCGAGATCTTCAGGGGTCCACGTCGTGGGGGCGGCGTTAAATGGGGCGGCTAACCTGATGCCTTCACGGCGGGCTATTTTGTACAAAGTGCTACTGGGAATACCTAAAACCACAATCACCCAACGCAACACCAACTCGATCAACACTTACCGTAAGCTTTACTCGCTTTATTGGCCGAAATCGTTCCAGTCCTCAGCGCCTCAAGTGCACTGTTCAAGTTTTCTTCAGTCCATGACTTTGTCGGTCCTTCTTTCTTTGGCGTATCTATACCTAGTCTATGCGCTCGCTGCCAGAGCGTCGTGGAGGGAATACCGTAAGTTGCTGAAGCCTTTAAAAAAAGGAAGGGTTATTTTTTTACTGTAATGTAGTTGGGTACCCACTTTTGTTAGGCTCATATTGTGGTTTCTTAAAGCATCTAAGGCCATGTCCATGTCTTCCTGAGTCCAAGTTTTCGGGCCTCCGCCGTGCGACCTCGGCGTGTGATGCAAACTGTCTGAATGCCCGTTGTTTTTTAATGCAGGTACTTCGTTGCTACTTAATTCTAATCTATTTGAAACTCCCGGCATCATGCCCATCAGTTCTGGAGTGACCATCATCTGGTGCATACTCTGGTCGTCCTCGTGACTGTCCATGGAATGGTCAGGGCCGGACATGTGTGAATCCATCTCGAGCAAAGAGTCTTGGTCGTACGATCGCAACGTTTCAAATTTGATATCGGCCTCTTTTTTGATATCGCAGTATTTGACATTCGAGTCGGACAAATCGGTTCGGTGAATGGTGTTGGTGAGGAGGGTACGAGTTGGTGAATGGTCCTGCATGTCCACGTGACCCACGGGGATCGCCGAAGGCGCAGGAGGCTCTGGAGGGAAGTCATCTGTGTCTACCCCAAACTGAGAGAAGATCGTCTGCAGGTCAGCGCAATTCCAAGAGGAAGAGACAAAAGGGAGCGGAAGTTAGTTTGTTAGTTGGAAAATTATTACACTAGTCTACAGTATATCTTGTGCCTCAGGTTTTTTGCCAACAGATCTTACAGTAACTTACTTACTTTCGAGCTTAATATCTCATGAATATTAGAATGCACATATTTTAGGAGTAAAAATATGTAATTTAAAAATAGCTTGATCCAAATTTTGAAAGTATTTAAGCAGTCTCCTGTGTTGCTAAGCAGCATTTGTGCACCCCTGTAAAAACTGTCTAAAGTGTACGCGCTATACACGTAGAAACGAAGACATTTTTTAGATTTTTTTTATAGAAAAAGCATGTAAAAATTACGTTTTCAAGACCAGAGTTGTTACATTAATTGGATTTTAATCTTTACTTTGTAAAATATATGCATTTTAAATTTGAGATATCAGGCTCTAAATTCTTAGGTGAGTCACCCTGTACATGCAACAACAGACAAAAAGTGAAAATGTGTAAACCAGTGTTCCTAATCTAATGTTAGTTGGTTTTATAATAAATAATAAAAGTTTTGGGCATTTTTTGCATTACCTGTCCTGTCAAAATCCCATGACTGCTCATGTTGAGTGGTTTTACTTGTTCAGGCTCCGCCCTTTTTCTCTTGTGATCATTTAAAGCTACTGGCATATCATGTTCCTCGTCTGAAGAATGTGCTTCTAAACTACCATTATCTTCCTTATCCGATGTATTGTCTAAGTGTGGTTTCTTCTGTTTGTATCTTCTGTTATTGTCTTGAGGCTTGAATTGCTTAGGTGATGATGATTTCCTAACTTTGGAAAAATTTTTGGGAAAATACTGAGGCTCTAATGGTGAATTCTCTTTTTCGTCGGGGGGTTCACACAGGCCTTTGATTTTCAGCTGGTCGGCCGTCCGTAGAAGAGACTGTAATAATAACAGTAAGAATAATAGAACTTTACTGAAAAAAAAAATAAAAAAACATAAAAACTCGTGGGGCGAAGTCTAGCTGAAGGCTACTGAATTCAAACCCAAAATAATTAAATAAAAAATATAAGAAAAATTTAAAAATTAAATAATACAGAAAATAAACAAATAACTACAGAGAAGTACAAAACGAAAAGTGGAAAAATTTTATATATCTAATAAAAAAACAAAACTAAAGAAAATATACAAAGAATGAAAATGAAAATTTAAGCCAAAACTGTTACACAACAGTTATTTTAGATTTTCTGTAATTTGTATATTATTTGGGATAGTAGGTCTAAGATTAAGCAATATTTCGTAAATGATGTAAAAAAGATTTTTTTAGGGCCATATTAACGTAAAATCATGAGTCCGAAATGATCAGTTGAATCGGACACAAGAATTGTTTTTTTTTATTAATAACAATATTTCACTGATTTTTAATTACCTCCCTAGTATTATTGCTAGCGAAGCATATAATTACACATTTATCAGTATTAAATATAAGTTCATTTGCATAAACAATTTCGAAAATAGTTCTAATAAGTCGGCATTAATTTCTAAACATAAAAGTTAAAGTCGTCAGTATAGGCACGATTCATTGAGTTTGTCCTTGTTTCCAACAAAAAGAAAAAAACAAGAATAGACCTTTGGGGAACTTCTGATGTAATTGTTCTAAGATAAGAGAAGGAATTGGCTATCATAACTTTCTGAAGGCAAGAATTTAAGAAATTCAAAGAAATATCATCGAAACCATAAAATTTATGTTTGGCACATAACAGAGAGTAGTCAAGTGAAACTAGTACTGTGGACTGTAGCTTTACCTTTATCAAGATCTTTCAAGGAATCATCAGAACAACGCCCCAGACAGAGATTTTTTCTAAAACCTGACTGATTGTTGTTAAGGATATTGGCTGATATTAAATAGTCATAAGCAAGTTTTTCCAAAATTTTCGAAAAAACAGACAAGATACGGCTTGGTCTTAAGTCAGAACAGAAAGTTGGCTCTTTAACTTTAGGTGGAAAGTATCCAGATTCAAGGCAACAATTTATTAAATGTGTCACATATTTGGCAAAAGTAGGAAAAAAAAATTAATCACGTATGTAATCTGTAAAAAATGAAAAGTTGTTTTGTCAATTTTCGCAACTCGTTTAACTTTAGCTTAAAAGTGAATAGATTTAGTTCGTTGCGTCCATTTTGTCGCCCCATCTGTGGAGTCGGCGTCCCAATTGTCGTGCAATTAATTCCCGTCTTGTCCCGTTTTGACGAGCGGGAAAAGGAAGCTCACATACACATATAAGAGAAGCCGTCCTTGAACCCGGTATTGATTGGTCCAGACACCGCATCACTTTCCCCCAATGCGTGCCCCGGAGCCTAAAGCCGAATGCCGCTCGCCAGGCAACCCTCCGGATTAGTCCGGGGATCGTCTGGGAGTCCGCTCCAAGCCAGCAAAATTCCGAAAAAAATAACCCGGTTTTGGGGAGCGCTGCGGCTTTTAATTCGTCTTGGAGCAATCGATAATGAGTGTCGCTTTTGCGGTCGCAGTTTTATGATGGAGTGGCGTCCCGGAGCTGGCGAGCGGCGAAGGAAGTTGAAGGATAGACAGAAGAAGGGAACAGCGGATGGATATAAGGACCAAAACAGAGACGCTAATGCGGCGGCGGCGGCGGCGCGCGGGGGCACAGAAAGTGCAAGCATGCATGCAAGTGCACATGCACTGTGTACTTACTTGCGACCTCGACGACCTTCAGTGAATTCCGGGGAAAGCGCAAACTAAGACTGGCCAGAGAGTGAGCCTACGGAGGGATGCTGCTACCCCGTGATAGATCGAGAGAAATGCTCGGCGCACGCACTACTACAACTTCGGTTTTAATTGGGGCTTTTTGCAGACAAGGACTGCCATTTTTTGCACTCGCTCCTCGTCCTTGCACGGAAAATTGGAAAATGTCGGACGGTCGCGCAAAATTGAAAATGCGCCGCACATTCGCTCTTTTCCAAAACGAACGCGAGCCGAAAACCGAAAATGGAAATTTGTAATTATGGCTCATAAGAAAAACCGGACGACATACTCCAAAGAACGGGAGAACCAACGAAAGCAAATAAGTCAACAAATTAGGGGCGACTTTAGCTGTTTTCTCATAAAACTCACACTTCCTTGATAATTCGAAAGAGTTCGCCAAGTTACACACTTGCACTAACATAGGAGCAAAGAAAACAGAATATAAGGCAGAAGAAACCCGATTATAATATTATTCTTGCCACCGAAAGAACTATATTTTACAGAAAACTTAGTTGTTGTTGATTTTCTAACAGTAGATTGGGAATAAAGCAAAGAAAGCCATCAGTTGATCTTATTTTTGATGACATATATTCGAAGCACTTTTAACTTGATGATCTATCTAAAAAATCGAGGGGCTTTTTTGTGTTATCGGAAGCTAATAAATGATGACGGAGTTATGAGCACATTAAAAAGTAGTCCCACAAACAAGTTAGATGCTTTATATAACTTTCATGTTTGTTTCCTACATTTCTATCCTCGGCTACTAGACGCTAAAGCCTTAACATGACTATCACTTTATCATCACAAGTGGCGTTGGTAAGGTGGGCAGAACAACATAAGAAACACATACCTAAGCAGTCAATTTAATAAAAAAAATACATATAAATAGAGGATTCACATAAAGCCAAATAATTTTTTAAGACGTATTTATATAATCATTTCTACTTTCTTGTATATTCAGTCTAAAATCTGTAGACTTGTGCTGATTCTTTCTTTCTTGTTCTTCCTTGGTTATTCCCGAGGTCATTCCTTTGTTTTATAATTTGACACATTTAGAATTGAATAATTAGGGGTGTAGTTCAGTTAAAAAATGAGAGGCAGTAAATTAGGTAGTGGTATTCGGAGATAAAAATTAAACAGACAAGCAAGATAAAAAGTAAAATAACCTCATTTAAAACTGTGTCTAAATAAAAAAGACGACATTAATCCAAAATTTGACCAGTTCTTTGGTTTCCACGTAATTTTAAAGTGCGAAAATGTGTTAGATAACGAATTTTTCAAAAAATGTGTAAAATATAAAAACTTTCTGATTGCAAAGAAAACAGAAGTGGGCACGAATGCTTAACTTTATCATTTTCAGCTTTAAAAAGAATAAAAAGTATCAAATTATTACTATTAAATATTTTTTAACCAGCTTTCAGTCTTCCTTCCACCACTCAAGTGTGTTAGAGTCTTAGTTACATTATTGTTTGAAGACTTGTTTAATCGGAAGACAAGGGAATTTATACGGTGCGTTTAAAAAGTCTTTAGATCAACTCTTGCTGTGGAGTTTAGATTGACAGATTTTTATTTTCTTTGATAGATTATCGTTTTATTCTGTTCACTTGCGATTTTCTCCAACGCCAGTATTATCGTATGTAGTAATCGTAAGAAATCAACATAAATTTCACAGCAAGAGTTGATCTAAAAACTTTTTGAAGGCACTGTACTTTTGAAACGTCATTAAAGAATATCTCAATAGACTCTTTTTTATTTAGAACCTTTTTCATAAATTATTAAATTAATAAATACTAATACAAAGATGGGCGAAAAAATGTATTAGTACATCAACAACTACCTCAGAAAAGGCATCATTTTTTAATTTTTTTTTTCGAAATTCAGCTTTATTGTCTAATTGAATCCAAACTTTTGCTAAGCTTAAAATTTTGTTTTTGTGAAACTATGAAATTAATTACGGTGTCAGGAATCTTAATCATGTAAAACTATCAACAAAATCTAGAGACTGTTACATCTTGCTAAAGCTTTAGCACAAATACTTTATACATTGTTTCCAAATAGTATTTATTTAACACATAGATTTTCTACCTTAAAGAAGACTGACAGAATCAATTTAAAAAATATTTCCCGTCCTTTCAGCTGTGTACTGACGACAACAGTAGAATTAATTTCTTGAAAAAACCTTTAAACAGATTAGATTTATTTTCTTATAACTTTCCAAGATTCCGTCTTTAGTTAGTTACTTAACGCCGACTTAACTCGCAAAATGAGTTAACTGCCCCCATTTTTCGCGGCTTTAGGAACTTGCGTTCCATTTTTCATTTTCCTTTAGCGTCCATTTCCCGGCCCTGTTGGTCAATTTCCTTCCGTATTGTCTCGATAAGACAATGTGGCGATTAACGCAACGCATTGTTCACGTGGTGTGCCCTAAGAGATGCTGTGTAGGTCGGAGGGAGCGAAAATTCTCCCCGAGCTCTCCGCGACAATAAAAATCAATCGCGGCCCAGCTCCAGACTGATGTTTTTAGAAACGGGAATAGGCCGAGCCTTGCATCCTGCAGCAACAGCAGGATCTCCCCTCGAGCCGCATTCTGTTTTTTTTTTGTTAGAAATCTCACATTTTTAAAATGACCTCGAATCGCATCATCTGTTGCCGGTGAGAAAAATCCGGACGATGTGCTTGATCGTGTGTGCATGCACATAAAATACAAAATAAACAGATTTGGAGATGTAGGTCAAGACGCGGCGAATGCCATCAAAGAGAAATTAGAAAAGTTTCACTCGCATAAAAGTCTGTATGCAGTCGGCCGATCGCACTTTCCTCTTTCACATTTTGTCGCCCGTTTTGTGTCTTTTTCCCCGCATTTACATCTTGGGGAATGGCGAGATTAATGGATTGGCGCATTTTCACATTCTCTTTCCATTGGACAAGTCGAACTTGCCCGAATTTCGATAACAGGCAGGTAATCGGTTTTTACCCATTTTTTTATTCTTTAGATTTATTTTAGACGAACGGAGTCGAATGGTAAAGAGACGAATAATTAAAACGTGGTTCTTTAATTGTTATAAATGATTAAAACATTTCTTTTTAAATAAATAAACAGATTGGTATAAATATAATCTACAACAGCAATCGGCTGATTTACATAATATCCACCTACTCAAGTTTTGTTCAAATATAAAGTATGACAAATCGTATAAGTGAGGAAGAAACTTTGCTAAACTTTACAAGCTTTACCGCAAGCTATTTATTTTCACAGTAAGTTGTTAAACTGTTAAAATCAAATGTTAAAATAATTTATTGCCTAAAATTTGTCAACAAAGTTTAACCAAAGTATTTGACGCTTGCTGTCTTACGAGATTTTAGTTTTTAAAAGGAAATATATCCACAAATTGGACGTTTAGAAGCCTGAAGCTTCTTCTTCCCGTTTAGGAATAGTATATTATTATACGAGTTTTATAAGACGGTCTACTGTGGTACGAATGGTTTTGGAGCACGACGAAGGAGTGCCACAATTAAGACTTATAAAACGAGTGTAATATACAATTTTTTCTACTTCCTCTATTTTCTCTTAATTTTGTTAATTATTCGGGCTCTATTAATAAATGACTTGACGCTTTGACATATCACACACTAAATTAAATAACAGTGATGACTGATGACAGTGATGACTGATGACACCCAGCCCAGCACTGCCAATAAAACTCTAAAAACTTTACTAAAAGGAATTGCACAAAAGTTCTCTTTGTGAAACAATGTGAAAAAATATGTTCTGTTGTGATTACGTAATTTAAATATTTAATTTAATTGTAAATAAAACACTTACCTGCTTGTGAAAATAATTTAAAGTAATTTTATAAAGGCAAATGATAGCACGAAATTTTTTAAAGCCCGAAATTGATTACTCGGAAAAAACGAAACAAGATATTGAATCAAAAGAAAAATCATCATTTCCGTCCTGGAGGACAAACTGCTGTTGCTTCAACTGTTAACTGTATCGATTTTTAAGCTTCCTTAAACGTCCTTATCCTGTTATTCGCTTTGAGAACGCATTCGTGCTTTTCTTATGTGTTTGATAAAACAAATTAGAGCCACCAGAAAAGGATGAATAAAATATAAGTCTAATCAATGTATTTGTTAATTTATAGAACAATAAGTTTAGGAATCGTGAGACAACATATCGCCAGTAAAGATAATTATAGTCATATCAATAATCCCATTGTTGGTTTCGTCCAATTTTCCACGTCAGTTAATTTTGTTTGTTTCCAGAAAATTAAAAACAACAAAACTACACATTGTAGGCTGACAAATGCACCACCTTCCCATTCAATAATTTATTAAACTTATTTTAAAAATAAAAATAAAACCGCCCCTGCATTAATTTTCCTCAATTACGTCGAACAAAACACGCTTAAAAAACTCGTAAATGTGTTTGGAAAGTAAATGGCCATTCACCGAATTTCGTGAAAGTGAATCCGGCAATTTTCTTTTCGCGTCTCTTTGCTACAGTTTCCTGCCGAGAGGAAAATCACCCGGAGCCGCAGTTCCGGGAGCTTATCGAAGGGCTTTAGCCCAGAGATGGCGCAAACGTCAAGCTCCTGCAGCGTGCTTTAGCTAAAAAGACCGCCAATTCTTACCGCAAAATCGATTAGAGGAAAAAATCTTCGCATCAAATTGAAGATCCCAGCCGTAAATTAAAAACATCGAAAATTAGCAAAAAAAGTGGCGAGAACAATGCAACGAACCGACGAAAACAGAGATTCTCATTGTGTAAAACGGGCACGTAGGTTTCCTTTCTATTATTACACAAAGAAAGAATAAACAATGGCCGATTTCTTTACGTGAACGCAACGCGCGTCGCCTTCTCTCGGATGGAGAAAAGTAAAGTAGTTTTCGTCATTTCAGTACCTGCAATTCAGTCTGGGAAACGTCGATTTCTCCTTTGTAGACGAATTCTATGATAAATTTCAAGTCGGCGTAACAGACATCCTGCGGCATTATGATCGTCGGATGTTTGCATGGATTCTCTAAAAGGAGCTTCTGGAAATATGAGGAACAAGCAGACAGCACCACCTGAAAGAAAAAAAACACGAAATGTGAAGAGGGGAAAAGGAATGAGGGCTTGTTTGCATTAGGTTACATACGAAGAACACGGGCGGCAACCAGTGGCGCAGATTTTCCGAATTTATAAAAAAAGTCGCCAAAAAATAAAACGAAAAAGTTAAAATTGACAAAAACCGCTGCCAAAGAATTCAATTGATTCGCTGTCTGTGATTAAAAAGTAACTAAAGTAGAAATATCAGAAATAGAAATAGAATCAATAGCTGATAAATTAATTCACAATTATCTACGGGTACAATAAAAGGAAACAGTTTAAGTACAAAAATATGAGTTAAATGTAAAATCAATGTACAATAAATATTATAAAAGAAACAAAATTACGTTTGAAAAACACAAATTTGCTTTAAAAAAAGTTACTATTCCATAAAACATCTCATCAAACTTTAAGTTTATATTTGCTTTAATTAATAAAATTAATAAATTAATTAATTAATTAATAAAAAAACAAAAAAACTCGAACAAGTCAATTTAATTTTTTTTAATACTTCATTTTGACAGTATAATGACATTTCTGACGTCAATAATTTGTTAGTAATGATTTCGTGACGTTATTTTTTATTAATTTTATTTATTTTTATTAAATTTTTTTTGATAACTGACATTTTTATTTTATCATTGCAATATCAACAAAACAAATTCCCGAACTTCACAGGAAAAATTAGAATATCTTCCAGAATATAAACAACCACGTTGGCTACAAGAATATAAAAATAAAGAAAAGAAAGCCCAAAAAAAATCAACAATAAGAAAATTATTCTTAACTCACAAAATCCCACTATACTGAGGATTTTTTTTTAAATTACTAAGAACAATGATATGAATTTTGTGCATTACTTTTGGTTCGTCCTTATAATGCAAACATTTGTATTATGTAAAACACTCACTTGAGCACCAATTTATTCCTATTTAAGCATTCATTAAAAAAACCTGAGATAAATCCAAACATCCATTTTGGAAGAAACCATAAAGAGCTTATTCTCGAAATAATTATTTATTTAACTCGTTTGAGTGTAAATCGGACGTTTTATTTCACGAGTGGATAATCAAGTGACGAGTGAAAACGAGTGGTTTATCATCCACGAGGTGAAATAAATAAGCCGATTTGCACGAAAACGAGTTGAATACAATATTTTATTCTTCGATAAACGACTGGTTTATCATCCACGAGGTGAAATAAATAAGCCGATTTACACGAAAACGAGTTGAATACAACATTTTATTCTTCGGATTAGACTCAACAAGGCTTAATATTGCTTAAAATTGCTAAACATAATCTGACGTTTCGTATTGAAAAATGTCAAACAGTTGTCAAAACTGTCTTAGACAGGAGGAAAACGAAAAATTTTGAGTGTCAAAGAATAAAAAAAAAAAATAGAAATGTCCTCCAACTGTAATTTGTTAATTACTATAATATTTGCATTTTTTGTGAAAAAACTAGCTCATCTAGCAAGATCACGCAGGCCATTGATTACTACTTTTAAAATTATAAAATTATGGGAATGAATTGTAGTCAGTCTGAATAATAGCAACCTGGAAAAGTACATTTTATTTAAATTGCAATGCTTGTCACTTTTCAGTTAGTTGACGATTTTTAATTTTTGACCCAATCTTCGAAACGCCACTGTTCGCCAAAGGTAACACGTATTGAATTTCCCGTCCCTGTCCTCCCCATCAAGTTCCCAAAGTGGTACAGTTGCGCGAAATAAATTTTTGATGGGTACTCACCTTGTGAGCTTTTAGTGATAAGTCGTTACATGCTAACGTGACATCGACGAAGGCTTCATTTTGCAGGAGTTGGTGAAAAACGGAAGTCATGTTACTCTGATAATTGTTCCATCGCAGGCAATAATGCTGGCCAGACATAATTTCTGAAAAAGAAAATTCTCTTTAGTCAAACGTCAGTACGAACGAAGGCCGTCCTCCTATCGCTCCTTATTCCATGCCAGACCGAGTTATTTTTATTTTTCTTTCTATTGATTTTAGTCCTTTTGCTGTCTGTTCCTTGGGTTAGGCATACGCGGTTGTATTTCACGATCTATGCTGGTTTTAACGGTCGACGAGACTTTTCAACGGTTTTCTTTTATACCTGGATTCTCTCCGGTGCCTCGTTCCGTCTTTACCTGTGCTCACGATCCGTCTTTTTCTTCACGAAAAAAATACAACTGCATTAGCAGAAAGCAAAATCCGGCTCGTTTATCACTTTCGTCAACAACATTTAAAAGCGCTAATTAAATCGGTGTTTGCTCAAAATACCGCTGACCGGAATGAAAACCGCACAAAACTTTGGAAAAGACACTAATGCGATTTTTTGGCAAGCCAGAACAACGAACTACATTTAAAGTGCAGCCTGCTTCTGAATAAATGCCGCAACGTCGCGCTTGGTTCGGTAACATAATTCAAAAGCTGATTAGAACTGGCAGGAAAAACTATCATAACACTGAAATAGCATACGAAACGAAACGTTTCAGTTTACAAGGTGTATCGTTCCAGAAAATTAAAACAAAAAATTGATATGTGTCTGACTACTATTTTTAAACAACTGTTTTACTACAGTGAAACCTCCATAACCCGACCTAGCTATTGCAAAGGGTTCTCCGCAGGGCTCTTGATATTATCGAAGTAACCAATTATTTGCCTAATCAAAATAAATAAACAACTGAAATATGTAAATATTACACTATATCATCATAACAAGAATAAATAAATACCGAGATACCTACTCTGTGGTGCATGTGATTTTTTTCAGAATTTGTCTTATAATTAAAATCAATTTTATGTTGTTTTGTGCACAAAATAAGAATATTATATTAGTAATTGTAAATGAAAGAAATGATATAGAGTGAGCCCGTTACCCGATTAAAGAGGTTTTACTGTAATTCTGTTTTGCAAAAAGGCACGTTAATTTTGAGTTTGCCTGTGCTGTTGAGGGTGAATCTGGACTTACGTTTCCTCGCGAGTCTGTTTGGTTATGCACTGCTAATCACACCACAACGAAAATCCGTTTACTTTCTCGAGGTGCTGTTAGATTGTGGTAAGTATGCACAACACGAGGAAAATAAGAATAGCTGCATTATCTGTGTGCACATGCTTGGACGATAACTGATGCCGAAACACAATGGGAGCTAAACGAAACATAAAATCTTTTGAAAATTGAAACAATAAGAAATCAAGGTAATTTATTGCACTTCAAATAATGCATTAAACCGCTGTCAGTTGAACAATCATCATTATCCATTCAACAAGGGAAGTGATGGTCGGTGGCAGGTATACTTTCGATAAGCAGATGTGTCATAGTTGATGGATTTTTGGGATGGTGAGAGAGCGATTTTTCATCGGACGAAGACGGGAAGAATGCTATCGATCGAGAAAATGGGTGGGGAAGAAAAAGAACGAAAGCTTTGTTAAAACAAAAAATTTCGTAACACTAGCGGAAAGTCGAACTAGGAAAAGGAATATCTCGGAGATTAAGAAGTTTCTTTGTTTTTACTTCAAATCCCACACATCAGAGATAATACTGATTTATGTATATGAACTTGCGAGAGTTAGAGAGGCATTTTCAACAGATGGATTATGCTCCTCAGTTTGATAAAAACGTAGTAATGGAGGAAGTGTGTCAATTCGATCGCTGATAATCATTTTGATAGGCTGAAAGCATATTTTCGTGTTATTTGTTACACTCCATCACTTTCCTGTACCATTACCAAATGAAGCTTTACACAAGGCGAGTACAAATAATTACGTAATGCAGAAAAACAATTAAATCAAACCCACCAAACGTTTTTACATTGGTCGCGATTATATCAAGTCGGTTGACGAAATGCGAGTACGTGTTGTCAATCAGTATTCAGTACTTTTATTAACAATCTCATTTTTCGTTAATAACTGATAAGCTCTGAATTTAAACAAAAATATTTAAACGTTCAAAACCCCCACAAACTCAACTTTTTCAGTTTTCAAGAAACAAAAACCCAATATTGTGCTTCATTTTTTTTGTTCTGCCACAGTAAAGACCGCACCGGACTTCGTTGGATTAAACGGAACAAGCTTTCATTTAAAATTGATTTTTTTAATTTTTCCAGTCTCTACAGAGTAACAGATGAGCGTAACACCGTGTCGGCTCCAAATTTAAAACAATTAATTTAAATTCAATTAATTCACTAATTGCTTGGGATAAAAGTTATAAACATTGAGCATCAAATTCTTAATAAGCTGAGAAAAAAAATCGACTAAAATTTTCACAACAAACATGAGAAAAAAAAAAGAAATTTGCAAGATACAAGAATAAAGTAAAAAATAATTTTTTGACAAAAAAACCTCAACGGTTTAGGCCCCAGGACGTTCAAAAAAAACTACGACTACTACCTGTTGTTGACTGTCACGGGAACACTTTGAAGCAATTTAAATCTAAATGCTTAAACGTGGAGTTATGGTCTCGCAAACTTTTTTGAAGAAAATTTTATTCTCTTAGTCCCTTAAACTTTTTTGTATCTTTAACATTATTTACAGCGTTTTTGTATTTCTATCTTTGAGAATTTAATCCTATAATCTTCCAGTAATTTTATTTGTCTTGTGACAGTTATTTTTATAAAAATGCCCACGGACTAGAAACTACCGTTCTTTGAAAAACTCAAAAGGTAAGAATAGAATCGTAAATGAACGCAGTTAGTTGGTACATGTGTACACTGAAGGAAGCTTTTTCACCAGCATTTAGCCTCGTTTTCCTTGATAGCGATTACTATAAATATTCTAATTAATTAAATTAAAAATTAATTTTTATCAATTTAATTTTGTTTTTGAGACATTACATAGATTAAAACGTACTTTTCCATTTGTATGACGCTTTACCATTATGTAATGTTTCCAAGTGTACCATACTCTTCGCCAGACGAGATAAATTTTTGCAATAGTGTTCGTTTTGCGAAATATGAGTTTAGAAAGAAGCCAAAAACCGCCTGGAATTATTGTTGAAAACTGCAAAAAATGAAGTTTTCATATTGTTTGTTTCTGAAAAAGGTGCCTAAATCACGGTGAAAATGTCGCAACTCTTATAAAACCATTAAAATGAAAGGAGTTTTGACTTGTCGCTCGTTTATTTAACTATGTTTCACGTGATATTTACGAATTGAAACACACCAAGGATTTGCAGATTAAGCGACCTTGGTGTTAAATTTTGTCAGTTTCACTTTATGTGCTATTTATCTGGAATTAAGATGAACATAGAGAGTGCTCAAGTTTTCAATTATCTGACAAGGGCATAACGAAACCAAATAATAAACAAGATAAAAAAGAAGTGTTTAAAGCTAGATAACGTCTAGGAGATAAACGCTGTTGCAGTTTGATCCACGGTCGAAAAAATCAAAAATTTTGAATCAAACTCCCGGGTTAATTTTCTTTGACCTGTAGTTGTGCTTATTTATCCTTTTGCGATTACGCACACTCGAACAACGCATGCATGCGTAGCTTTGCGTGGGGATAGGTCGCGCCAGAATGCACTTAATTCAAATTTGAATACTCCGGGATTAAGACACCGGAAAGGCCACTCGCGGCCCGCTTAGATCTTGGAGAAAGCACTGATGGGACTCGCAAGAGCATAAAAAAATGTAGGGCATCCCGTTTCCGGCAAGTCGCATTTAAATCATCCGCATTTCGAGCGATTAGAAATGGGCAGTAACAGGATTCTTACCTGTTTAGCCGTAAATATCCAGCTGACACAAATAAACATGCAAAATAAACACGGTCGCGATGATAAAGAAACAGAATCAAGACGGCAGTGGAAAACGGACTGTGCGATTAGAAGAGACAGGCTCACTATTTTGTTGTGGATCAAATTCGTTTCTCTCCTCTCATCTCTTCGCTCTCTCTTTCAACTTTTCACCGTCCTCTCTCTCTTGGAGCCGCTTCGGCGTGCGCGTCCGGAGAATCCAGCACGCAGCGTTTTCGCTAAGCTTACCCTTCTCCCACATTAACCGCAAAAGCTTGCGCGCTGATTGGCCCAAAGCTTGCCACAGCTGCGCAAGCTCCAGCTGCGCAGCGCTCTGACGTCATCGCCGCTTCGCCCAGACCACTCCGTCGCAGCGGCCGGCGTCCCGATCTCGCCTTCTTCACCGGCCGCTTTCAGTCGGATGAAGCCATTACTACACAAAGCACTGTTTCATGTCGTCTCTGTAAAAAGTCAAACACAAGTGAAAAACCTTATTGTGATATAGTGATAAGTGTGCCAAAACAGGTATTTAACTCGTTCCAGTTCGTTTGAAGTAATTTTCTTTGGCGAAAATCGGCTTTTCCGCGCTTTTACGCCGTTCGAAAATCAGGGCAGGGAAGCTTTGTTCGACACGACTCAAGCTTTTTGTTGTTATTTATGTTTTCCGAAAGCTCGAAAGCTTTTCAGGTCGTGGAAAATCGCGACAATTGGCTTTTTTTCGTTGTTTTAAGGCGTTTTTCGGGAGAGGGAAATTTATTTTCGGGTTTTTGTGATTCGGATCGCCATTTTTCCAGCTTCGTTCGGAAAAGCGGCCATTGTTGGACACAGCCAACGCTTCGCTTTCCCTTCCCCCACCACTGCTGACGTGTGCTTCCGTTAAGCTTCGTGGCGCGTCTCCCGGATCTTTTTTTTTTCTTACAAATTTTCTTTTTTACGTAATAGATTTTTATTGAGGTTTCTATTCGGTTACAGAATAATGGAGGATGACCAACAGTTTTGTCTGAGATGGAACAATCATCAGTCTACCCTTGTGGCAGTCTTCGACACACTGTTGGAAAATGGGACGTTGGTTGATTGCACATTGGCAGCAGAGGGCAAATGTCTCAACGCCCACAAAGTGGTCCTTTCAGCATGTAGTCCATTTTTTGAGGTATTTATTGAGAATTAGTTGAAAAGTCGCATAGTAGTCCAACTTGTTTGAATTACATCACGGTTACATAAAATGAAAGTTTTGCCCACATCATCAAGTTTTTTTCTTTACCAAGTAACAATTTAAATTTCTCGTTTATTTTTATATAATCATCGGGTGAATTAGTTGATTGTGGCAAATTTTATATTTGTGTTTTTGTCCGCAGTCGTTGCTGTCGCGACACTACGACAAGCACCCCATACTAATATTGAAAGATGTGAAGTTCCAAGAACTGAAAGCGATGATGGACTACATGTACAGGGGTGAAGTGAACATATCGCAGGACCAATTGGGTGCGTTACTGAAGGCGGCTGAATCGCTCCAGATAAAGGGTTTATCTGACAACAGAAAGGGGGGAGAGACTGACAGAAAGCCGGCGGCACCGCCACCAGCCCCCTCAAAAAGTCCGCAACCAACGTCGCTTCCAAAAGTACAAGGCCTAACAATAGAACAGCGAAACAGAGACGATAGTAGGGAGGGTTCGCAGTCACCAGGACCCCGAAAGAAAAAAAGGATACGGCGTAAAAGCGAAGAGTTAGATAATCACCATGACGCTTCAAATTCATCAGAATCTCATAGTAATCAAACACCCGCCCAAAACATTCCCACGATGTTACCTGCCTCGAAATTAATCGCCGACGTGCCTGAACCCGTAGAAACCAAATCCGAAATCCTGACGAGGCATAAACAGTCCGACGACGTTCCCCAAGTTCCTATAATAAAAGAAAAAATAGAAACACATACAGAACTGATGCTTGAACCAAAGTCTGAGTATGTTGAAGAAATGAACGAGGACAGTATTGAGGATTTGACGTTGGACGATGATGATATTAGCAATATGGAATCAATGGACGATGGAGCTGGGCCTAGTCATGGCAATGCGGGTGAAGGATCGAGTCAAGGTAATGAATCTTTTTCAAACAACCATTGGAGGAATTCCAGTCGTCGGGCTCGTTTTTGGTTGGGATTCCTCTAGGGATCAGATATTGTTTGGTGGAAATTACGGAGTTGGTTGTTTTTAGATAAGCGCCGGCGCCACTCCAAACCACCAGACAATATCTGTCCTAGCGACGTAACTTGGGCAGAATTTGAGATTGAACCCTTAGCCAACCTCTTGGAAGGCAGCATTCGCAAATACTCGAGACATTCTGTACACAGGGCTCTTGATGCAATACTTAATCGCGGCGAAACCGTCACACAAGCATCAATAGATTTTGGCATTAAACGCACAAGTTTACAGCATTATTTGAAAAAGTTGAATATTAAAATTAAATCGTCTTTCCGTGCTTAAATCTAGTTTTGTTCCATATTTTTTTTTATTTCCACGAAATATATGCTCAAGTTTAATTTATATCAAAAAATTATTTCATTATTTTATTTTTTTACCGGGTTATTCCAGGTTTTGGAGGTTGGCACATGGGTAACCAAAGTCAAGACGAAGTATTTTTGGCCGCACAAGAGGCCGTAGGTGCACATCGTGATTCACAAGGTAAGATTTACGATTCAATTATTACAACTTCTCTGCTGATTTGCATCGACATGTCTTTTAATTCATCCAATACACAATGCATGTCTTCGCAAAATGGTAGGGAAGTTTAAATACTCGCAATTGTCGTAGCAAAATTAACACCCTGAGTTTTCAGTCTCTGAATTTTAATTATTTTTAGTGGTATTTAGTGATTTGTTGCTTTTCCTATCCCTTAGCTTTTGTTTATATGTAGTTGCAAGTAGTTTTTCTTTTTTAATTTTAATAGTCTATCTCCCTTTGCTGTGAAGCGAAATATTCTGCGTTATTGTTTTAATATTGAAAATATTTAGATATTGATCTGAAACTCGTTAATTTCAAAAGTTAGTTTTCGAATTTTTTTTTTATTTATTGAGGATTCAACGTTGGATACCGAATTCACTTTAGGGCTTTTTTTCGTCAAAGGTAAGACACGGGAGATGGGCTTTAAAATCAAAATGTTACCAGCTGAGTTTTCTTATTATACTCGAAAATGAGTTTATCTTTGGTAAACATTTTGGTTTTTGAATCAGAGGCTGCTAACGTCTCGGTGTCTTTAATTTTTAACATTAAATTTTCCTGCTTGTTTTTGTGTTTTTTTTTTTTAATTTTTACTAAGATTTTGCTATTCAATTGCGAGTATAATTTGTTGGGTTTTGTGAAAACGCTGATATTAGAAATACAGATAAAAATCAAATCATTGCTCGTCATTATAAAAAAATCTGTTATTTCTTTTATCGGTTGTTATATTGTTGGCCTTCTATCTCATGTATCTTTCTCAAACTATCGGTCTAACATTTATACTGTATTTATCATGTGCATGCTTTCATTTACTTTTGTATAAAAGTTGTGACGTACTAAATTTAGTTTCGTCACTATTGCGTTTTTATTACGTTGCTTTTTGTACTTGTACAAGTCGCAACGGTAATTCGTAATATCTCCTAAAGTATTGTTATTTTTTTAACAATATTTTGGAGACTTCGTGATTTAATCGTGTTGTGCTTTTTAAAACAGGCTTTAATTGAAGTTTGTTTTTTATTTTGTTTTACCTTCAGTGATGTTCGCTTGTTGAATAGATTTCTATTCAACTTTAATTGGTCTGCAAAATATTTTTTGATATTTTGCAAAAAAGGTTTGGTAGTAAGTTTTTTCATTTTCGAAAGATGTAGTTGCACGTATTTTCGTGTAATGAGGTATCATAGTTAACAATTAAGTGCATTAAAAAAACATTTTTATTTTCGTTTGTGGAATGTATGATATGGACAATTTTTTTTGTGCATATCCAATTTATGTTGAATGCTTGGTACAATGTTTCTGTAAGTTGGTTTGACAGGAAGATTTTTTCACAACATTTTTTTGTTGTGGAGTGGCTGAATGAGAGAGGTCTGATATATTTTTTATGGTTTTATGAAAAATGTTAATTAAATTTATTACAGCTGTTTCCGCCGATTTTACAGAATTTTTTTTCTGTAAAATGTGTTTGTGGACTTTACTGTAGTTGTTTTGACAACGAGGTATACAATTTTTCAGCTTGAAAGTAGAATTTATTTTAATTTTACTTTTTTTCTACAGGATGCTGTTACTTTGGTGGGTATTTTTTTAATAACTTCATTAGAGTTGTTAGCCTGTATGTGTGTGTGCGTAACGATTGTATGGAATAGAGGGCCAACGCTTGATGTGTGCTTTTTATTTTCAAGTGTCTAAATTCCTTGTTCTGGTAGTTTAAGAGAAATGGATGATTCTTGTTTCGTAGCTTCGGTTACAAGTTGCGTAACAAGTTACGGATGCTTGAAAATAACAAGCCATGTAGTGTTGTCTCTTTTGCATTGAACGTGTGAAGAATGGATGATTTGTTACAGCTATTGTTTCTCCTTACACGTGCCAGCGTTGTGGTCGCTTGTACTCTGTTCAGTACACTCTTGAACGACATCTCAGATACGAGTGTGGTGTAGCTAAGCAGTTTTCGTGTGGAGTTTGTTTACGAAGATTCTCACGTAGAGACATTCTAAGAAGTCACGAAAAGAAATTTAAGCATGGCGTGGCAAATATAAGCTAAAAAAATAAGCAATTATCTAGTCTCATGTAGTACAAAACAATAAAAATCATGTGAAAATAAGCTACAAAATAAATTACTAAATCAGTTGATGTAAAGGAATTGCAGGATTGAAATGTCTGCAGCGTTTTAGTCTTGTAAATTCCTTTGGGTTTACTGATAAAAAAGGGGGTGATGGGTCTTTGCGCAACCAAAAAGTATTAGTTGCCTGTCAATACTTTGTAAATGAAATCAGGAAGCGCTTCGAACACTTTTGGAGTAATATGTCCTTCATGTGGCCGAAGATACAAGTACCGTTCTGGGTTGCTGAGACATCTCCCGGATTGCTGCTGAAAATCCTTTCCTTTCCTACTAACACTAGATCCATCTTTTCCTCTTGCTGCTGCCGCCTACAGGAGCTTCGAATATTGAAATGTAAGTTTCTATTTTTTTTATAAACATTTTTTTTGGTTCTTAAATTTATTTTATCAGTTACAATTTAAAGTAAAGTCAGTCTGTTATTTTTGTTTTAAAAAATTTGATTTCATTGAACTTCTGTGTATTAATTTACTGACTTTTAACACAGGTGTTTCTATTGTTTCAGTTTTGTCGCGTACTCTTGTCTGCCTGTGGTTTCCCGGGTCCATCCAGTGCACGCCTACTTACTATCCAATATTTTTTCCTGTAGAGAATAATTTTTTAATAAAGATTTTAAAAAAATCTACAATTTATTTCCGTATCGTAGTACCATTCCCGGAATAAATATGATTTGGGCCAACGTTTCGAAATTAGGCGTCGTCAGTGTGAATCGAAATCGCTAGTACAGCAGTATTTATTTCCAGGAAGGAGATCTTGGTATCTGCAACAAATAGATCCAGTATCTACAGGTGGGTTCCCCTGTGAAAACTGCGGTAAAGTCTACAAGCATCGAGGCAACATGCGCAGACATATGGTGTATGAATGTGGAAAACAAGCACGATTCCAGTGCTCTTTCTGTAATCGAAAATTTCATCAACAATCAAATCTAAAGAGACATTTTGAAAACAAACACTGCATGCCAAAATTTAGCAAAAGTATCACTATATACAGAACTAGAGCTGTAAAGTAAAAACAGTATGTGCCAATTTAGTTTTAAGCCACGAAAAAAAGGCAGTTATTCAGTTAAACTATTTATTTATGAGTTAACGAGTCCAAAATTGCAGATTAAATAAATTACGTTTTAATTTTTAACCCGTGACAACATTTTTACTGCCATTATTTAAGATTAAATGATCTCATAACTAGTCAAAGATACTTTTTGTGGAGTGTTATAAGTAATCTTTATTAACGTTAGGAAAGCGTCATTTTTTTGTAAGTAATATTTAACTGTTGGTAAAGACTGTAAATAATTATAATATACGTATTAAGTACGAAGTTTCGGTAGCATAAGTTTGATGTATTAACTAAAAATAAATTATAAATCGTCATATTTGATTTTATTTTAATACAAGGAAAATGAGGATAGTAATGAAGGGCTTGAACAAAACTAAAATTTGTATGCCATCTCAGAGGTTTTATTGCTATATAATAAAGATGACTCGTTTTCGATAAGTCATAACTAATTGCATAATTTAATTGGTAAGTAGCTTTTGTTTATTAGTCATTGTTAGTCCTCAAGTAATTGAATGTCTAAATTTTATGTTTTATTGGTTTCTTGTAGTCATTTCCATTCGAAAAGTTGAGATTTGTTTTGTAAAGAATTTTTTTTAACAAAGTACAAGTAGAAAATTGGTTTCAGCAGTAGTTTAAAAATTGTTTTAAAAACAATAACTGTTTTTTACTTTACATATGAAAACAAAGCGTAATGTAATTTTGGTAGTGTTCACTAATAAAAAATGACGTTCATTACTGTTGCATTTTATCGAAAATAAAATCCTAAAGAATTCTTTGCTTGCACTGTAAAATAAATACCACCAATTTTTAAAAAAACAATCATTTTAAATATGTTTATGACGGAAAACGAGAATAAACTTGGTAGAAATTTTCATTGTCTTTAAATCATAAGAAATTCACTTGGTAAGTATTATTCGTTTTGTAAAAGATAAGTTGGTTTCAATAACATGGCTTGTTTCGAATTATATTTATTACAAAGAATTTCATTCTCAGCGGTACATTGGGTTTTACATAAGTTTTTTAACGTTATTCAACGAATACCAACTTTTTTCTCTTACATAAACGAAGTAGATACAAAAACTATTAAAACATCAAGTTTATAAGACTTCGGAAAGCTGAACTTCGAAAACACCATCTAACACCACTTTCTTTTATAGAAGAGAAAAGCGCCGAGCAGTACATAAGGTATTTGCTGAATATCAAAAGTGATCCCACGTTCTCCAGTAATGAAAATGAAAAACCTTATCAATGTGAGAGATGCCTCAAGCGATACAAACATAATTACATTCTTCGTCGCCATATGCAGTTTGAATGTGGAGTTGAACCAAAATTTAGTTGTTCCATTTGTGGCCACAAATTTAAAAGAAAGTATGAGATCAATACACATCTTAAAACCAAGCATTGCATTAAGAAAACTGATAATTAGAAAATGACTATTAGTTTTTACATGTTTTGTATTTGCATTCATGAAAGAAAATAAATTAAGTTCTAATTCTGTTTCATTTTTTTTTATCGATAATTAAGGCTGAAATAGCTTTTCGTAATAATATTGCAGAGCTGAACTTAAGGTGGCTGAGGATTTGTCAGGAAAAAAGCCTTGGTTTCGTAAACATGTTGCTTTGGTAGAAGCAGGTATTTTAAGAATTCTAAAGTAAAAACTACCACATTCGCTCTCCACTTTATTTTAATTCAAGTTTTTTATTTCAGCATATTGGTTTTCGTTAATGCATCAAAGATTTACTTGCGAGCGTTGTGGTCGTTCGTATAAACACAAAAGTAACTTGTCGAATCATAAAAGAGAGGAGTGTGGAAAACCACCATCGTATTTTTGTCCTGTTTGCCAAAAGGGCTTTAAGAAGAAACAGCATATGCAGAGGCATCTTACAGTTCATAGTAACGTCAGTGTGCCGCCTTTTAGTCTGTTACATCAAAAAATGTTTGATGCGCCTGTACCACCACCAAACGTAGCTATGGACACGAAGAGCTGCATACTACCTCAGGTTACGGATTTAGAAGCAATGGCTAAAATATTGAATAATTCGTAATCAGAAGTACATATTGTAAATTGTATGAAACACTGGAATTAGGACTTTTGTAATGGCATAATTTCTTAATTAAATTATATTAATGGGGTTTCAAAATTATAAAAGAAAATCGGGTTAGTAGTCATTCAGAGCAGGGGTTGTGCAATTAAATGTGGCTATAAATTAAAGCTTAGTTAAGAGAACTCTTATATAATTACAAATTTTAGTTTTGTATAGTTAAAGATTTCGGTCGGGAAGTACTGGAGCTTGAAGTGATGATAACAGTCGGTGTCGTTTCGTGCTTCATTGCTTCTTCATGCATTGATATCTGTATTTCCAATATACGAACTATATAAATATACTCGTGGATCATTCATTTCACCTCCCCCTCGTCGAGTAGTTAATGTGTTTGGCTTTGTTTGATTTTGTTTTGAGTTTTTAGCTTGTTTTTGTTTTTAGGTTGGCCTGTTTTGTTTATTTGAAGCTTAAGTAGAGAAACCTTTCGAGTTGAGTTACCAATAGTTCAGTGTTGTAGTTGTCACGCCTTATTGGTCCATTAACCCCGTGTATTTTATGTTACAGGAATCATATTTTACGCGTCTAATTTCGATGACTACAGAAATTTGAAAGTGTACAACCACGGTGTAAGATATGGTTGTGCAAGATGCAGGAAAACATACTTACAAAAGAAAACTCTTGGACGTCATTTACGTTTTGACTGCGGACAGAGCCCCTCTTTTACTTGTCAACTATGCTCGAAAAAATTCAAACATGGCTATATACTTTTAAAGCACATGCGACTCACGCACGAGATTTTCATACAAAAGCTGAGAAAAAGGCAAAAATCGATCAAATAGATACGTTCTAGTCAGGTCATTCCAGTGCCATGTGCCTCGGTTTTACATGATTTCAGTACCTTTACCAAAGGGATTGTTGTATTTTATCTGGTACTTTGATTTTTTATGTATTTAGGTAAACATAAAGCTACCTGGGCTTGTATAAATATGTCTAGTCTATAGCGTTACCGAGTGAACGATTTTGTTGTAGTATTAAGTGCAAAAAATGGGGTGCCAGATAAATGAATCCTTTTAAGTACCGAATCTAGTCATTTTTTGTCAAATGCAGTGCCATTTATTATTTGTTTAGTTTCTACCAATGATATTATACCAAGTTCAGGTTTATTTATTAGGTTGGAAAATGGACAGGATTCTTGCAGTTGAAGAACTTTCCATGGTCCATTAATGTTTCAGTATTTTTTTGTTTTGTTTTGTTTTAGGCATTGGCTGTATACTCTCGTCTACTTACTTAAGTCTGAAAATAAATTGTTCTAGTAGATTAGGTCTAAACAATGTAATTATTGTAATTGTCAAATGTAATAAATTCATATACCGAAATAATGACATTATTTTTGGTGGTTTGGCTGTTTTTGCAGCATAACAAAATTATGTAAAATGTGTTACATTAAAATAAGAGGAGTAATTTTACTTAATTGTTTTAGAACTGTACTTTTGTGGGTGTGGGCGTTATTATCGTCAAATCTACACCTTAAAGCGCCACCAAAGATACGAATGTGGAAAGTTTCCGGAATTTCAATGTCAGTTATGTGAATCAAGATTTAAGCATAATTTTGATTTAATCAGACATGTTAAGACCAAACACAAATAAATTCTAATTTATGTTTAGATTGTTTTATTATTGCAAATATCACCTAGATATTGACTAGACAATGCTTGCAGGTTCTATATACCACTTTTCAAGATATTTGACTTCAGATCCGGAGGATTTGAAGAAGCTTGATTTATCAATAGACAGTAAATTGATTTTTCCTTGTCCTAACTGTCCTAAAGTATATCGAGGAAAATACACACTCTCGAGGCATTTACGGTTGGAATGTGGTAAAGTTCCAACAAACAAGTGTCAAGTATGTGGACAGCTATTTACCCACAAACACAGGCTTTTAAGCCACATAAGGTCCATCCACTCGAGTTTACTTAACAGAACGACAGCTTTTTCTTAATTGTAAAATGTATCTTTTAATCTAGTCAGAGAAATAAATCAAGTGTTTAGTAACAATTTGCTTTATTACGGCCTGTGACCACCTGTAGTGTTAAAGTGCCGTTCAGGAGACGCCGTTTTGACTTGATTTAAATTTTTTAGGTGATGAGCGGAAATGGGGCAGAAATATGAAATATCCTCTCTTTCACTATTCTCAGTATAAATGCCCGAGGTGTTGTAAAATTTACCACCACAAGAAAACTTTAAGTCGACACTTGAGACAGGAATGTGGACTTGAGCCTGTTTTGCAGTGTCCACATTGTCCATACAGGGCCCGTAGAGCTTACGTTCTTGCTTCGCATGTCAAAAATCACGTCTCTGTCTATCAAACTGTGTAAATTATTGTATATTTCTTGTGCCATATTATTTATCACTTCCAAAGATTTTGTACTAGTCGTTTATGTAATCCAATGATAGCATTAAATTGACTTAATAATTTTTTGTTTCATTGTATCAGTCCTTGTGGTTATCGCTGTTAGTGTCGTGATTAAAAATTGTTTTTTAACAATAAAACTTTCAGGGTTAATCGAGGATCCTTCGCTGTTAACAAACTCTCTAGATTTTCAAGAAACTCTAGTTGAAGAAATACCGTCGTGGACCATTCATGTCATTTACCCGGAAGATCGTACCAACGAACCACTTCTTCCAGACACTGATGCTTTAATATCAGTTGCAGAAACAGTTGTTGATGAAAGTCCTAAACCCCCAGAACCTCCTCCTGAACCAGTCGAGAAAGCTAAAAAACCGACTCGCGATACTTTACCTTTTGCCGATTGTTGGACGCCGAAAGGTTACATTTGTCCCAATTGTCAGAAAGTCTACAACGCTAGAAAAAATTTGGCGAGACATGTAAATTCAGAATGTGGCAAAGAACCCCAATACTCGTGTCCCTACTGCGAATACAAGAATTATCGGAGAAATGAGATAAAAAAGCACGCGAAAAATAAACATCACTTGTTATTTACATAAGTGTTGCGAATAGCTTGTAGACCACAGTAGAGTCCGATGTAAGCTTGTTATTATCCGTTGACAATCTCTACTGCTTCCAAAGAAGAGTAGGTTTAGAAGTCACACGTGACTTAGCTAAGTCTAGTTCAATGTCAAACTGCCATTCTAGATTTAATTTAATTTTGCATTTATGTAAGACCACCTCTATTTTTGTAGAGACACTGATTTTGTAAATCAAGTAACAGAATAAAGAATTTGTGTCAATTTTTGTTTTTTTCCTGGGTTGTGGGTGTGATTCTTGGTGGTGGAAGAACGGATCTAACCAAGGATTTTGTTCTAGGAGGTAAAGACAAAATTGTTTGTCTGCAATGTGGTAAAACTTATCGTACTAAAAGTTCGTTGGGGAGGCACGTTAAATACGAGTGTCGGAAAGAACCAAGGTATATGTGTCCATGGTGTTCGAAAAGGACGCACCTTAAAAGCAATTGTCTGCAACACATTCGGATGGTTCATCGGTTATCAACCAGTGATTTTGATTCTAGATTGCTAGAAATTTAGTCAAGTGTAATAAAACGAACTCTATTTTCTAAATAAAATTAACTTAATGTTAGGCATATTTAAAAAAGTGTTGATTTATTGAATGCACGTAGTGTCGGTAGTTGTGTAAGTACTACTTTATGAAACTGTTTTTGTGTATAATACTCGTTTTTATTGTAGAGGATCAGAGGTTTCCTTGCTTGATCTGCGGTAGGAAGTACACACGACGCACAAATTTATTTCGCCATATTAAAGTGGAGTGTGGGAAGAGACCTTCGTTCAGATGTCATCTGTGCTCTGCCGAATTTAAGTACAAGCATGTTCTCCAAAGACATGTTTCAAATAAGCATAATTGTCACGTTTTACAATAAATTCTAATCAAGGGCAACGATTTTGCTTTATACCTGAACCATTATTACCTACCTTCTGTTCAGTAACTACAAATTGTTTTTTTCAGTTCGTAGATGTAACTTGTGCGGTAAGGAATATAAGCATCAAGCATCGTTGTATAACCACCGCAAGTACACGTGTAACAAAGAACCAATGTTCTTCTGCCGAAGCTGCACTTTTTCGACGAAATACTCGCACGTGTTGCGAAAGCATTTGCATTTGAAGCACGACATAGTCATAAATGGTTCAGAAGTGGCCAGTTATGTTCAAAAAGGGACTGTCTGATTGTATGAGAGAAATAAACCACTTGAATTTACATTTGTTTTTTTCTGTAACAGTTTGAGTTTCTAACCAATAACAGTTGTAGGGACTAAAGTAACTAGTTAGGATAAGTCCGATTCGATGTCAGCATCTAACATGTGTGTTTTACAGGCCTTCCGGTGAAGATCGAGTTGAAGGAAGAGGAACAGGCTGTGAACTTGCTAAATCCGTGGTTTGTGTGGTCAGACGATGACAAAAAGCCAAAACGCAAGTCTACGCCTTCTAGCAATAGAATTCGCGGGCATTTCGCGTGCGTTCAGTGCGGACGCAGTTACATTCGCAAGGATTCGCTCCAGCGTCATTTGACTTACGAGTGTGGCAAAGAGCCGCAGTTTCAGTGCCCCTTTTGTCCGCAGAAGTGCAAACGGAAAGCTCACAGAATCAGGCATATTACCAGAGCGCATAAAGACAAAATTGGGATTTTGGAAGAGAACAATCCTGACCTTAAGATAATAAAAACGGAATAGTTTGGACTTTGCACTGCCATTTTTGGGTTCGAAGGGAGTTATCTCTAAGTCATGATATTTTGTGACGTAACATTATTTTATGTTTAGCTTATAATTTATTTTTTGTTTATTTAACCATTACCTATTTAGTGTATTTGTGCCGAGTTGCTTGTTTAGGGCTCCGAGTTTAGTTTTTCGCGTAAGTTAAGTATTAATCGTAGTTTCGTTTTATTTTTTTAATTTGTACCATTAGTGCGAAGTTTTGACCAGATTCCATTCGGATATGTCAGCTAGTCTAATATTTTTACATCACACCCAATAATAGTATTATATTTTTTGTAAAGGCCTTGTATATGGTGGCGGTATAAGCTTTTTAAATACAAAGTTTCAAGTTATTCTTGTTTCTTTTCCACTTGGTCCCGACACCGCCATATAGCTCGTATCTTTTGTACATAATTTTCACCGTTTCGTTGTTTTTTGTTTTGTGCTAACATATTTTTCTTTTTCAGCACAAGATTTGCGTGTTTCTCGCCCTTGGGAGCGCTGGCCTTCGCATCTTGCCCTGCCTATGATGCTAATGCGTGAAAGCATGAAAAAGTCGATGATTCAGTCGGTGAATCGGTCTTCTCTCGATTTAAGCACCTCATCTCCAAAGTCTAGGAATCGGACTAGTTTAGATGGGACTGGTTTCGATTGCTCAGTTTGCGGTAGGATATATAAATTGAAAAGTTCTTTGCGTAATCATCAGAAGTGGGAGTGCGGAAAAGAGCCGCAGTTCAAGTGCCCTTATTGCGTCTATAAAGCCAAGCAGAAGATGCACATGGCAAGGCACATGGAACGCATGCACAGAGAGGTCGATTACTCCTCGGTAAAGACCGAGATCGCTGTTAAAAGTGAGAGCGGAGACGCTGAATGACTTAAAAAGTAGACCGACTCAAGCCCCAGTTACTCCATAAACATACGCGCCATGTTATTTTGTTAACTAAAATACTCCTCAACACGTTCCTAAAACAACGTAATAACAGTAATTAAACTTTCACTATGCTGCCTTATCCCCTGACGCCACGGTTGCGAGCAGGCGGAAACATTTGTGATACTTGAAAAATCCGACAATATTCAAGACTGTTACACATCACTTTTGGATTACGTTTTACCGTTCCTATAAATTTTCGACGATATTTTGGCGTTTTTTAGTATTTTGTAATTTTTTGTGAAAAGAATATTTATATGTGATAAAAATGATAAAATATGCTCTTTACGATGATATTTTTATGTGAATAGTTTACCTAAATGAAGTGCCTCACATAGTTAAATGTTCCTTGAAGTGTATCTCTAGATATAAGTTACCTTTTATCCTTTTTACACAATTTTGTGAAAATATTTTTATATATAATACGATCAAGTTGTTATTTTTGTGTATTTTGCTTTTAAGGTTATTTGTTTAGTTAGGTGCTTTTGCATTATTTTTAATTGTGTTAGCCAGGTGCAAGGAAATTGACCGAGATTTGATCAGCTTGTAAAATACTATATTTTATTCCTATTTGACAATCCGGTTTTTCTTTCCGCTTTAAACTACTCTACATCGGGAAATCGCGCATTTTAAGCCGATGATAATAAGGTCATATCAATTTGCTTTTTATTTTAAGGCAGCTTGTATTATAAAAAATATAATTGACAAAAAAATTGTATATTTCCATTTAAAACATGCTTTATTATTGTTAGGTATCTAGTTTGTAAGTAAATTTATTTAATTTTACGCGTATAAAAGGTGATGGGATATATTTTCCAGAAGAAGTACTACACAAAAATATGCCCAAGCCAATTTTTACTATAATACTCAACAGAAAAATGTGATTTTTTTACCATTATTGTAATAGTTTATAGTTCCTTTACACTGTCACATATCAATAATTGTCTTAAACCAGAATTGTTAATTTCCTATTCAACTTTTTTTGCTTTTTTGTTTGTTTTATTTTTACTTATACATGCTTTTAGGTAGCGGTAGATATTACAATAAAGAATCTAAAGAAATTTTTTCGTTATTAACTTAAACATTCCAATATAGTATTCATTATACATATTTGTTTAAAATAACTGTCTGTTTTAATACCACTATAATTTTTGTTTTAGGGTCTTTGTGGCAAACCAGGTACTTATACATTTAGGCTTACATTTTTGCGGTTTAATCTGACTGATTGTTTTTATTTTAGATGGGAAAATCGACCATCACCAGTGCAGCTATTGTGGCAAGTCGTACCAACACCGTTCAAATTTATTCAGACATGTTCGCTATTATTGCAGGAAGGAAAGATCATTTTCTTGTCCTTACTGTACTTACGCAGGTTTCCAAAAAGTTCATCTTGTATCACACATGTCTAGACGACATAGAACAGCTGTTAAATAACTGTATGTGATCATTAATAAACGAAGAAAACTTAAGCCTTTTTTCTTCTGTTTACGTTGTTATTGTTATTTTTATGTGATTCTGAAATACTTGTCTTTTAGGGCAATCGAAAGTCACGACTGGAACAACTAAGCCTTCCATTAAAATTTTGGCAGTTGAGGACTTGAAAAATGACACTATCGTGGCAAACATTAAAAAGGAGCTTAGCCCACATGTTCTGTTCGGAAAGAAGGAACAACCTAAAGTCAGGAAGATTCAAATTGAGGAAATTAATCTCAAAGAAGTTAAAGTGGAAAAGGTTGATGATTCCGTCTCTAAAGAAAAAAAGAAGTACCCGAAAATCCAAAAGTTGTCAGTTGAGCGAATGAAACGCTTTTTGGCGATGAATCAAGAGACGATGCCGCCACCAGTGAAAAAACCACTTGCTTGTGAAAGAGACATTTCGTTACTTAAATTTCCTGTTGATACTTTACGTTGTCAGCATTGCGAGGTTTTATACGAACGAGCTAAACATTCTGAACATCTCTCCCAATGCAAGAAACTTCCACCGAAGGTTAAATTTGGATGCACTTCTTGTCCGTTCGTAAACGCTAGCATTGTGGAAGTCCAAAACCACATCAAGTCTACACATCGCAATTAACTAACTGTATTAACATTGTGTTTGAATAAAGACGTTTTTAGGCTCAAATTTGATGGTAGATAGTATTTTGTGACGTTTGAGTTGTAGTTTGTTTTTAGTTTTGTGCATGTTGGATTGTAGCTTTTGTTTTATTTTCATTTGCGTTATTGTTGTTGTGTTTTCAGATGGTTTTTTATCAGATCAGGAAAATCGAAAGATAAGAAAGCCGAAAAAGCACCAGTTGTGGGAGAACATGGATGTTTCGGCTCTCAGCGAGCTCTTTATGTGCACCAAATGCACGAAAACTTACCGACTCAAGCATTCTTTGACGCGCCACATTCGCTTCGAGTGTGGCAAGGAGCCTATGTATGCTTGTCGTTTCTGTCCTAGACGATTTAAGCACAAATACGACCTGAAAGTGCACGAGAAGTCCAGACATTTGCAAAATCCCATGGCATTGTCCGCCGATACCTTAAAACTGTCGCCAAAGTAATCGACCTAATGACGCAACTTTGTACAACTTTTTGAGACTGATTTTTTAATCTAGTTTGAATTTCAGTATTGTAGCTTAATATTTTTTGAGACTGTTCTTTTTCGAATAAATTTTCGTGAGTAAAAATGCGTTTTGAATGCCTTTGGTTTTTTAATGGGAAGTGCCAGGATGATAGTTTTTTATTTCCGTTTTAGGTTACCACTTCTGTCCTCAATGCGACAAAGCCTACCTCAGAACTGACTCTCTTCGACGTCACTTACGTAACGAATGTAATAAAAGTGGGAGGTTTAAGTGTCCGTTGTGTCACCGTTTTTTCAAACATCGGTTCAATATGAGAAGTCATCTGCGAAAACAGCATTCAGTAATCGAATAAATGTTTTTATTAAATGTGTTTTTTTCAATTTTCTCCTGACACTTATTTCTGAGGAACGGTTATTAGTGTTTGTGGTTTTTTAGGTTTTGAAGTAATGTATGGTTGTCCAAAATGCCATAAACTCTACAAACACAAGCGCAATTTAAGCGTGCATCTGAAAAACGAGTGTGGAAAAGAGCCAAAGTTTCGCTGTCCCTACTGTTTACACAAGTCACACAGAAAATACAATTTAAATCTGCACATAAGGCACATACATAGTTTCGGTGAAGAGATTTAATAAAAAAAATGACCATACCTGAGTTTTATTTCACTTATTTTACATTTGTTTTGTGCGATATGTTAGTGTTAGAAGACTTGATTGTTTCAGATGGGAGGGTTACTTGTATCAACTGTAACAAGTCGTACAAAAACGTCAACTCTTTATTCAGTCACCAGTACCAGGACTGTGGCAAATCCCCTAAATATAAGTGTCCTTTCTGCTCAGTTGTCACTAAGAGGAAATACGATCTAAAGAAACACATTGAACGACAGCACGGAAGCGGTTCTAATGATACATCTTATATCGAAATGGTTGATAAGATGTGATTGTGTTTATGTATTACTTTTGACAGCTTTTGCTGTACCTTTGTGACTTTCTTCTTTTTTTTTCAGAAAGAGTTCCTTGTCCGAAATGTGGCAGGTTTTACAAAAATCGAAATTCTCTATCGACGCATTTGTCGCGAGACTGTGGCAAAAATAAAGAGTTTTCGTGTGATTTGTGCGCCGAGGAGTTTCGCAGGAAGGAGCATCTTCAGTGCCACTATGTGCGAAAACACGGAAGAGTTCTTAAAATTGTGACTAAACCAGTATTCACCTCGTACGCCATTCAATAAATTTGTAATTTTAATTATAATTGATTTTTGTGATAAATAAAGTTTTTTTATACCTACCACATGTTTTGCACTAATTTTATAATATCCCATTTTAGCGACAGGAAGAAAAACAAGATTAAAAAAAGAAACACAACATTTGGGTCACACAAGAAGAAATTTATTGAATAATGTATTTGTACAAATTAAATGCTTTTTCGTCTCTATTGTCTCATTGCTTCCTCTATTTCTTTTTCTGTTGCTGTATTACCGTAGTTTTACAATTTGTGTTTTAATTATTTTAGGAGCAGTGCAGTGCCCTCAGTGTAACAAATTCTACAAAAACCAAAATTGCCTCAAAGCTCACATTTACCAGGATTGCGGTAAAGCCAAAAGGTTTCAGTGCCAGTATTGCACCTTACAGTTCAAGCGGAGACAACAGCTTAAGTCACACACTATGGTTCATTTCCGAAAAACTTCTAGAAAGACTTTTTGATACAATTTAATATTTTTTAAATAAATTGTTCCTTTTGTTATATTATTGCGTTTTTCTCCACCTGTGTCGTTTTAATTACCAGTCCTTTATTTAGTGACTGTTTCACTTGTTCTAGATGTGTCGTATGGTCCCTTACCTTGTCCAAAATGTGGCAAGTGGTACAAAAACCAACATTGTCTCACCTCACATATGTCGCAAGACTGCGGAAAAGTCGCCAAGTTTCAGTGTTCAATCTGTTACAGCAGGTTTAAAAGAAAGTACAATCTTAAGACGCACGTAATATCTGTACACAAAACCTGAGGAAATAAAGCTTTGATTTGTTCTAAATGCATGATCTCGCTTGGGATTTTTTACTCAGCTTCGACGTTTGTTTGTAGGTGGGTTGTGTTGTCCAGGGTGTAAAAAATTCTATAAAAATTCGTCAAGCTTGTCCTCACACCGGTCACAAGATTGTGGGAAAGGTGCAAAGTATCAGTGTTCTCTGTGTTTGAATAAGTTCACAAGAAAGTATAGTTTGAAGACGCATTTGCTTTCTGTACATGAATTTGAAAGAAAATAAACAATTTATACTTTGCGTTGATTTTTTTTATTGTTTGGCTTTACTGTTAAATGAACTCAACCAACACTTGCTTTGTAATTGTAGGTGGCGCATTTTGCACAGGATGTTGTAAATGGTACAAGAATTACAATACCTTGGCAGCACATCGCTCACAAGACTGCGGTAAAGGCTATCGGTTCAAGTGCACTGTATGTTCGGCGAAATATAAACGCAAACACGACCTTAAAGAACACATGATAAATAAACACTCAATATAGTTTTTTGTTTTCTTTCCCGCTTTAGGATTTTTTCTTTTTGTTATTTTATTTTTATTTCGTCTTGCAGGTGTTATCTGCCCAAAGTGCGAAAAGTTTTACAAAAATACGCGTAGTCTCAGATGTCATATGGCACTCGACTGTGGAAAAGGACGCAACTTTCAGTGCGACTGGTGTGACATGAAATTTAAACGCAAGCAACATCTTAAAGACCACATGATTAATAAACACCTACACTAAAAGAGTGTTTTATTTTTATTACTGCTTTTTCCAGGTGAAAATACCGCAAGGAATTTTTTTCGAGTTTGTTGCATGCAAACTAATCACATAATTATAGTTTTTATTTCTTTAGCCCAAGTGTTCGATATTAGGATTTTTTGCTACTAATTTGTGTTTGATTTGACGCACTTTGTTACAGTTTGTTTATTTTTAGATGAAAAAATCTATTGTCCAAAGTGCCAGAAGTTGTACAAAAACATGTCGACACTGGGAGCTCATCTTCGTCAAGACTGTAAAAAAGACCTTAATTTCATGTGTCACTTGTGCCCGTACAAAACTCGGCGAAAACACAATTTAAAGCAACACATACGAAATAGACACACAAGGATATCAGTGCCTTACCCAGTTTAATTCATTGTAAAGAAACAATAAACTGTTAAATTATTCCCAACTTTTCACTTTTCACGTAGTAAATTTATGTGTACAGTTGGGTGGTTCATTCCGACGGTCTAATTTTTTGCATTTCAGGTAAAAGATACATGCGTCTTCCTCGTGGGAAGAAAAAAATATACGGATGCATGGAGCTGGGTTGTAATTACATTACTTCAGTGCGTTCAAATTGGTATAGACACATGCGAAGAAAGCATTTTATTGTGAACGATTTTGATTTAAGGAATACTATCGATCAGTGTATTACAATAAAAGACTGTTGAGTGTAATTTCGAAGCACTGGTGTTGTTGATATTATTGAGCAATTTACTGAAACTTGTAATTGTAGGTTACGAATTCATTTGCCCTAATTGTTTCAAGGCGTACAAGAATCTGGCTACGCTTAAGGTTCACTTAAATCTAGATTGTGGCAAGGAGGTTGTATATACCTGTGAAATTTGTCATTTATCTTTCAAACGGAAGTACCATCTGAAGCGGCATAGCTTTTGTGTACATAAAAAACGTGAATAAATTTTTATACCGTATTTATTGAGAATTGTACATTTTGTAAATAAATCATCGCCTAACAAAACCACCGCCAATGCCGTGTTTATTCTTATGGCAGTTTTTTTCAGAGAATCTCATCGTTTGTTTCCAATGTGGCAAAATGTACAAGTACAGCACTTCGCTTTATAATCACCAGAAGTACGAGTGTGGCAAAAGCAAATCCTTTAAGTGCATGTTCTGTAACAAGGCTTTCTGGCACAAGCAAACTCTTAAGAATCATGTGAATCTTAAAAGATGCAAAGCTAGTAAAGTGCCTGATATTTTCGAAATAAATTGAATAAACTGATGTTGGAATTGAGTGTTGATTTTATTGTGTAGTTCCTTTTGATTTAATTGTTTTTTTTATTTCGTAGTTCTCGTAGAGTAGCAAGAGTAGTGTTTGTTCGTTGTGTCAGCAAGAGTTTGAGTTTTATTTTGAGAGTTCAGCCAGTGGCCTGTGCACAAGAAGAATGCCATTTTTGTGTGGGGCTTGTGTCGCCTATTTTAACACATCGTAATTTTCAGATTTTAAGCAAGTGGATGGACGCTATATTTGCACTCGCTGCTATAAGTGTTACAAACATAGAGGAACGATAATTCGGCATTTAAAGTACGAGTGTGGGAAAGAACCCAGATACAAATGTAACATGTGTTCTTTCAAGTGCAAGAGATACGACCACTTGTACACTCACATGAACTCAAAGAAACATAAAATGGCCATTCATTGATAAAGACTGCTAGCGTATTTTTTATCAGTAGACTAACGTAGTGATCGTTGTATTGCCGTGTGAAATTCTTGTATTTACGACATAGCATGTTTCCAGCGAGGCCCACACTTTACACGTTTCATTGTGAATGCGGAAAATCGTACAAACATCGAGCTTCTCTCTATAACCATCGAAAATTCGATTGTGGCAAGGAAACGGGAAGATACGAGTGTCACCAATGCCACGTCAAATTTTACCACCGAATATCTCTTGTGAATCACGTTAATTTAAACATGTGTCAAAAAATTGTTAAACATTAGCAAATAAAATTTGAGAGAAAAAATTGCGTGTAAGTAATTTTCGCACACACTAACCACTACTAACTGCTTTGGTGACGGGGTTGCTGGAAGCGACGACCAAACAATACAATTCTGTACGCTTTTCAGATTACCTGGAGCACAATGGTGTCTATTTTTGTACCAAATGTTGTAAGTCTTACAAGCACAAAGGCAACATTCGGAGACATTTAAAGTACGAGTGCGGAAAAGAAGCCCGGTTTCAGTGCTGTTTTTGCTCTTTCAGGTGCAAAAGACTGGACTATCTCAAGTTTCACATGAAGTCCACCAAGCACCAGCAGAGCGAAAAATCATGACATGTTTCTGAAACTACTTTGTTAATAAAGCTTTCGATAATTATTGTCTTGTTTCTTGTACAAAAATAACACTTCCATCGATTGTTATTTAATATGGTAACTAATATTTTTTTAGGTGGGCGGAGGTTTCACTGCAATCTGTGCAATAACAAGTCGTACACTGCTGTGGAAAACTTGCGGCGACATCAGAGAGTTGAGTGTGGGAAAGAAAAATCGATCGTTTGTGGTGTTTGCTCTAAGAAATATTACTATAAACAGCAGCTTGAACGGCACATGAAACGAATACATTCGATATTAATTTAATGCAGTTGTAACTACGTTCGAGTAAATTTGTTGCCTGTTTCCGAATTATTATTGTATCGTTAGATTTATTCGTCAAAACCCTTTTCCGCTTTTTACTATTTGTCTTTTTATGCATGTTTATTTTAGATCCGCAGCCCGAAAGGAACTTCTTTTGCAAAAAGTGCGGCAAGTCTTACACTCTCCGGCGCAACTTACAGAGGCACGAAAAAGTCGAGTGCCAGAAGGAAAAGAAATTTGTTTGCGCCATTTGCCTCCACAGAACGTACTACAAGAGCGACCTGCGTGTGCACATTTTTAACAAGCATGGCGTTCGATGTGTTTTGTAAATCACAGCTTTTACGCAATAAAGAATTTCACGGACTTATTTTTTTCCATCTACCGACTGATAGATAGCATTTGTGTGTTTGTGTCCCCGATGTTCAGGCTTTTTATTAACTATCACATTTTTTAGCACTTAATAAACGTTTCTATTGCGATCGCTGCGGAAAGTCTTACACTATTAGAAATAATTTGAGACGACACCAGCGGGTAGAATGTGGGCAGGAGAAGAAGCTCAAGTGCCACGTTTGTGACCACAAGTTCTACTACAAGCAAGAACTGAACGCACATGTGCAAATCAAGCACAACCTGTTACCTTTATCCAAAATTAGGTTTTAGGCGACTTTATTGTGAACGGATCTCATTTTTATGCTCAATATTTTATGCATGTTTCCAAGACTGTAATCGTGAGGCATATAATAAATCTTTGACGCTTCAAGTTGTGTGTTTTTGATTAAATCTTCTGATTTTTTTTAGGTTGACTTTGCGTGTTGTGTTTTCATTTCGTTTGGTTGCTTGCACTTGTCGTTACTCATTAAATTCTTGTTCTAGGTTTGAGTTTCTATCCTTGCACTCGGTGCAATCGTCGCCAGTACAAACATAAGGCTTCGCTTTACAACCACCAACGGTTCGAGTGTGGCAAAGAGAAATCTTTTATTTGTCCCATGTTGGACTGCCCGTACAAAACCAAAAGAAAGGGGAGCTTAAAGTCGCACATTCTTATTGTACATAAGGGGTAGCTTGTTTTGTAACAATTGGTGTAAATATATGTGTAACCCACTCTTCTGTTGTTTTTTTTTTCTTCGTTGTTTTGTTGAAAACACTAATCTGCTTCTATTGACTGGTACTTTCTTGCAGGTCACAAGTACAAGTGCTTCAAGTGCCATAAGCATTACAAGCACAATGCGTCTCTTTGGAATCATGTCAGTTTTGATTGTGGCAAATCACCACGTTTTCACTGCAGTTATTGTCCCTATCTTGCCAAAAGGAAGCACCATTTGCACGCACATCTGCGGGCCACTCACCACTTAGAAATAAAAAAGAAGTTCTAATAGTTTCGTTTTCATAATTTAAATGACGATTTTTTTGATCAAATATGAAAAAAATGATTGTAGTTTCGGTTGTATTAATAAATAAATGTTTTAAAATAGTAATTTGGTTTTTAGGTGCTCTCAGACACGTGTGCCCGAACTGCCAGAAATGCTACAAACACACTCAGTCTCTCCGTACTCATGTCAGATTTGAGTGTGGCATTCAGCCGTCTTTCCGTTGCGAATTTTGTCCCTACGTAGCTAAGAGAAAGCACCATCTGAAAGCGCACCTTGTTATAAAACATGAATCTTAATAAATTTCCTTTTTTTTTCTCATGTAACCAGACTAGGTAAAGTGTGGTTTTAGTTGATGATTTTTGAATAAAGCAACTGCATGTTGGTTATTTTGTACCTTTACTGTTGTTTGTGAGTGTGCTGATTTGCCAGTGTCGACTTTTGCCACAGTAAAATTTTATTTTTTAGATTTTTGGCGGTCAAGAAGACCCAGTAAATATCTTATGGACGAACATGGCCGATTTCCTTGTGTGAAATGCGGTTCTTCGTACAAGCAGAAGACACATTTGATTAGACACTTGAATTTCGAATGCGGTGTCGAACCGAAATTCGTGTGCTTTTGCGGACGAAAGTTTAAACAAAAAAGCAATTACAAGACACATCTCAAGTGTTTGCATCACATGTAAACTCATACTTTTTATAAACTTGTATTTATTGAATAAATCTTTTATACGCAAAATCAATCGTTGATTGGGAATTGTGTCGTAGGTTTTGCCTCAAGGAATTTTGAAAAGGACAGCGATGGACGGTTTAAGTGTCCGCAGTGTGTTTGCAGTTACAAACAAAGAAGTCATTTGATGAGACACATCAAGTACGAATGTGGCGTCGAGCCACAGTTTCAGTGCCACTTATGTGCGCGCAAATTTAGGCACAAGTGCAATCTTAAATCGCACTACTTGTTTTTTCACAAATCCAAAATGCTGTAATTATTCAATCAATAAAACCGTGAAATTTGAACTTTTTTTATGTGATTTTATTTAGTTAGTTGGTATCTATCGGTAATAATTTACATCCTCGGATTTTTAACTTATTCACTGATTAAGTCTGTATTTTAGGCATGTTTTGTTGCGTGCGTTGTAACAGGCAGTATACGCGCAAACAACACCTCTCAAGACATACGAATGTGGTAAACAACCGCTTTTTCAATGCTCTTTGTGTCCAAGAAAATGCAAACGGAATGACAGTCTTAAGTCGCATTATTTGCTTTTCCACAAATCTAAAATGTTGTAACTTGTGCCCCAATAAAACTCTGTTTATTGTACTAACCCATTTTTAATTGCTTCAAGCTAGCATTTTTCTGTAACGCTTCCGCTTCGGATTCGTAATTTATTCATACTGATTAAGTCTATGTTTTAGGCATGTTTAGTTACAGTTGCGTGCGTTGTGACAGGCAATACACCCGCAAGCAACATCTCTCAAGACATATCAAATACGAATGCGGCCAACAACCGCGTTTTCAGTGCACTTTGTGCCCAAAAAAATGCAAACGCAATGATAATCTCAAATCGCATTACTTGTTTTTCCACAAATCTAAAATGTTGTAATTTGTCTGAATAAATTTTAAGTATTGTTCTTTTTATTTCGAAACTTTCCTTCAAGGTAAATACGTGATAACTGATTTTTTAATTTAGTCTGGTTCAAGCTCGCTTTTCCTGTAATGCTTACGCCCGCGATTTGTTAATTTATCCACTGATTAGGTTTATGTTTTAGGCATGTCTAGGTACTGTTGCATGCGCTGTAACAGGCAGTATTCCCGCAAACACCACCTCGCCAGACATATCCAGTACGAATGTGGCAAACAACCGCTTTTTCAATGCCCTTTGTGCCCAAGAAAGTGCAAACGGAACGACATTCTGCGCTTTCATCTGAAGAACATTCACAGAATCGAATAAATAACAATGAAGATATCAACACCACTTGTAATAAGCTTCCAGAAATTGTGACTGAACGTTTAGTTGTTTCTTCAAATTTTATTTAGCCAAAAAACTGTGATTTCAAAAATTGTCGCATCTTTACTTAAATGTTTCAATAAAGTTTCAAACATGTGGACTTGTTTTCACTTTTTTCGAAACATGATTGCGGTTATTTAAAATGGGGTATTTTTTAGGTCATCGGCGATATTTTTGTCACTGTGGCCGAAACTACAAAAACCCTGAAAGTTTGTCGCGGCATAGGAGAGAATGTGGTGTTGAAAAAAAGTTTTTGTGTCCTTATTGTGCTCACAGGAGTCACAGAAACGACAATCTGAAGCGGCACATTTACAATGTTCATCTCATACACTCTGAAGTAGAAGATAAGAAAACTTGTAGCTCTTTCCAATAAATTTTTTATTTCTTTTCTATTGTTTTATTTTCGAGTGGAGAGGATTTTTAGTAACGCTTTTATTTAGTTGCAGGCAAATATGTTTGTTCGTGCGGAAAAAGCTATGCTTCGAATAATAATCTCCGTCGGCACCAGAATGGCTGTGGCAAGGAGGAGCGTTTCGTTTGTGGCACGTGCAACTATAGAACGCACAGAATTGACCATTTTAAAAACCACATGAGGAGCAAACATGATTTGAAATATGTTTAGTCAATAAATTTTTATTTTTATTCGCTTGTTACTATTTTTGGTAATTAGCAATGTTTGAGTATTCTTAGTTTCTCTTCCTTTGTGTCTTGAATGATAATAACAGGAATATTACTTTTTAGGTGATTCTCTTTCCCAATTTTTTTATAACGGGAAGTTGAAAGAGGCCAAGGGTCATCCATGCTTCAGATGTGATAAGGTTTTCACACGACTGGACAACTTGAAGCGCCACATTAAATTTATTTGTGGGATGGAACCACAATTTAAATGTCCCATCTGTTCCTATGCTTCCAAGCACAAATACGTTTTAGCCGTGCATATGAAAAGCAAACATTCCGAAAGTTACCTGTAAAAGTATTCAATAAAAAATGAAACGACTGTTCAGTTTTTGTTGTGTAGTGGTAGAAAAAAACATATTTTTTGTGACGTAAAGATTTTTTTCAGATGCTTCAAGACGATTTGGTTGTCACAAATGCTCAAAAACTTACAAAAACAAAGGTACCCTGAGTAGACACATCCGCTACGAATGTGGAGTTGTTCCCCAGTTTAGTTGCCCTCTGTGCTCCAAATATTGCACTCGCAAGAGTAATTTAAAGTTGCATTTGCGATATGCGCACAAACACGAGCCTACAATTTGTGTAACAATGAAATAAAACAATCTTGTTTAAATTTTATTTCTTTGACTTGATGCTACTCCAATTTCTAGGCGTCTTCTCTGGGGAGTTACTGTTAGTTGTGCTCTGTTTGTGTCTAGTTGTAACCACACTTTACTAACACTTTGTAGTTACAATTTCTAGAATTAACAATTTTCTTTCCAGGACGTATGACTACTTTGAAGCAGTTTATGTGTCCGGATTGTCATAAATCGTATAAATATAAATCTAATTTAGCTAGACATGTCCGGTACGAGTGCAAGGTGGAGCCACAATTTGTTTGTAAATTCTGTCCGAAAGCGTACACCCAGAAGTCCAATCTAAAAACTCACCTGTTTTACGCTCACGGCTGGAAATAAAGTTTGTTGCAAAGAAATAAAGCCAAGTTTGTGGGGAGTACCGGTTTTTTATTTCACGTTGTAAATAAATAATGCCAAGGCGTTTGATTTCCTCCCTAAGTCCCCCACTTGAGCACGTTTTAACATTGTATTTTTTCCAACTGGATGACTTAGTTTGTTTATTTTTCAGATAATTACGAACACAAATGCCATAAATGCTGGAAGACTTATAAGTATAAGTGGAACTTACTGAGACACATTCGATACGAGTGTGGGATGGCTCCTCAGTTCGTTTGTAAAATTTGTTCCAAAGCTTTCACTCAGAAAAGCAGTCTGAAGTCACATGTTGGCTATATTCATGGTTTTCACGTTACGTTTAACTAGAGTTTATATTTACACTATGTAGGCTTCATTTATATTATTGTCACTTGTTTTATATTTTTTTTTACGAAATTGGAATGATTTTTTTGTATTATGTTAGATGTTGCGGAATAAATTACTAATCAGGCCTGTCCGTAGTTTTTTACCTGCTTGTGTAAACTCGTAGTTTTACGATTTAATTCGTTTATCTAATTATTTACTGTTTCAGACACTTACCAAGTCGTCGGTAGACTATTTGCTTGTCCCCGGTGTAAAAAGCGCTACAGGTACCGGAGTAGCGTTGGACGTCACATGAAGTACGAATGCGGCACTTCGCCCCAGTTCGTCTGCAGTATTTGCTACAAGTCTTTTACCCAAAGAAGCAGCTTGAAATCGCACACTTTTTCGCTGCACGGTTTTGAAGCTTTGAAACGACTTACCCATTAAATTCATGTATTTGTGTTCCATTGCAATAAACTTATTACTCCAACCGTCTTTGTAATTTCATCAAGTGCTAACTGTTACGTTTCAGACAATTCTGATGTGCTCTTTTTCAGGTTACTTGGTAATAGATGGAATGATTGTGTGCAAACGCTGCGAGAAAAAGTACAAATACAAGAAAAATTTCCAAAGACATTATAAATACGAATGCCATAAACCGCCACAATTCTGTTGTTTTTATTGCACGTCTAAGTTCACGCAAAAAAGCAGTCTCAAAACGCACATGGTGACGCACCATAATCAGATTTTTTAAACCAGCAAATTTTACTAACAGAGCAACAGTTAGCAATTTTTTGTTTATTTTAGTCCGTATTTTAACCCAAGTTTAACTCGGAGTGTTACTTTCATGTTTACTAACTTTTTATGTAAGTATTTTATGCAATAAATAATTTTCGTGAGTTGCTTTTTGGTTTGTTGTCTGATGTTTGTTTTGGTGGGAAATTGTGAGTTGCTTTTAAGACGTTTTGTTTTCAGGTTTGCACCGTTGCTCTAAATGCGGGAAGGGTTACAAACACAAACCCAATTTGTACCGTCATGCCAAATACGAATGTGACGGTATTTCGCATTTTGTGTGCGCTATTTGCAATAAGGCTTACACCCAAAAAGTGACACTCAAGCAACATATTTTATCACTGCACTACGAGTTCAAAGACATACTGCTGTCTAAAAAACGCTGTCCATGATTTTATAATTTTTGTAGAGTCGTTGCAACTTCTAATTTGACAATGCTTTCGAAGTTACAACGGCCATCATATGTTTGTAAGACCAAAGCTTTCCAAAAGAAGTTTAATAAAATGTTATTTCAAAGTGATTTTTTTTCGTACCGTTTTGTATTTAAAACGCTGGACCTTTTAATTGCATCACTTTCTTGTAGGAAACATAGTTATAGAAGAACCAGTAGCCGAAGGCCAAGTTCTCTTTGAATTTATCTCAACTAGTGAAGGTTCCGAGGAGAATGGAGTATTTTCGTGTCTTTGTAGCAACTGTGGCAAGGTAGCTTCCACTGAACTTATAAACACTTCCATAGATTATATCCTCTTATTTTAGACTTACAAATCAAAGGGCAATTTACAGAGACACTTGAACTATGAGTGCGGTAAACAGCCACACATCACATGCCCTTTGTGCGGTCTCCAGACCAAGCACCGCTCAAGTATGAAACGGCATGTTTTGAACCGCCACCCTGGCCACCAGTGTGAATTTAAAGATGTCTAATCTAATTTTGTACATAATTCCGAATAAATTTTAGTTTTACTATTACTTTCTTCTTCCTGAGTTTTTATTTTTAGTTACTACAATAATTGTTTTTTCCAGGTCATTATCCTTGTCCAAAGTGTGACAAATCGTATAAAACGCTTGGCTCACTTAGGAGACACATGAATTACATGTGCGGTCGCAAGGGACCACCTCTTACCGGATACACTGTGTTGAACAACAGTTACTTCTGTAACCAGTGCAATAATCCCTACAAATCCAAGAGCTCGATAAGACGCCACCTTGTGTACGAGTGTGGCAAAGAGCCCAACGTGGAATGTCCCGTTTCTGGCTGCACTTACAAATCCAAACACAAAGCTCGAATGACGCAGCACGTGCTAATGGTCCATAAGTTGTACTTATGATGCGCCGATTTTTTGTTAATAAACTTTGTCCTTTTTATTTGTTTGATTTACTTTCCACAAAATTTAACCGAGTCCAAACGTTTATGATTAATTTGTCACTTTTTAGGTGCCCCTGATTATTATCAGTGCCCCGAATGCCCAAAAAAGTTCAAACAAGTCAGTACTTTACGGAGACATGTTAAGTACAACTGTGCCAAACGCCGGGCGATACTTTCCGGTTACACCGTCGTTGACAATGTTTTCATTTGTGATAAATGCGACAAAAGTTACAAATCTAAGGGGACGGTAAGGCGGCATCTGGTCTATGAGTGTGGGAAAGTAGCAACGATCAAGTGCCCAGTTTTGGGGTGTTTTTACAAGTGCAAAATAAAAAATCGAATGTCGGAGCACCTGAAAATGGTCCACAAAATAACTTGTAAAATATAGTCTTAAGTTTAACGCTTTGTTTTCTTCCAAACCTGCAAATCAGTCGATTGGTGTCTTTGATCCTTGTTTCTTGCAGGCGTGGAGACTTTGCGGTACAAGTGTACAAATTGCGGCAAAGTTTACTCAAAATTTTACTCTTTCGACCACCACTTGCGCTACGACTGTGGAGACCAAGTGGTAATTTATCGATGTCCGATGGGAAATTGTCAGTATGCCACCAAGAGAAAGTTCAACTTAAAAATGCACATTGCAGCGAAGCACAAGCTGTATATAAAGAAATTCGACTTGTAACCTATCTCTCAATAAAAACTATGCCTACAAGTGTTTTATTTTATTAAAGTGTTTTGGGACTCGATCTTCATAACGTGTTTCTTGCAGGATTGGTTTTGTTTCAACGTAGATGCCCAAGCTGTGACAAAGTGTACTCTAACGCGCACTCTTTTGACCTCCACCGGAGATACGACTGTGGCGACAATGTCATTAATTATGTCTGTCCTGTTCAAAATTGTCAGTACGTGACGAAACGAAAGTTTGATTTAAAGAGACACCAAAAGCGCAAGCATGGGAAAAAACCTGTAACTGAAGCAAATAATTAATAAAACATTTTTTTACACCATTGCACTTTCATTATGATTTGCGACGTGATTTAGTTCTTTATTGACTCAATTTTTTGTTTAAGGTGAAGAGTGGGTGTGTAACAGATGCAACAAGACTTACAAGAAGAAGTCCTCACGGGACATTCATGTTAGATACGACTGTGTTAATGTACCTCGCTTTAACTGCACAGTAGCCGGTTGTCCTTACAAAAGTAAAAGAAAATCTGATTTAAAGAAACATGTATATCGCAAGCACTTTCCAAAAAGTTGGAAAATGCGTAACCAATAAAGCTTTGTTTTGATGTTTTTTCGTTGCTTTTTTATTGATTTTTTGTAAGTCATACAAATGATACCAATTTTCAGGTCAACTCTTCAGTTGTGGAAATTGCTCGAAAGCATACCATAAAGAAAACTCATTTTACAAGCATTTGAAATATGACTGTGGACAGGAAAAATCGTTTATCTGTACTTACAGTTTGTGTGGGTACAAAACGAAACGCAAAGAAAATCTTAAAAGACACATTATGAACATTCATAGTGTGGATAATTTTAACTAGAGAAACACCGAGTTGTTTGATGGTTCATTTATTCTACAGGGTGCTTGAATTGTCTATCTTTGTTATGGTTGATTGTTTCTTTACATTACACTTATCAAAAATGGAATATTCCTAAATACACACTCCATATAATTCATGAACAAGATCTTAATATGTTCTGTGTTTTATGCAGCTATAGTTCCCCTAGAAATAGTCATATATTCAGAAGAAGTTGGATTAAAAAAATCATTTATAACTGAAGGAAAAATTTTTTTTGTGTTATACTATTTCGATAATTTATTTTATAGGTAGGAGTAGTTTTTTTTAACTTTAGCCTACGAACGAATATACTTATAGGTACGTTATTTTATTCATTGTTTTGATACGAAACGTTGACTTGTTTACAAAAAATTTTGATTGTTTTCTTTATGTTGTAGATGGAGGAATTCACGAGTGTCCTAAATGTAGTAAACGTTATTCAAGAAAAGCTTCACTGTACGTTCATATGAACTTAGACTGTGGCCAAGGAGCTTTTGTGTGTACACACTGTGGACATAAAACTGCCAGGAAATGCAATTTAAAGCGTCACCTTATAACCATTCACAAAATCTTCTCTGATTTTGACAAGTACATGTCTAAGGAAGTCTAACAATTTTAAATGGGTGCGAATTTAGAATTTTTGAATTGTGAATGTGGTTACATTCTAATACAGAACGTTTTCAGGTCGCAATTTTTTTTGTGATTTACACATAAAAATAATCTAAGGTTTCATGTGAAAAAAGTGCATCGCACCGATTGGCTTTGAATTTTGTACCTAAAACTTGGAATAAAGTTTATTTTTAGAAAAGACTAGGTGTTTGTTGGATTTTTTCCGATTTTGGAAATGGGTGCGCATTTAGAAGAATAGATTTTGGTCTTTTTGTGGATGTGGTTACATTCTAATACAGGGTGTTTTCAGGTCGCAAATTTCGTTGTTCGAACTGCGATAGAGCTTACGTTTATCGAAGAGGTCTAAGCGCTCATCTAAAATTCGAGTGTGGGAAAGAACCGGCTTTTCCTTGTGCGCTTTGTAATAAGAGATTTACACATAAAAGTAATCTAACGTTTCATGTGAAAAATAAACATCGCACCAATTAAATTTGTACCTAAAACTTGGAATAAAGTTTATTAGACTAGGCGTTTGTTGGATTTTTGTTCCGATTTTTTCGTTAGGATGAATGTTTTTTCCTGGATGTGGTAATATTCTAATAAAGAACGTTTTCAGGTGGCAAATATCGTTGTTCGAATTGCAAACGAGTTTATACTTATCAGAGGGGTCTAAAGGCTCATCTGAAGTTCGAATGTGGGAAAGAACCGGCTTTTTCTTGTACTCTTTGCCAGAAAAGATTCAGGCAAAAGAGTAGTCTAAAGTATCACGTGAAAAATGTGCATTGCACCGTTTGGGTTGAATAGTGAAGACAAATTTTGTACTTAAAATTGGAATAAAGTTTTTTTGAACGAGACTAGATGTTTTTAGTGCAGGAAGATTTTTGACGAAAGTTTTAGTTGTAGTTAGTTGTAGCCCGTAATGATGTAGCTTGGGCATCGGAGTTAGGTTAGTAGAGCGCATGTTGTACTTTGCAATAAAAATTTAAAGTAGTATTTATTACATTGTACGATTTATTGTTGGTTGGGCATTACTTTTGTGCTTCTAATTCTCACAATGGATCATATCTTTTTCTAATTTTTCAGAATTCCGTAGTGCGCTTTTGAAACGAGTTGATTTCACCGATAATATCTGTCCAGTCTGTCGGCGAGTGTTTAAACGAAAAGATCACGTTCAGCGGCATTATTTAGAATTGCATATTTTTAACCAAGAAACCATGGGATATCCCTGCACATCATGCGATAAATTCTTTAAAAGAAGGTACATTTTAGACAATCACATGAAAACCTGCACAGGGTCACCAAAATGCCAACTCTGCAACGTTTCTTACCCGAAATTCGGACAGCTCATCCAGCACATGAAGAGTGTTCACAATGCTATTATCAAATAAATCACCTAATGCCTCATTCACCCTCACCTAGCATAAGTAATATTCTAAGAATTCTGATGGTTTTAGGGACAATTTCCTGAATAAAGTATTTTTGTAAGAATTTTGTTTTTTTTACCCCATCTTTGTCTCGTTTTTATTTGTTTTTAATTAGGTTATTTTCAGATTTTGCGGAAGTTTCTGCTCTCTTAAAAGCAAAAGCGACCTCGATTTATCCTTGCATCGTATGCAAGAAACTCATGTCTAAGGGATATCTCAAGCGGCATTACATTGCACAACACTTGACCGACGAAACCAAGAAACCTAAAAAGACTCCTAAAAAAACCTACTTCTAAATTTAATGAAGTGCGCCAAAGAAATTTTGTAGTTTTTAATTTTAGAGTTATAAAGAATATTTTACTAGTTTTTTACTGGGGTAGAGTTCGAAAGAAATTTATTTTTGAAACCAAATGTTTTAAAGAAAATTTTTTTATTACAAAAGTTTTTGTAATTTTTTATAATAAATTTTATTTGGGGTTTTATGCTCTTTAATTTTCATTAATCACCCGGCCATGTTTTCAGATAAGAAAGAGCAAATTTAGAAGTTTCATAAAACGTAATTGTGGTTTCATTAAACATTATCCTAATACCTGACTGTTTTTGTTTGTTATTTTAGATTTTGATTTTTCGTTTGCATGTTTAGATAACGATTAAAGGTATTTTGCTGTACGTTTTGTCTTGATAGCTTCTAAAAGTGTGTCTGTTTTAGCTCGCTTTGGTGTCCTCTACTACACATGTATGAGATGCGGAAAGTCTTACAAAAACCAAACGAGTTTAAGTCGACACACACATCACGAATGTGGAAAAGCGCCTAAATTTCCGTGTCCGTTTTGCAAGAAATTATTCAAGAGAAAAGATCGAGTCAAGACTCATTTTAAAGACTGTCATCCGCACATGGGTCCTTTCGAAAACTTTATCAAGTCACAAATATACGTCTAGTCCTGTAATCTTGAATTAAAATAAATAAAACATACTTTTGTGCAGTTATTACATCTAGACGCTGTTAGTTTACTATTATTTGTTCTTGGTTGCTGTAATTCCCCAAAATTAAAATTCTACGTTTTAGGTTTTTTGGACAATTTGCACCAGAGGTACTTCTGCAAGAGTTGTTCTAAGAGTTACAAGCACAAAAGGCACTTGTCCAGCCACGTGCGCTACGAATGTGGGAAAGAACCAAGCTTTGGGTGTATAGTTTGCAAAAGGAAATTCTACCAAAAGTACACACTCAATGCTCACTTGAGACAGACTCATAGTCTGGATATATAGCTTGTCACTAGTGTATTGTTAAAGAAGTAATAAAGTTTGGGACATTTATTACACCTCTTATTTTTTCTCGAGTGTCTCGTCCGCCTTTGTGCTTTTTTCCAACAAAATCATTACCGAAATACATGTCAATTTACAATATTGTTTTAGGTAGTTTAAAGAAATTTGTTTGTCCCAGTTGTAACAGACGGTACCTTCACAAGAACCACCTAATGAGTCACCGCAGATACGAGTGCGGTAAGGAACCATCGTTTGTGTGCCAGTTTTGCTTCAAATCGTTCCACCAAAAGTCTAATTTGAAGGCCCACCTAAAACGATGCAAACTGGTCGCCCCGACGGCTTAACATTCCTTGTTTTTGTTATTTGTGCAAAAGTGTGAAGTAATAAATAGTTTTTATTTTATTATTCGTTTTTCTTTTCCCGATAATTTTAGGTTTTTGTTATTTTGTGTAGCATTTTTTGTACTAAACCAGCATGCTTATCAAATCGTCTACTACGGTGGTAATCACTCACTTCTTTTTAGTTGTACCTGCATTTTACTGTCCTTCTTGTGGCAAGCAATACAAATACTCACCCAATTTGCGAAGACACATGAAATACGAGTGCGGCAAAGCGCCGTCTTTTTTCTGTGACTATTGTAACAAGCCTTTCCACCAAAAATCGAACCTTAAGGTTCACATGCGACGTTGCAAGTTGTTTCCTCACATTCCAAGACCGACCGTTCTAGATAGGTTCAATTAGAGTTTAAACATTTATAGTGCAGATTGTAGTTTTTCGAATAATAAATGCCTGTAAGCAAGTGCTTTTCTTTTTGTAAATAAAACCAAAATTGTAGTTTTTTTGGTAGCATGCCCTTCTATGAAATTTCACCGCTGGTAATATAATTTTTTGGTTTTAGCTAGTAATGTCTATTTCTGCTACGAGTGTGGCAAGCATTACAAATACTCGCATTCGTTAAGTAGACACAAAAAATACGAGTGTGGCAAGGCGCCGAAATTTGAGTGTATTGTTGATGGGTGTAACTACAAGTCAAAACGGAAGGACAACCTCAATGCCCACATTCGGACGCTCCATTTGAAAGAACTCAACATAACAATCTCATAATTGTATTTAACTCCATATACTGCTAATTTAGGGTAATAGTGAAATTTGTATCTTGTTTATTTATAATAAAGTTCACTCAACAAAAACTGTATTGTTTCTTAATAGCTCATCTGTTCGTATTTCACATTGGGCTTCTTTTTAGGTTTGACGAACTTCAAAGAACCCTTCACGTGTCACAAATGTAATAAGTGTTACCAATCCAGACATACTTTCAGAAGGCATATTAAGTACCAGTGTTCAAGAGTACTGCCGAAATTTCAGTGTCACTTGTGCACCCATTCTTGCAATTACAAAAGTAATCTGAAGAGTCACTTGTTACATAAGCATAAGGTTAATGTTGAAAATCTGAAAGACTGGCAATAGTATTTTACAATGTGTGAATATAATTTTGTAGCTGTAATGTTTTCTCCTAGTTCTACTAACACCTTAATAAACTCGTTGCTGTATTTTTATTGACATAATAAATTTTCAGACCTGATTTACCGTAACCGAAGGTTACGTATGCAACTAATTGATGAGGCGGACCGAAAGCAATTTTGCTGTGGCGGCTGTAACCGTTGGTACAAATACCTTCACAATTTGAAATCTCATCAGAAGTACGAATGTGGTAAAGAACCACAGTTTGTGTGCTCATACGAGGGATGCACTTTCAGATCCAAGAAGAAAGGCAATCTCAAGCAGCATATTTTTAACAAGCATGGCATTGATTTAATTGGATAATTTTGTTAAGATTTTTTGCATAATAAACGATACTGAAGCATTAACTATTTATTTCCTTTTGATTGACATGTTTTCGATTGTTTGGACCTAAGAAACGTACTTTTTAGGTGCTGTGACTAAGCCTTACTGTTGTCCAAACTGCCCTAGAACCTACAAGTACCTGAGGAATTTAAAGGCCCATCTGCGGTGTGAATGTGGCAAAGAGCCACAGTTCGCGTGTCAGTTTGAAGGTTGTAATTTTAGGGCCAAACTTAAAGGGAATTTGATAAAGCATATGAACAATAAACACAACCAAAGAAAAATGCAAGAGCTGGGCTTAGATTGCATACAAACTGAGTTTTTTAAAACAGATTGAATTGTTGTTTGAATAAAGTTGTTAATAATTTTTTTGTGTGTTTTTGTTTGTGTATAGTTAATGTTGCATTTGAACTTGTTGTCAAGTCCCTCGCTGACTATTTGCAGTTTTAGGTGGAAGACCATACACGTATAAAACTCGGGACAAATCCGGACTTACCAATCAGTTCTATTGTGACAACTGCCACCGTTCCTACAAGTACTACAGGAACTTGCAATCTCACCAGAAGCTAGAGTGTGGCAAAGAGGCGAAATTTATGTGCTATTTTGCCGGTTGCTCGTACAAGGCCAAAATAAAAAGATACCTCCATTTGCATATTTTAAACAAACACTCAGATAGTCTTAATAATTTATAATCGTCCTGTAGCTGCCTAAACTAATAAAACGATACTACAGTTCGCTCTTAATTTACTCATTTTGATGTCTTTCAGGAACGTACTTTTCTTGTGACATGTGCCATCGTGTGTACAAGTGGAAGAAAAATCTGAGACAGCATCAGAAGTATGAGTGCGGCAAAGAACCAAAGTTTGTGTGCCCGTTTGAAGGTTGCACTTACAAAGCTAAAGTTAAAGTAAACATGAAGCAACACTTAAGTAGCAAAAAACATAAATCTGAAACACTTTGCGAGCGTCTGTCTCCTTAAGAATATGTTGTAATATAGAGTCTTTTAGGCGAATGCATGACATACGGAGTCAACGTGCACGTCTGTGTGAATTGCAATCGCTCTTATAGATGGAAACGAGGGCTTAGGCAGCACCAGAAGTACGAGTGTGGGAAGGAACCTCAGTTTTTTTGTCCGGTTGAAGGTTGTATGTACAGAGCTAAAGTAAAGGGAAATGTAAAGCAACATATGATTAAGAGACATAAAGAGTACGAATATTATATCTAACTTGTATTCGGTTAGGTTAAGTTAATGTAGATTCGCCGCCTGTATCAGACTTACTGAATAAATTGTTTCAGGAAAATTGTTGTTTAATTTTGGGACGCAAACTTTTCAATTTTTATGTATTTGTATTTCTTCTTTTTTACTCTTACGTTTGTTTTAGCAGAAAAGCGATATGCTTGTGATAAGTGTAGTAAAAGTTATCGTTGGAAAAGGGGCTTATGGGAGCATAAGAAGTACGTGTGTGGTAAAGATCCAGCTTTCATCTGCCCCATATCAGGTTGCACTCACAAGGCTAAGGCCAGACGGTTTCTTAAGGCCCATATTGCGTCCAAGCATGGCATTCGCTAATATTTTTATAAATATTAAACTCACAGAATTCAGCGTTTGCTATTAGATACTTGAAAAAATATTTTTTTTAATAATTTTTAGGTCTACACTACAAATCATAATTTTCTGATTAATTTCAATATCTTCAGGTCCAGAATGAACCAATCAGAACCAATGGCAAATGTTTTATTTGTGTTAATATTTTTAATTAATTAATTTTTATCGCAAGGAATTGTAAACCAAATAAGAAAAAATCATATCCATAGAGGAAAAAATAAAATTTTAATAGCAAACTTTGACTTCTGTTTTATTATCAAGAGATACCTTTTGTAGATAGATATATTTTGTATTTTTTTTTATTTGAAAGGTACAGGAAAAAATTAGTATAGTTTAACTTTAATATTTTACTTTGCAGATTATGCTTTTAGTTTGGATGAAAAATTGTTTTAAATGTTTTTAGCACCGCCAAGGATTTTTACACAACATGATTTTAATCTAATTTTTGATATCTTTATCAACTAAAGAATGGCAATGAAAAAAGATGAAGAAACGAGAAATGTAACAATAATAAATGGTTTTCTACATTTTTTCACTTGAATAATTATTAGTCAATAATTATTTTTGAAAAAATGTTTTTTTTATTTTTCCTGTACTTTTCATTTGTTCATTTATTTAATCTACACACTGTGTTTTTTAAACAAGTTGGTTTGTCTAGTATGTTGTTTGTACATAATTGTTAAAGATTTATAATAAATTCTTGTCTATTTCCTATATTTAGTTTACTTTTTAATATTTTGGTTCTACGTTGAAAACAGTTTTCTCCAGAAGATGAATTAATGGGGGAAGAGACTTTTCTCCAGTGTTGTACATACAATTTTTTCTACGGCTTTATCCACTTTCAAGTATCTCATGAAAATACTTTAGAAAAAAACTACATTACATTTCTGAAATAAACTTTTCTTTTAGGTAAATATTTTGAGTGCAACTTATGTGAAAAACGGTACAAATATAAGTCAGGATTGACGCATCACACAAAATACAAGTGTGGGAAAGACCGACCATTTGCTTGCTCTGAAGCAGGCTGTAATTATACCAGTCACAGAAAAGATTGTTTAAAGTTGCATAATGTAAGAAAGCATGCTAAAAACTACGAATGATGAATGATGTTTTTACAATTACTAATGTAAATATGATCCATTTAACTATATTCTCTTGATATTGTTAAGCAACAAGTTGTAGTATTTAGCAAGTGTACAGTACAAAATATAATTGAAATGTTTTTTAAACACTTTTTTCTTCTTCTTCTGAAGCTTTAACCTCGTATGTTTGTTAGTTAAGACGAATACAGTTGCCGATAACACCCTTTATTTTTCAGATATTCGTTTTACGTGTGGCAAATGCAATCGCATGTATAAATATAAGTCTGGTTTAGCTCAACACATCCGCTACGAATGCGACCAAGAACCACGTTTTCGTTGTCCTTTACCGAGTTGTTCGTACCGCTCCAAAAAGAAGGGTAACGTTAAGATACATGCCATGAGTCAGCACAAAAATTCTAGATACTTGTATATTAACATTGCACTTGTGATGGGACTTATATCTGATAGATGCGATATTTCAGGGCTTCCCTATAGTTGCAGAAGATGTAAGCGAATGTACAAATATCTCGGCAGTTTGAGACAGCACCAGAAGTACGAATGTGCAAAACCACCACAATTTAAATGTCCAGATGCCAAATGCCATTACCGGTCGAAGGTTAAATCCAACGTGAAACGACACTTCAGAGTGATGCACCACTGATATTTTTAGTGTAGAGCTTGATTTTCAAATAAATACTTGAGTTTTTGTGAAAACGCCTTTTATTTTTTTTTAAATTGTTTTTAGGTCAGTGTTTCTTTCCTTATGTGTTTTAAAGTTATTTGGTATATTTTTAGGTTTCTCTAATGTGTTAATGAATCATGATTTTGAGTATTGCTGTTTATGTTTTACATAAAATGGGTGTGTGTCAATAAACTTCTTCACTTTAATAGTGTGTTTTTTTGTAGGTGATTTCAGATGTGACCAGTGCTTCGTTCGTTGTTACAAAAACAAGAAGTCTCTTCTTAGACACCTGCGCTACGAATGTCACAAGGACCCTGCCTTTAGCTGTCCTCACTGTTCCCACAAAGCCAAATATAAGAACGCGTTGCTTACACACATTAAGCAGAAACATCGAGCTATGATTTGTGATAATTTTTTTGTTAAATAAAAACTTTATAAAGTTGAGTTTTGATTTGACTTTTCGGTTTGTTCTAGGTGGATTCGTTTGCGGGAAATGCGGCAGAGTGTATCGAAGACGGCGTTCTTTGCAGCGCCACTTGCGCTACGAGTGCCAGAAGGAGCCGACGTTTTTGTGTCCTTATTGTCCTTACAAAGCCAAACAAAAAAGTAATCTTGTAACGCACTTGACTGCGAAACATTATTCTGACCGGAACCAAGTTTTGTTCAATAAAGCACTTGTCTAATTTGTGTGTTTTTTTTACGAACGGACATTAATTGTTTGATTTTCAGGTAAATTGCATCGGTGTGACAACTGCGGAAAAAGCTACATGTACAGGTGCGGTTTGAGCCAACACAAAAAATTCGAGTGTGGGAAAGATCCGCAGTTTTGGTGCAATGTGGACGATTGTCTTTTTAAAACGCATCTCAAAGGCAATCTGAAGCGACATATCCGCAACAAACATGCTTTACTATTTTTATCAGACAATAAAAAATTAAAGTAGTACGTGTGTTTTAATTTTTTGTTGAAACTTTTCAGTTTTACGATTTATTTTTTCGCTTCTAGATTCTTCCTATGGCTGTTCCAAATGCGGTCGCACTTACAGGCTTACCTCCCAGAAGGAACCTTGATCATTGTCAAACAAAAACGGCACACATAGCGTCAAAACACGCGCGCCTTAATGTTACCTTATAAACTAATGTGCACACTTTTATGGCGATTTTTCCCACACCTAACTCACTCTACTTTTAGGTAACTTCGAGGGTAACTCGTTCGCGTGTGCGACTTGTGGAAGGGTGTACAAGGCCAAAAGGTCCTTGTGGAGACACCAAAAGTACGAATGTCAGAAAGAACCTGCGTTCAAGTGTCCCATTTGTCCTTACAGGGCTAAGCAAAAATCTACAGTGGTGGGACACATGATGAGCAAACATCAGTTCCTTACGCAACAGAAGCATCAGTCTTACGACTTCGTTATGCTTACTAAAAAATAGACTCGATGTTATTCTGTTTCCAATAAAAATTCCAGTAGATAAATGCTTTCCTGAATTATAAAAATAAAATTTTTGTTAATACACTATTTGTTAGTTAAATTAGTTGATGCTCTTGTTTCTAACAATCGTTGTTTTAGGTCCTTGGCGTTGTCAGGACTGTTTCAAGGAATTTCGCAATAAAAATTCGTTTGGGAAACACCAGAGGTTCTATTGCCAAAATGAGCGGGCATACCAGTGCACTAACTGCTCGTATAAAGCCCAGACTAACTGGAACCTCAAAATACATTTACGACGCTGTACATTAAAATTGCCTGCAAATAAATAAGAACCATTACTTGCATTTTTACACAATTAATTCCGTTAATCTTATAAGTAAACTAGCTGTAAAATAATCGCTTGTTGTTTCGTTGTTCTGAGTCTTAAATTTTTAGGTAAACTCTTTTGTACCCTGTGTGGGAAGTCCTACAAACGGAAAAGCGCCTTTAACCACCATAAAAAATACTATTGTCAAAACGAACCGGCTTTCCCTTGTCAGTATTGCCCCCACAAGTCAAAAAGTAAATGGAATTTGAAAGTTCACATATATCACGTTCATATGAAAGTTTTAAAATAAAATGTTTATTGTAGGTCTCCACCTCGATGTGGTTTTGCATTTGATTTTGTTTGTTTTTAGGTCAGTTTGTGTGCGACACCTGCGGGAAGTCTTACAAGCGAACAAGTGCTTTGAACCATCATCGAAAGTTTTATTGTCAAAAAGAGCCAGCTTTCAAGTGTAGATATTGTTCGAGGAAGTACAAAAGCAAGTGGAATTTAAAAATGCATGTTTATAGTCTCCATAATCAAACTGATCGTTTTGAATAAAGTATAATAACGGTCGCCCTGTTTATTTACACCCTTGGAAACGTCCTTCACGCAACTATTTGTTTAATGTGTTAAACGTTGTTTTTCTTTCAGGCCACTCTTTCACATGTCAGACGTGCGGAAAATCGTACATGTACAAAACAAACCTCTCCCATCATATCAAATTCTACTGCCAGAAAGAGCCGGCTTTTAGCTGCACGCATTGCCCGTACAAGGCTAAAACTAAAGGCAATCTGAAAATCCACTTTAACGGAGTGCATCTGAAAATAAAGCGGACAAGATCCACCAAAAAAAATTTTGCTAATGTGGTTTATTCCAGAAAATAAATAATTCTTTAATTTGTTCGTCTTTTTGGGAACTGGTCCTTAAACATGTTTATTTTTTGCAGGGAAATATGAATGCGGAACTTGCGGGAAAAAGTATAGGCATAACCCTTCCTTGTGGAAACATGTAAAATACGAGTGCCAGAAAGAGCCCAGTTTTGCTTGCACCTATTGCCCATACAAGGCCAAAACTAAGGGAAACTTGCAAATTCACATTAACGGTGTACATCTTAGATTAAAGAGAGTTAAAAAGACTGCCTTTTAATACTGTAATTGCGCTTTGGGGTTGTTTATTTATGTCTGTCAGTGCGAAAAAATTGTAAATTGTGTAAACGCTACAAATAAACGCTAACGAACAAAATGTCGTTTTGCTTCTGCTTTTATTTTGTTAATTTTTGTGTTTTTAACTTTTTTGACCACTTTCAGGACGATACGTATGTGGGAAATGCGGCAAGTCCTACAAGAAACTAACCGGGCTTCGGAGGCACCAAGGATACGACCATACACCCTTTTTCAGTTGTCCCTACTGTTCCTTTCAGTCAAAGCGAAAGTTTAATGTTAAGCAACACATCAGAGGTGTTCACTTAAAAATGCCAAGAAAAAGACGCTAACTAAATAAAGACGTACAATAATTTGTTATAAAAAATGTACTAGTTCATTCCGTATTGTTAACTTCACGATTGTCTCATTTGGTCGTCTTTCAGGTGTTAGGTTCATCTGTCAAACTTGCTTGCGTTCATACAGTCATAAGGAATCACTTCACAAACATATCAAATACGAGTGTCAAAAAGAGGCCACTTTCTGTTGTCCGCAGTGCCCTTACAAGGCTAAGCGAAAAGAAAATCTTAAAGCACATGTTAACCGTATTCATTTAAGAACTAGTAATAAATTTTCCTAAAACATTTGGTGTTTTTCTGGGTGTTTGTTGGGGTCCTTCGCTTTCAATTTCTGTGTTTGATTTTGCTTATTTTAGGAAAATTTGCATGCGAAAAGTGCGGGAAAGCCTACAAGCATAAAGTGTCTCTCCAGAAGCACGTCAAGTTTGAGTGCCAGAAGGAGCCCAGCTTTTGCTGTCAAATGTGCCCCTATAAGGCGAAGCTGAAGGAGAATTTGAAGGCGCATTATGTACGAGTTCATAACTGTGTTCCGTCAACTTGGGTCTAAATAAATAATCTTATCAATTATCTCTATTTTTGTTTTATCAGCAACAATCTCGCACAATTGCCCAATTAATGCGTCATTTTTTTAGAATCATTTGTGTGTTCAACTTGTGGAAGGCGTTACAAATATAAAAAAACGCTCCGGCAACACCTCAGATACGAGTGTGAGAAAGAGCCGTCTTTCGCCTGTACGTACTGTTCTTACAAATCCAAGACTAAAGGGAATTTGAAGACACACGTGACTAAGATTCACATGAAACTGTAGAAGAGCGAAAAACGTTTATTTTTTTAATAAAGTACGTTTCCCAAACGTTAGATTTTTATTTATAGTTAGTTATAACTCGATTAAATCGAAGAGCAATGCCAATAACACTCGAATACTTTTCAGCAACTTTCGAATGTGCGACTTGTGGTCGGAAATATCGCCATGTAAGGTCGCTTCACAAGCACCAGAAATACGAATGTCAGAAAGAACCGTCGTTTTTCTGCCAGTTCTGTTCGTACAGATCGAAAACCAAGGGCAATCTAAAGATTCATGTGAACAACGTGCACATGAAGGAACGCACCTTTGACTGCGAATTCTGTTCGTACAAATCGACAACCAAGGGAAATTTAAAAATTCATGTGAAGAATATGCACGTAAAAATTAATCAATAAACGAAACTTGTCCTATTTATTTATTTGCGAATGCTTTTGCTTGCTGTTTGTTACTTTAGTGAGTATTTAATAAAATTTTAGTAGTGCGTATAATTTTAATTCAATTAATCTCAGCTTTTTCTTTTTTAGGCAAGTTTGTTTGTGTGACGTGTGGTAGAAGATACCGACACAAAGTCTCGCTTCAGAAGCACCTAAAATACGAGTGTCAGAAAGAACCGTCATTTTTTTGCCCCTTTTGCTCTTACAAAGCTAAGAGAAAAGGCCATTTAACAGTCCATTGTAGACGCATGCATTTTGACAGAATAAAGCTGTATTGAACGTACCTACTTTCCCATCTCTCAATTTTTTTTACATCCTTCTAAACTCAACTTTTCTTCCAGGGAAGTTTATTTGTGAGACTTGTGGCAGGCATTACAGACATCGAGAGTCGCGGCAAAAGCACATCAGATTTGAGTGCCAAAAAGAGCCGACTTTCAGATGCCCTTACTGTCCTTACATGGCCAAAAGGAAGGGAAATCTCAAAATACATGTTGATAGAGTGCATTTAAAGTTACGAACAAGGAACAAATAAAATTTTAAACATGACTCTGGTTGTTTTATTTAGATTTTGCTGAATTTTTGAAGGGACAAAATTCATTGAAGCCTTTTTAGGGAAATTCGCTTGTGAAACGTGCGGAAGGGCGTACAAGCACAGGGAATCTTTGCACAAACACATCAAATATGAGTGCCAGAAAGAGCCCAGTTTTGTTTGCCCTCGCTGTCCATACAAAGCCAAAAGAAAATGGACTTTGAAGATACACATTGACCGGATGCATGGAAAATACTAGGTCATTGTAACTGTAAATAAAATGTTTGAAAAAATCTGCTGTTTTTTTAATCATTACTAGTCAAAGTTTTGTGTGAAAAACCAACACATTTGTGCTTTTAGGATCGTTTGGATGTCAGACGTGTTTTCGAACGTACAGGCATAAAGAGTCGCTTCGAAAGCATGTCAAGTACGAGTGCCAAAAGGAGCCGTCCTTTTGTTGCCCATTATGTTCATACAAGTGTAAAATTAAATGGAACATGAAGAAGCACATCAATAGTGTACATTTTAAACAGCAATAAAATACTTGTAGTTTTGTAAATAAATTGTGTTAGTTTGTATTGAAAGTGTGCCCGAAATATACAGTTCAATTGATATCCAGCTTTTTCCTTTCAGGATATTGGTGCCCATCGTGCAACCGCCCATACAAAGACAAAATTAATTTGCGCAAACACATGAAATACGTCTGTCAGAAAGAACGCTCATTTTGTTGCACTCAGTGCCCCTACAAAAGCAGAATGAAGGGCAACTTGAAGAGACATGTTCGCTTAGTGCATAGTTGTAAACGTGGAGTTGTTGAATAAATTGCAAACTCTTGTACTAACTTTTCTTTTAGACGGTAGACTAACACTTTCTTTAATTTTTGTTTGATTTCTTTATACGTACGGTTTCATTTTCAGGCATTTTCTTGACAGAGCAGTATCCTTGCGAAAAGTGCGACAAAGTGTATTTGCGCAAATCGTCGAAAATGCGCCACGTCAAGTACGAGTGCGGCAAAGAAAAGCTCTTCGCTTGTCCGTACTGCGACAAGCAGGTGAAACAAAAGTACAATCTTCTGCTGCATGTGTGCAGACGCCACCAAGACTGGTTGGACGAATTCAAGACGTCGTATTATTCCACTCTTTGAACTTTTTTCAATAAACTTTCATCCAACATTGTGCTTATTTTTCTTTCACGTCTAACACTAGCTTAGTACTTGCAGTGGCAACGTTAGGTTCTAACTGTCTTGTTTTTAGATCTGATGTGGCAGTGCAGCAGGTGCAAAAAGTCCTACAAGAACCAAAACACTCTAAACGTGCATCAAGCCTTCGATTGCGGCAAAGACAAAGTTTACGTGTGCAGCATTTGCGACTTTAAGTGCAAGCGGAAATACAATCTCAAAATGCATGTACATAAAAGACACCTAACGTTTGACAACACCCTTTTTTTCCAATAAAAATTGATAAATTGAAGCCTTGTTTTTTGACCTCTTCACACTTTCAGGTTGTGGAGTGAACGTTTTTGTGTATTGTTTGTTGGTATTCTTTGCACTATTTTTAATTTTCTTCTTGCAGGTGGCTTTCGAGTGATTTGCTCGAGGTGTGGTCGTCAGTACAAGCACCGGAGTTCCTTGTACAAACATTTAAAGTGGGAATGTGGGGTCGAATCCCAGTTCAAATGTAGCAAATGCCCTTACAAGGGCAAGCAAAAAATTAGCTTGATTAGCCACATGCAGGTTAAACACGGCGAAGTTTTCAAATAAATTTAAACTGGCTTTTGGTTGTTTTATTTGTTTTACACACTTGGTTGCGGTGCTGGCTGATTACTGGCTCTCTAACCAACACTAACTTAGTTTTTGTTTTAGATCTGCCTTACAAGTGCCCAAAATGTGCCAATTCTTACAAACATAAGAGCTCGTTAAGTAAACATTTGAAGTGGGAGTGTGGACTTGAGTCGCAATTCCAGTGCGTTTTTTGTGTTTATAGCACCAAGCAGAAAAACAATTTCATTCGGCACATGGCTACTATCCACAAAATGTCCAAGAAACAACTCATGTTCACCTAGTTGTATGTGCTGTACAGTCAAATAAACTAAATATATTTAGTTCATTTTTTACCGTTTTCTGTGACGCTTTCTAGCTTGGGTATCAAAAAAATTCCATGTCGGCCAACATGTTTAAAAAAAAAAAGTTGGGAAAAGCCAAAAAACTTTCGAACTGTTTGTCCGTCTAAACCCTTTAGTAGTGTCATGATTTTTTCATTTCATGCAAAATTAATGCTAGTTGTTACTGACACGATTTTTTTGTAGAAACGCACTACAAATGTTCGAAATGTTCCAACTCCTACAGACATAAAGGTTCGCTTAACAAACACCTAAAATGGGAGTGTGGGGTCGCTTCCCAGTTTCAGTGTTTTCTGTGCAGTTACGCCTCCAAACACAAGCACAACTTTGTGCGGCACGTTGTAATGAGACACAATTATAGCAAAGAGGACGTCTTATTAAAAATGGAACAATAAAATGTTTTTTTCCGAGTGTATATTTTTCCCTAAACAAAATTATAGCAGCAAAGTGCGTTTGGTGAAGTTCTGTTTTGATTTCCAGTTGTTGATCCTTTATGGATTGGGACTGATCAAGCAGCTGAAAAAAATCTTGTAACATGTTCAAAGGACCACACGGAATCAAGCAAAAGGCAACTCAAACTAAACGAACAGATAGTTGTAGTTCGTCAAGGTACACTTAGGCAAATTATCAATCCCAATTATTAATATTTTATCGTAGATGTTTTTTACAAATGTCCAAAGTGCTCGAACACTTACAAGCACCCAGCCTCACTCAACAAACACCTCAAGTGGGAATGCGGGACCGAGTTTCAGTTTAAGTGTTTCCACTGTGATTACAAATCGAAACGCAAAGACAATTACATCAGACATGTGGTTCTCGTCCACAACTTGCTAAAAGACGATGTTATGTTAAACCTCGAGTCTCAATAAACTCTGTTTTTGTATTTTGTTGTTTGAATAATTGCACACTGACGCGAGTTACACCAAAACACATAATATCGTGATTTTCGTTTTAGGTGCACTTGATGGAAGCTGCACTAGTAAGGAAGAGAGACCCAGGAAACTAAGTTTTGCGTGCGCTCTATGTAATTACACGTCGAAACGAAAATACAACTATGTGAGACACATGATTTGTATGCATAGGCTACAAAAGAATGAAATTGTTTTTAATTACGTGTCCTAGTTTTAATATAACTTAATAAATGTAAGTTTGTGTAAAGTTTGTTTCGTGTTCTCTTCATCCCCGGTTATAGTGACTTGCGCCTGCTATTTTAACTCATATTTTTATTTTAGACCGTCCCTTCAAGTGCTCAAGATGTTGCCATTCGTATAAACACAAAACTTCTCTGCACAAACATCGGAAATTTGAGTGTGGAATTCCACCACAGTTTCAGTGCCCCCATTGCCCCTATAAGCCCAAATATCGGTACACCTTCGTCTCCCACTTAGTCTGTGTGCATAAGCTGTCAATGTCGAAAATAAAAATTCTCTTAAAGGGAAGTAAATGAACAAATTAGTTTTTGTAGCCATTACCCCACAAAAAATTGTTAAATAAATTGTCTCATTTGCTTGCTTTCTTCGCTTGGTTTTGCGTTTGTTTACTTGAATTTTAATAAATGGTGTTTATTTTAGCTCGTCCGTTCAAGTGTCCCAATTGTCCAAACAGGTACATGCATAAAAGCTCCCTGAGCACGCACCGAAAGTGGGAATGTGGGATGGCATCGCAGTTTCGTTGTCCTTTGTGCACCTATGCCTCCAAACACAAGCATAATTACTCCAGACATGTTATGATTGTTCACAAGATACCAAAAAGTGAAATTAAGTTTTAGAAATGTTTACTAATAAATGTTATGTCTTCTATGAGTGATTTTCTGGCAAGATATTAACGAGCTTAATTTTTCAGCCACAAAATTTCCGTCATACGTGACGGAGAGTGGACGTCATGCTTGCGGCCGCTGTGGCTCGCACTACAAGCACAAAGGCCATCTGCAGCGGCACATGATGTACGAATGTGGCGTAGAACCCAAGTTTCAGTGCAAAGTCTGTCTGAAAAGGTTCAAGCACAATGCGCACCTTCGCAAACATTTGACCGTACATAGTTAATGTAGACAATCAAAGTAGTGGCTCGCTTGCCCTTCTTACAAGTCCTTTCTTTTTCAGCCGCTCTTCGTTTCATGCACAAAAAGATAAAAATGAGCCCCAGCGGCTTGTACCTTTGCCCTAGCTGCCGGAAAACCTACAAGTTCAAATCGTCCGTGTACACTCACTTGAGGAACGATTGCGGGAAATCGCCCCGCTACCACTGTTCGGTCTGCGATTTCCACTGCAAATTTTACCACGTGTTGCAAAGACACTGCCTGTCAAACGCCCATCGCAATAAAGAACTCCTAATGCAATCCCAAAAATAAGTTGTGTAAATATTGAACCCGAGTGTAAATAAAACTTTTGTAAATATTACTCACCTCTTATCTCTCATCTAATCTCGCACGATTTTGTCAAGGCGTCGTATTAATGGGTTCTGTTTTCAGATTACAGTATGTTAGATGCTGGGCCGTTTGTTTGTGATAATTGCGGGCGGTCGTACAAGCGCAAAAGCTCCTTGTACAACCACAGGAGATGGGAGTGTGGAAAAGAGCCGCAGTTTAAGTGTTCGTATTGCCCTTACAAGGGCAAGCAGAAAATACATTTCGTCATGCACGTCATGGCCAAACACAAAGAACACAAGCACGAAGTGCTCAGCTCATCCTACAATAAGTAAACGGTGCAATAGAACAATACATTTAGCGGTTTTGGTGCAATCGAAATATTCTATATTTTTATAACGTTTAGGAATTATATTGTATATAGCATTATTTAGCAGAGCGGAGGAAAGACAATTTGTAAGTTTGGTGCAAGTTTATTATGTATTTTAACACTAGACTAATTTATTTTTATTATAATGATGTACAACTTTTGATAAATTAAATAAATAACCTCGAATAGCACTATATTTGGAAAAGGCATTCAACCATTCTTCATTGTTGCTTTTGACGCATTAATAACTCTATTTTTTTAGGTCCTTACGAAACGCCTTTTGAGTGCCCTATCTGTGGTCGGAAATATAAATACAAGTCCAACATGACCTTCCATATGAAGAGCTGTGGAAAAGAGAAAAAGTTTCAGTGTGAACTTTGCCAAAAAAGGTTTACTTCTAAGTACGCCTGGCGCAGACATGCAGTTTTAGTCCACTTTGCGCACCAACAAAATGCAAACAATGTAAATTCAGGCCAATAAACACCAATTTGAATTCTTTCTCAAAATTTGACAAGGTTTTATTTGGTATTTTTATTCGAATTTAGATAAATAATGGGATACCTGTGCCCGTCCTATTTTTATCTGTTTGTGTTAACGTTTCTCATTTCTTACGATTCTCTAGTTAAATATTTTCCGGTAAAATTGTGTGGAAATTGAGAGAGGAAAATTTCGGCTCTAGTGTTTGTTTTTTAATGAAATTAATTAATATTTTTCAGGCCGGCCTCACGCTTGCGAGTGCGGTCGCAGTTACAAACACCGAAAAAATCTTTTGCAACACAAACGTTTCGATTGTGGCAAGGAACCAAGATTCGGTTGTCCTGAGTGTCCTTTGAAGTTTAGAACTAGATTCAATCTTAAAGTACACCTACATACCCGCCATAAAAAGTGATTAATAAATTACGATAGTTAGAATAGTTTTATCTTATTTGTTCCCTATCCTGCGGAAACGGTAAGTTTTGTTCCAACGTTTGATTAATTTTTGATTTCGTTTTTATTGTAGGTTGGCCGTCGCAACTTGTTGTTTTCGTTTTTTTTTTTAATAAATTATTATGATTTGTTGTTGTTTTTTGATTTTGTCGTGTGTATATAACTGCTTCTTTTCTTTGTACATAAGCTCTCTTATTGCTTGATTTTGCGATTTCGTGCACTAATACATTGTTCTCATTTCAGAGTTTCTCGAATTTGATAATATATTGCTTCCACCAAATTTGCAAAATTTGCTTCGCAACCCTGTAAAAAGGATGCGCAAGCATGGCGAGAACGGCCATTCGAGTATGCGCAAATTTAAAGTGTTGTCAGGACAGCAGGTGCGACCTGGTTACAGTAACGAGTCTTTGTTTGCTTGCCGGCACTGCGGCAAAAGGTACCGCTGGAAGTCGACGATGCGGCGGCACGAGCAAGTGGAGTGCGGGGGCAAGGAGCCCATGTTCCAGTGCCCGCAGTGCCCGTACAGGGCCAAGCAGAAGGGCAACCTGGGGGTCCACGTGCGCAAACACCACCCCCAGCTGATGATGCTCAACGATTCCATCGTCCAAAAGTCTGAGCTCAAGTCGGAATAAGTGTTCAAGTTAAAGGTTCATTTTTATAGTACAATTCGTTACATAGATTTTACTTAGCCGCGAGACTTGAGCGGGTTTAGGGTCTTATTGTCTTCCAATTCGCTCGGACCTGGGGGGCCCCTGCAAGCTTTCCTGTACTAGTCACGATTTAGTAGCCGAAACTTTGACAATCATTTCTGAGAAATTATTTGGGCTTCGCGGGTCCGCTTATTCTATTTTATTATTGGGGGAATGTTATTAGGTAATTATTTTCCAACTGGCTTGGAGCGCTTGCGAGCAATATTCTTGTACCTAAGGCAATTTGAAAGCAGTTTCAAGTTGGTAGTGCAATATTCAGGTTCAGCAATAAATCGTACCAAAAGGTGCCTTCACAAAGCAATAACTATTTTCGAATGGTTTTCAAAGAAAATTATATATTTATACCCTTGGGATATTTATAGTGGTAATTGTTTTATTTTAATATACCGTCCTTGGAGGGCATTTATGCAAATGTTGTCTTTAAGATTATTATTTTATTTTGTTTTTCACTTTTTGTTATTTAGTTTTAACCAAACGGTTATAACCCTTTTGGAAACACTAAGTTAAACATTGTTTTTATTTAGAATTAATTTGGCTAGACTAGTGTTCTTAAAATCAAAATAATATATTTTTGTTCACCTAGTGGCGTAGTCATATTTTTATGTATTTTTATTTTAATGGGGTTTGGATTAATAAAACGCTAAAATCGACTCATTTTCATTACAAACCTCTCCTAGTTTCAATAATTGCTTTTTCAGAAATGTGTAGTGAAAGAGGATTTTTCTAGTTGTAGCATGTTTGTGCAAATGTTGTCCATTTTACTCCAATTATTTTCGTTTTAGATCGTTTGAAATTATCTTGCGAGCAGTGCGAAACGAAATTTCGGCGGCACTACGATCTGACGAGACACTACAAAGAACAGCACGGCGAGAGTTACAAACAGCAAAATTGCGGCTTTTGCCCGAAAAAATTCAAACGGACGTATCATTTGAAAAGGCACATTTTGCAGTGTCACGCTGTCATTAACAAAAAGAAATGAAATTTGTACTGTTTGAATAAAACTATTGGTCTACTTTGTCGTAATTTTATGTACAATTTTCTTCTTTTAGGTGGAACTGTGTGCAAAATTTGCCAAAAACAGTTCGGACGTACGTACGAGCTCCGACGGCATAACCGAGAGCAACATAACGAAGGACAAATGTTTACGTGTCCTTACTGTAGCAAAACGCACAAAAGGAGTTATCTTTTGAAACAACACCTTCAGTCAAATCGCTGTAATTCGCTTAATCAATAAACGTGCTTTTGAAATCGTGTTTGATTGCTAACAAAAACTGGTCGTTTTCCGTTGACTAACAACACATTTTTCAGGTGCTTTTAAGTGTGAAAACTGTGTGAAACAGTACAAGTCTAAAACCGCACTCAATCGCCACATGCGGTACGACTGTGGGAAAGAGCCCTTGTTTAAGTGCCATTTGTGCCATTACAGAGCTTATCAGAAGGTTCACGTGCGTAAGCACGTGCAAAAGGTTCACTGTCTGCCACCCGTGTAGAATAATTTTCCTTTTTTAATAAATGATTCTGTCATATTTAATAATAAAAGTTGTTTCCTTTTACTGTATGCTTATTCCAAACTACCCTAACTGATGCCAATTTTAGGTGTCTTTACTTGCCCGAAATGCCGTCGGGTGTACAGCCACCAGACGTCCTTATACCGACACGTGAGATACGAGTGTGGCAAAGCGCCAACCTTCAAATGCAACGCTTGTTCCTACGTCGCCAAAAGAAAAGGACATTTAAGGAGGCACATGATCAGCAAACATAATTTTATTATCAACTTTTGAATTCTTCCCAAATACAGTTTTAATATTAACAGCGTTTCATTGTCCCAAAATTTACACAATCAGTGCTATTTGTGATGAAAAAAAGTGTTTTTGTGTTGCTTTAATTGTTTGTTTCATTTTTAGCGATACTTTATCTGTGCCTTTTTAGGGACGGGTTTTCCATGCCCCCAGTGTCCCAAAATATACAAACATCAGCAGTCGAGGAACACGCACTTAAAGTACGAGTGTGGGAAGAACCCGCAGTTTCCTTGCGAAGTGCCCTATTGCAGTTACAGGGCAAAACGGCGGTGTACTTTAAGGGCCCATATGCAGAATAGCCACAAATCGGTCTTTTCGTAATTCTTGTCCAACTAGTCGCATGTTTGAATAAATTATTCGCAAAATGCTGTGTTTCATTCGCTTCGTTTTGCTTGTAATAAGTCGGTGTCTTTTAGGTGGCGCTTTTCCCTGTCTCCGGTGCCCCAAGCGTTACAGTTCGATCAGCGCCCGGAACCGCCACTTGAAGTTTGAGTGTGGAAAATTACCGTCCTTTCGGTGCATGCTGTGTCCGTTTGTGACAAAAAGAAAATCGTCCTTAAAGACCCACATACAGATTAAGCATTGTCACGCTTGATTTATTTGAATAATAAATATTTGTGCTTTGCATTTTGCCACTGGATTCTTAACCCGAACTGAATAGCGCAACTTTTAGGTTTCCCTTGCCCTTTATGCCCAAGGGCTTACTCGACAATTGCTTCGAGGAACCGCCACGTTAAGTTTGAGTGTGGTAAAGCGCCCTCGTTTAAATGTGGCGTAGAGAATTGTCCTTACGTAGCCAAGAGAAAATACTCCCTGAAAAAGCACATGAAATTAATCCATAAAATTCAGTCGTAACGTAGGCATTGTTAATTAAAGTGTTGTTACGCGGACATTTATTAACCGTTGGAATTTTAGGTCCGTACCCGTGCCCGACTTGTAACAGGGTGTACAGCCATTCGGCCACAAGGCTGCGCCACATAAAGTACGAATGTGGCAAACAACCGTCCTTCAAATGCCCGGTTGTACCTTGCAGTTACATGGCGCGGAGGAAATCGACCCTAAAAGTACACGTTTTGAATAAGCACGGCCCCGAATATCAAAAATTATTAGTTTGATATTTAGCTTTTTTTGAAATAAATGTTTAAAGATAGTAAGTAACTTTATTATTTTCCCCTTGCCCTCGATTCTCGGTGTACGAAGTTCTAATAAAGTTTTCTTCTTCAGGGTGCTATCCTTGTCCCAAATGTCATAAAACTTACAGCCATACCACCTCAAGACACAGACACGTTAAATACGAGTGCGGCAAAGAGCCCTCTTTCAAATGCCCGGTCGTAAATTGTGGTTACATGGCTCGAAGGAAATCCACCCTAAAAGTACATGTTGCGAACAAGCATGGAAAATTTTAGTTTGATTAGTTTTTTTAATAAATTTTTGAATGTTAGTAAGTAGCTTTGATTATTATTTCCCTGTACCCTCTTTTTTCGGTGTGCGATGTTTTAATAAAGTTTTCTTTTTCAGGGTGCTATCCTTGTCCCAAATGTCATAAAACTTACAGTCATTACACTTCAAGATACAGACACGTTAAATACGAGTGTGGGAAACCACCCTCGTTTAAATGCCCCTACCTCGACTGTCCTTACGTGGGACGAAGAAAGAGCCACCTTAATTTACATATTGCAAATAGACACTTGTTATCTTAGCGTTGATTTTTCCCTTCTTCTGCTTCTTTTTTATCTTGACTGTGTATTACTAAAGTCTGAATAAAAATTCTGATTTTCAGATCGTAAGCAAACCGCACGAAACGCCTTCGAATGCCTAATGTGTGGCAAGTCCTACAAATACAGGCAGTCCCTCTATAAGCACAAAACTTTCGAATGCGGCAAACCGCCAACGTTCAAGTGCCCCTACTCTTACTGCTCTTACAAGGGCCGCAGAAAATCGCACTTAGACTCCCATATTAAAAGCAGACACACGAAAACAATGACTTAATTGTATTTGTACTTTTTTATTAAAGATTTTACCCAAGTTTTGTTTTTTTAACACATCCCTTATCCGTTTCGTTTGCCTTTATCTAATCGAGTTATTTTTAGGCCCTCGAAGAATTAGTTGTTCAAGATGCAACAAGAGTTACAAGTACAGATATCACTTGAACAGCCACCTGACCTACGAATGCGGCAAAGAACCCCGCTTTCAGTGCCACTTGTGTTTTAAGAAGTTCTACCAAAAGTACAATTTAAACGCGCACATGAAATGCCACCAGACTTACAAATAGTCTTGTAAATAAATTATTTTAACAATGATCGTGTCAATTTTTGCATGGATAAATAAACGCCCCCTCAATTAATTAACACACTTTTTTTTAGAACTCTTCACTTGTCCAGATTGTTGTAAAATATACGCGCGTAAAACCTCTTTGCGCAACCACAGGAAGTTTGAGTGTGGCAAAGAAGCCACCCATTTCTGCACACTGTGTCCCTACAAGACCAAAATCAAGGGAAACTTTCGTCGTCACTTTCGCACTCATCTCAATACTGTAACGTAGTTGGTTCAATAAAACGTTTCAGCGAATTGTTGTTTGCATTGCTTGTTGTAGAGGCCTGTCGTTGTGTGTTGTGCTCTCGGTCTCTGGCTTAATTGTTACTAACGGTGTTTGTTTCAGATAATTATAAGTACGTTGCGGGCCACATTCACCCTTGCACGAGGTGTGGCAAACCGTACAAGTCCAAAAAAGCCATGATGACACATTTAAAGTTCTCCTGCGAGAATCATCGCAGCTTCTTTTGCGGTTTGTGCAACGCGGCTTATTTTTATAAGCACCACTTGCAGCGCCACATGAAACAACACCAGAAAATTTAGTTGATTTTTACGATTTTTTACAATCAACGAAAGTGTTAGCTAACGATTAATAATCGAATTAATAATACTCTTGCGTGCCATATTTACCAAATAAAGGATCTAGCGTTATGGTTGTTTTTATTTGTGAACCAGTTTCGATTTTAGCTGTGAATTTTGTGTTTACATTTTATTAATAAATTTTCTTTTAGGGTATTATGCGCAAAGAAGACCTAAAGGTCTTGGCCAGTTTCGATGCCGGTGTGGGCGAACGTACTACGAAAAGAAAAATTTACTTAGACATTATAGATACAAATGTGCACGAAGTATTTTATATAGTGACAAAAATACATAGTTATTTACTAATTTTCGCTTATTAATTACGATTTTTTCTGTATTTAAACTCACAAGGTAAGTTGTTGAAAATGCCAAGTTGTATTTTTACGTTTTCAAATATTGTATTTATTGTTTTAAGTTCTTCTTTGAATAAATCATGCGTTTGATTTGTTTGTTTATTTTGCTAAAATTTGTGTTACTTTCCGCTAACAAAGGAACATTGTTCCAGGTAAGCCGCTGCACCGTAAAATTGCATCACTCCTGAAGGAAGTTTCCATAATTCCGGAAATTAAGAAGAAGTCGATCCTGAAAGGTTTGGATCTGAACCAGGAAGAGAAATTTGCGTGTCCACAGTGTGGTCGCTACTACAAACTTCGCAGCTCTTTGCGAAACCACCAGAAGTGGGAATGTGGAAAGGATCCACAGTTTGAGTGTCCTCATTGTCCGTACAAGGCCAAGCAAAAGATGCACGTGAGGAGACACATCGAAAGAATGCACAAAATCATTGATTACGATGATGTCAAGCTACACGTCATTGCTCAACTTGATGAGAATGTTGATTAATTTAAGTGCCTTCCTAGAGCTAGTTCCTACTGCATGATCTACTTACTAAGTTTGAAACTATTTTGTATTTTTTATATATTTTTACAATATACGGTCCTGAGAAAATTTTTGTTTTATTTCCTTACGTTTTGTTTTTTTTTTTAATTTTGTAACACTCCTTTTTATTTCAGACACCCATTACGTGTGTGAAAACTGCAATAATTATTTTGAGAGCAGAATAGCGTTCGATGAACACTGTAACCAAGGGCAGTGCAACCACTTTGAAGACGGAGAGTCTCTGTTGCGCCAGTTACTTACCAACCGCTTGTCTTATAAACCCAATAATTAGCTTTAGTCAATAAATTTTTGTACTCAGCGTAAATTGTTTCCTTCTCTCTATTACAATTTGAAGAGATTGTAAGTAAAATGTGACTAGAAAGTCACTTTTTTCAAAGTGGCCTAATTGTTCACTTTTGTAGGTTTGAGACACATCTGCCACACCTGCCACCGGTCCTACAAGAACAAAACCACTCTCTGCCGTCACATTCGGCTCGAATGCGTCAACGTCACCCCAAAGTTTCAGTGTGAACAATGTTTGCGCTTCTTTAGACATAGGCATTCCTTACAACGGCACAAATTTTGTCACTTAAAGTAAAATAAAGATTTCAAACCTTGTTGTTTTGTTACCCTTGTTCCAAAAATGTAGTGATTGTGATTAAATCACTGAACCGCTTTTTCTCTTCCAGATTTCCCCAAAGTAGAGTGTTCAAAGTGTGGCAAATGGTTCAAGAACCACAACAGTTGGCGCGTCCATTACTACTTGGACTGCTCCAAAAGTGTAACATTTTCGTGCACGTTGTGCGAGAACGTGGTCTTTAAAAGGAAATACACGCTTAAAAAACACTACATTGCCAAACACCACTTGATGGAAAACAAAGTCAAAGCTCTCTTAGACACTTGTAGTTCGTAAACGTTTGAATAAAACTTGCATTTCGAAAAGTCGTTTCATTTCTTATTGTTTTTTTGGGCCGAGACTTATTTAGCCATTTTCAGATGCCATCATAAGAGTCAAGTGCCTCAACTGTGGTCGAGCCTTTAAGAACCCGAACACTTTAAGAGCCCACACGTCTTTAGATTGTGGCAAGAACACGATTTTCAGGTGTCGCATTTGTAGTTTCGCATCTAAGAGAAAGTACAATTTGAGAACGCATTACACGTCCAAACATAAAATTGTAGTCAGTGATGTTACGTAGTTTTTGCAAATATATTTTCACACATTTTAAGTTTTTTTGTTTTGTTGCGTATTATTAGTTGAGTTTGTTATAGCTGAAGCGTTTTTCTTGCAGAACAAGTGCGTTGTCGAGTGTGCAAAAAACTGTACAAGAACCACAATAGCTGGCGAGTGCATTATTACAATAAATGCGGAAATGGGGATCAGCGGTGCGCTTGCTCACTGTGTGGTATGGACTTCGAAAGGAAAGGCAACCTGAAAAGGCACTTGATGCGGATACATAGCTACACGAAATTGCAGGCAGATGCGCTTTTAAACACTGAACACAAATAAAACCGGTATTTTTGTTGTTATGAAACCACAAGTAAAAAATAAAAAACGTTGCGAAAACTGTTTTGAATTTGCTGACCACAATCACATCAGCTCTTGCCATTTCTTTAGTGCAAAAAATTGCACACATTGTTTTTTTGAAGAAGTTTAGTTTTTGTTGTGCAGCTGATCATATTCGAAAGTGCCTTTTTTCAGGGTTTAAAAAAACTGTTCTCGAGTACTTGGCTCACCATTCCCTGATTCTGAACGAACTGTTGCGAACTAGTCGTCGAGTGCACCAGGACGTCCTAGTTGCGCCCGAGGACGTCCCCAAATTCCCGATTCAGACGTTGGAAGAATTTCAACATTTCAATAATCGACTGGAGCTAAATCCAGTCTTGAATGACTACATGGTAAAAATCTGGAGTTTGTGATTTAAGTCAAGCCTTCAGGCAAAATGTTCTAGATCTCGCGGTTGGCGGCTGTTGGAGGCTCAGGCGTGGAGTCCTTAACTCGCAGGATAATGAAATTTTTGCTTAGTAACGAAGTTGCCACTTTGTACAATTGGAAAGGACGGGACAAATTGTCTTTTGAGCAAACACCAGTGATGAGTGTCATCTATGGTAATGCGGAAGCTTCAAACCTACACTTTTTGACTGTGTGGTTGCAGAGGCAGCAAAAGTCAATTTCCCAAGGGGCGAGAAAAACGACTTGGTTGTCGCCAATTCGGTTAAGCTTTGGCTGAAATTTGCCAAGACCCGAATTACGAATTCGCACAAAAAACTTATCAAAATGGTCTCCACTTGAATCTTCCTTGTTTATGTTTTTTACATAATTTTGTGGTTTCTGACGAAGCAAATAAATCGTTGTGACTAACAATTTTCTACAATTATTGCCGTTTTGTACTACAACTAAAAATTACTCATTGCTTGTTATTTCTAGATTTGGTGAAAAGGTTTACGTGCGACGTCTGTTTTCGGTCGTACAAACATTTATCGTCTCTGTGTAATCACAAAAGAAATGAATGCGAAAAGAAGCCGAAGTTTCGTTGCCAACACCCAGGCTGTTTCTTTATTACTAAAGTCAAGGGAAATTTAACTGTGCATCTTAAACGTCATGAAGTAAAAAAAATACAGAAATAAAGTGTGCGGTTAAAACGTGTTTTTTTATTTTCTACCTGCTGTGTTTGCATCACGTTTCAGATGTAACACTGTCTATACTTTTTACGAAATGTATTTTTTGGTTTTTGAATAAGCAAGTAAATTGTTGTGTCTACAGTTTTCTATAGAATTTCGATTAGAAGGCTTAGTCTACTGCAATTTTTGTCAGTACGAAGCTAAGCTAATTGATTTAGATAGTGATGCTCGTACAATTAATTATTAAAAAGGAACACTTTAAATAATTTTTCGTTGATAACATTTTTTTAATATCTGAATCTTAGTACTATAAACACTATTTTAAAACATTTCCGATAGCAACGTGGTTTCACAATTTTAAAACACGTGTTTTAAATTAATATTTTCACTATTTTAAAACACATTCCCATAGCAATTTTCCAACAAAAAAATTGAATTACACTTATGCGAAAACACAAAGTTCTCGGGTGTCTAGGTATGCAACGAGCGTATGCTTTTGTTTTCGCACTCGTATTAATAATAACTGTTGAACAATATGTGAAAAAAAATTATTTCAATGTTTTGTGCGCCACTTTTTAATTTTTTTTATATTTTAGGAGGAAAAAGATCATTGTATATTTGCCGTTTCTGTTTGAGGACGTACAAGCACTATGCCAGTTTATGGCGCCACATAAAGCATGAATGCGGCAAAGATCCCCAGTTTTTGTGCAAACTGTGCGGAAAAAGATTCACACAGAAATCATCGCTTAGGTCACATATTGGAGTCAAACATAGTTTTCCTTGATATTATTTTGTCTTAACCTGGATAACAATAAAGTGTTAATCAAAATCTGACGTCTTTAAATTAGCTAGGACCTTTGTCAAACTTAGTTTTCAATTTTTTCTAAACCGTGTAAGTTATTACAAAATTGAATGCTCCTTACGATAAACTTACAGCATTTCTTTCAGAATTTCAATGCATGGAGTGTGGTCGAAGTTATAAAAAGAAGGGCACTCTAATGCGCCACATTAGGTACGAATGTGGTCCCGAGCAGAAGTTTAAGTGCATTTATTGCTTCAAGGGTACGAAGCAAAAGTATGATTTAAAAAAGCACGTTCGAAGGTGTCACCCAGAGCGGCTGTTTGAGTTCGACTCAATCTATAAAGATCTCTACAAAAACTAGTTTTACAATGTGTATTTGCTACTTAATTCGTCCAATAAAAGTAGTGATTTCTGAATGATGTTGTCTTTGCACGCACTCTTGAATTTGGACACGAACGGTGGTATTAAAGGTTGAGGTGTTTTCAGAAATGGAACGAATGTTTCGGTGTAGTCGCTGTCCGAAGAGCTACAAGAACCCGGAGACTCTTCGACGGCACTTGAATTACGAATGTGGGATTGAGCCGCAGTTTGAATGCACTTTGTGTTGTAGGAAGTTTAAGAGGAAATTCCACCTTAGTAGACATATTATAAGTAGACATCCAGACCTAGCAGTGCTGTAATACACTAGTAAATAAAGAACCAAAGATCATTACATGTTGTGTTTTTGTTTTCTTGTCCTTACAAAGTGGATTGTCTTCAATCAGTACCTTTTTAGGCGAGGAAGAACGGCATTTCTGTCAAGTATGCGGGAAATCCTACAGACATTACCCGAGTTTGTGGCGGCATTTGAAGAAAGAATGTGGAAAGAATTTCAGGTTTTCGTGTAATTTTTGCGGGATGAAGTTTATGCAAGAGAAAGCGTTGCTCAAACATGTTGAAAATAAGCACCCGACTTAGTGTAGTTGTTTGTTGTAGTTGTTGACGATTGTACTTACTGTTTTCAGATTAAAGACACATTTTTTGAGGGAATTGTAGCGTGTTTTTAGAAGTTTTTCGGACCGAGGTCTGATCGCGTCTATAGTGCCTTTTTCTTTTTCAGACTCTCCCGCGAGATACCCTTGCCCCAAATGTCATAGAACCTACAAACATAAAACGCATTTGAAGCGTCACCTCGACTTCATCTGCCACAAGAAACCGACTTTTACTTGCCTTCCTTGCAATTTCAAAACCCACCGTAAAGACTCGCTAAAGGAACACATGTCGTCTTTTAAACATTTGAACAACATTTCCGAAAAACCAGTTCTAACCAAACATGTAAAATATAAGAATAAATCGTTTTCTTAAGATAGTGTACCATTGTAGCTTTTAACACAGGGTGAAGGCGTTACCATGCACTTAACACGTTGGTTTTCTCTATTAATGCTTTTATAAAACGACCGTTGTTTTAGGTTTTTTCATATTCGACAATAAAGAGTACGCTTGTCGGAACTGTTGGAAGACTTATGCGAAAAAATCGACCATGGCGAGACACATGAAGTACGAATGTGGCAAATTGCCGATGTTTGGATGCTCGATTTGTCCGTACAGGGGGTACCAGAAGACACACGTGGAGCGACATCTCTCGCGAAAGCACAATGTTTTGCTAAAATCGGATATCATTAGAGCTATCACGTTCTTCGGGAAAAAGGAAGACCTGACCAGGGGCCTTAAATCAGATGTTAAATTTGTATAACTTGTATATTTTTATAGGCGATTTTATACACACAGAGAGTGTTCCATTATGTTAGTATTGTATAGTTTATTCTAATATTTAAAACAAATTGTTAGACTAAGATCGAGTTAAGAGCAATAATTTATTTAGGGAATGGCAATGTTAAATCATATCTTGTTAAATGTTTCGTAACATTATCTTTCAATATAAGATTTTTTTCTATAGCAGTCGTTAAAGTGTGCTTTCTCCTACTCAAAATGATAAATCCAGTAAGTACCGTTTAAGTAACAAGTATTTCCTGCACCACAACTTCAAGCAAATAATGTCGCAATTTTTTTCCTATTTCATAGTTTTTTGGTTAATCCTGCTATAGAAAAAAATAGAACTTTAAATCATCGTCTTGTTCTACAGGCTGTTCCGTCTAAACCCTGCATTAGAACAACTAAAAGTTCTAATAAAGATATTCCTCTGAAAGTTCTGCTCAATGAAAATATTTTTAACATGGCGGCAATTCGCTATCAACTTTCTTATATTAAATGGAAAGCAATGTTTTTCATTGCGGTTTTGGATTGGTTGGGTTATTTTAAGGCCGTTTTAATCAGCTTTCCCTATACGTAACTTTAACCGTTTTTGAGATATTTAGGATTTTTTGAAAATTTTTGGATTTGCACCTGTCACTTAAAAAATCGGTAACTCACTTAATTTTAAAGATTTCAAAATCATATTTGGAGGATCAAAAGAAAAGGCCTATATCTGTTCTTTAGTGTGTTTAAAAATGGAAAATAAGCTAATAAATCCAAAAATTTTAATGTTAAATTTGGACAACTTCAAGTACCCATAACTTAATTTTTTCAAATGGGATGTTTTATTTTTATTTAACTAGATGGAGGAGAATTTTTTTCTAGATCGATGTGTATTATTAGCATTCCCTATACCTATCTGTGATAATTTTCAAGTTATGTTGTTTTTTTTGACATTATAGAAAATATCTAACTAGCCACAGCTATTTTCTATTCTATTCCATTTCTATTAACAAACGACAAACTCGGTTCAAAATTGTGTTGTCCGTCCTGTGAAAACAAAATAAATTCATTGAATGTTGGTAAAAACCTTTAATTTTTCACTTTTTTTTTTTCGTTTTTATGGCAACTAATGAGAAAATGCTATGAATGGCTAATGAATTGCTCAATCCCAACAAAAAGTTATTGTAACATGAAATGAAATGAAATGAAATTCTTTACAATTTAATGAAATAAAACTTGTGGCATTTCATTTGAAAAAATTGAGTTATGGGTGCTTAAAGTTCTGAAAACTTAACTTAAACATTTAGGCTTTGTTTTTTTCAGCAACTTAATAACACCAAAGGAAAGATCTAGGTTTTCTCTTTCAAATAAACTAAAAATAAAAAAAAATCTGAAATTTTAAAAAATGGCAAAGTTATCTATTTTTAAACCAATACTTTTAGTATGGGGTTTAGACGGAACACTCTATCTAATTTAAATTTACCCACTGGTCATTATTTCTAGATGTGAAATTATTTCGATCGTACAAACATCGCTCGTCTCTGCATAATCACAAGAAAAACCAGTGCCAGAAGAAGCCGAAATTTGGTTACGAATACCCTGGCTGTTTATTTATCACTAAAGTCAAGAGAAATTTAACCGTGCATCTTAAACGTCATGAATGTAAAAATTTCGCAAAATAAAGCATTGCAGTTTTAACATCTTTCATTATTTTTTATTTTTTTTACTTGTGTTGTTTTCTGATAATTTTCTTTTTTAGGGTCCCGTTTCAGATGTAACAGGTGTTGTCGTTCGTACAGGCATTCCCAGTCTTTAAGTAGACACAAAAAGTTTGAGTGTGGAAAAGAGCCCCTGTTCAGATGTAGTGTTCCAAACTGCAAGTTTGTGTCCAAAGTCAAGTGTAATTTGAAGCAGCACATGTGTAGACATTTAAGAAAGGAATCGTGTTATAAATGATTTAATAAAATTTGACTTTTTTTTTCAAAAAATAACATTGTTTGGTTGTGGGCATTTTCTACAGAGGGTCTTATTTTAGGCGGAAGATTTAAGTGCAAGAATTGCAAGAGGTCGTACAAAAACGGCTGTAGCTTAAGACGCCACATGAAGCACGAATGTCAGAAGGAGCCAAAGTACAAGTGTGACGAATGTGGCCATCGAACTAAATACAGATCGAGTCTTTTGTCCCATATTGCCAACAGACACAAATTCCCTGAGAGCCTCTAACGCCTGCCATTTTCAGGATCCTACCAGTGCCCCACTTGCGGAAGAAGATACAAAGTGGCGAGGTCTTTGTGGCGCCACCAAAAGTACGAGTGCCAAAAAGAACCGAAATTTAAGTGTTTTCATTGCACTTACAGGGCGAAGCACAAAGCCAGTGTCTTTAAACATATGCTCTGTGTACATCCTAACATTAACATGTAAAGCTATAAACGAGTTAAAATCACAACTGACTGTTTTTATTCCTTTTTACGAACTGACTTTAATTTGGAACTATTTCAGACCGCTACTCGTGTGAAAAGTGTCTCAAATCTTACACTTTAAAGCGGAATCTGAGACGGCACATGAATGTCGAGTGCGGCAAAGAGAGACACCTCAAATGTAACCGGTGTAACGCCAGTTTTTATTACAAACAGGACCTGCGGAAACACTTGGCGCGAATGCACGGACGCTTAATGTAGCTTGTTTGCCTAATAAATTTTTACAAAAAAAAACATACTTTTTGATGCGCCCGTCCTATCGATCCTATTAATCCATAGAAAAAGCTAGGCGTGACCCAGTTTTACAAATTCGATCGCCCACCCAGCAAACGTTAAGCTTTGTCCTTTCAAGGATCAGTCAGTCAGTAACATTCAAGCTTTCGTCGAATCGAAGTGAAAAAATGGCACCAAAGCTCTACATCATGCAGCTGAGTCCTCCCTGCAGGGCTGTGCTGATGGTGGCCAAGGCCATCGGTCTTGAACTTGACATCGAGGAGGTCGAGCGCGAGGCCCTAAAGACGCCCGAGATGCTGGAGGTAATTTCCGCCAGTTGCGATTTCCGGGACAATGTTTTCTTGCAGCTCAACCCCCAGCACACCGTGCCTATTCTCGTGGACGGCGATTTCGTCGTCTGGGACAGTCATGCGATCGCTGGGTATCTGGTAGGTCAGTACGCCGAGGACGACACCCTTTATCCCAAGGACGATATCCGCAAACGGGCGATTATTGATCAGAGGCTGCACTTCGAAAACGGGGTGCTCTACGAGAGATGTCGCGCAGTTGCCGTAAGTTACCATAAATTTGGTGGCTCAAAGTGATTAAAAATGGTCTCTGGAGAATTAATTTTGTACGTGTGTGGCCAAAGTTTGTTTGTATTTAGCCTAATTACAAAATCAATAGTTTTGGGTTAGGCAATTTCCTTGTTCAATACTGCTCATTATTTTTTATGTTAGGTAGGTCCGTAAATTTGTCTACGCATGATTTAGCGTTTCTACGCCATTGCTCTTTAAATATAATGACTGTGAATCATTTGGGCGGAATTTAATGTAAATAACTACTCCAAGGACTTGCGTCAAAATTGTCACAGCTGATGAGTCCTAGAAAACATGTTAATGCCAATGAAAATTAATGGTCTTGCTGATAACTGTGTCACTTTTTGCGACTCTAACGCAGATTAGAGTTAATATAACTATTACTTTTATACCTAGGGTGAATCAGTGTTTTTCCACACTTGTGCTATAAACGTGATTTAAAAATTAATTCAAAAGCAAAATTTTATTTTAGCTTTTCAACGCACTTAGTTCAGCGAATTACAAATACAAAAGTTGAGAAAATAAATTTTTTAGTGCTTTTCGGATTTATTGGCTTTAAACAAGGTCTACTAAAAGTATACTCTGTATCTCAAAAATTAATCACAGTGAAAACTGCGATTACTATTAAATACTATTTTTTTTCAATGCCTGTAATTTTTTTCAGAATTCTTCGACAGCTCCTTATAATAATATTCATCAATTGAAATCTTTTATATTAATAAAATATTAAAGTATTTACCTTCAGAAATTTTATTAGTATTTCTATATAAATTTTTGTTTAATTATTTCTTGGAACATTGTTTTACATATTTTTTACAGGGAACAATATTTAAGCATAATTTCTTTTATTACATTGACAAGAAATCAGATTTTTTGAAGGACGTAATATTAATTATAGTCAATCAACAATTACTATTCTAGGTAAGAAAAATTACATGCAAAGAAAAAATAATTAAGTACTTATTTATTTAATGGCATTCTTTGTATTTACTGATTTTTGAGTAAAAATGTACTTTTAATAGACTCACCATGTCTATGTAATCTAAAGAAGTTAAAATCAGGAAATGTCACATTTGCACTATACTGTAGAATCATTTTTTTATTTTTTTTAAACTGCATTATAGCAAGAAAACGGCTTTCGGTAACAAATTCTTTTTTTCTTAATATTTTCGTTATAAAAAAACAATGTTTATTGCTGTTTTTTGTGGAACTGTTCCAAAATGCAGTAAAAATTAGTATTTCGGTGAATGGCTCGTTGGAATGTTTGATGTTTGTCCAGATTGGGACTAAACAAATTCAGTCATATTTTTTCTAAGTAGTTAATTTTCTCCATATGGTTTTGGTATCATTTTGTAAATCAACACTCATTGAATTTGTTAAAATTGCATTAAACATTTTGTGTTTTTTTTTGCTGGTACAAGTGGTTAGTGGAAAGTGAAAAATTGAAAAAATGTTTTGTTTTTCCAAAAATACTCGAACAGTTAAATTTTTTTATGCACACTTCTCAAACCGATTTAATTATCGAATTGGCAATACCCAAATATTAAGTGTTAACGGAAAAATGTTTTTGAAAAAAATATTTACCATATGAAAAACTTAATTTTAAAATTAAAAAAATAAGATTTAACAAAAAAGAAGTTAATTTTTTATTTAAATGAAGAGCTATCCACCAGCCTCCTGACAATAAATATTTCTTTTTAAATCTCAATTTAAGGTCTGTTACGTATTACTGTTTTTTCTTTTGATAAACTGAGCAATTATTCAATTGTTTTACCACAAAAAATACTTTTAACAAAAATTAATAAGATTTTGTTATTTGAAACTTACTTCTATTATTTTTTTAGCGAAATAACAAAATTGTAAGTAATTGTTTTTTGTAAGTAAGTATTAAAATTTTCATTTGTTACGTAACATTTCAACATTTAATTTTTTGTTATTGCTCCATGGACATTACGAGATCTGTTGAAGTGGCTAAAAAGATTAGGGGTTTCTGTTAAAAAAAATGGACGATTTTTCATTTACAAAAAACTAAATTGTGAAAAATTTAAATTTCTTTCGGAATTCTGTATTTTTTAAAAAGAAAAACCATAAAATTTGACATTAAATATTTGTAGTTTTAATAAGATTATTACATAATTTTGCCGCTTATTGTATTTCGAAATAACATAATTCTGGCCCAAGTCTTCAAGATTTTCACAAAATTGTAATTAATTTTTCAATTTTAAAACTACATTTAAGCACATTTGGAAGTTAGTTGAGCATTTAAGTTTTGTTTTATTTCAGCAAATTCTTTTTTCTGGTATTGGCGACATCTCGGAAGACGACCGCGACAAACTGCTTGAAGCTTACGGCTTCCTGGAGGAGTTCCTCAACGGCCACCCTTGGCTCGCTGGCGACGAAATGACAGTGGCTGACCTCAGCGTCCTTGCGACTTTAGCCTCAGCCGACCTCTTTATCCCTGTGGATTCAGATCGCTTTCCCCAACTCTCCGACTGGTTAAAAACCGGAAAAGAGCTGCCTTACTTCGACGAATGCAATGCCGAAGGCTTGGCAAAGTTCAAGGAGATGCTCCCAACTCCCGAATCGTAATTCTGTCACGATGGTTAGTCACAATAAACCGATATTTCAATAATCAACAGCACACTCTCGAGAATGTTTATTTTTTAAAGTCTACATAAAAACAAGCGATAACATTCAAAAAGGTAGGTATTGGTACAGGGTTGGTCCAGGCTAGCCCTCCAAAGCCGCCGCGATCTGGTTTCGGATTTTGTCGAGACCGTTCTTGTTGGCGGCGTAATAGGGGAGGGCTTGCATCTTCTTCATCCAGGCGGCGATTTTTGGGTACTTTTTCGCGTCAAGCGGCACGAAAATGTCGATGGTCGACACTGTGGCGATTAGGCTGAAGTCAGCGATGGTCATGTGTCCCAGCGCTACGAAGGTGTTCATTGCCAGGAACTTCTCCAAAAAGTCATAACGTTCCAGGATTTCGTCCACTTGCTCCTGGGGGGCGCTCTTCTTACCCCCATGGAGGATCCCTTTCTGCAAAAAAAACAACAATCTTTAATTTTGTCGTTTTTCTCCCCAAATAATTATTTACCATGATTCTGGAGGCGAGCAATGACAATTCAGTATCAAAGTGCAATTTTTGGTTGACTTTGGCTCTTTCCTGCATGTCGGTGGGGTAAAGAGAATCGTCGATTCCTCCGTATTTGTCCACCAAGTACCCATTGATCACGTGGCTGTCCCAGACGACGAAATCATCATCGTCTTGCAAAGTAGGTACGGTATGTTGCGGATTGAGCTGAAAACACGCTAGCGTGAGACTAATTGAAATTTGTCTCCATAATTTGCTTTGACACGGTGCCAAGTCAGTGTTCGACGCACGCTGGTACTTAATGAATGACATTTCTTTATAAATAACACGCTGAAATTTAATTCTTAAGCACTCAATGTTTTATTTGGCGTTCTGGCATATTAACAACAACAACAATCAAATGCGGTTTAACTGTTAGTTGTTGTAGTGTTTACAATAACTGAAATTCAAACCGTAAACAACCCAACTATTTTTACGTTTCCCGAATCAAAAAATTTGGGGATTAATTATGTCAGTTTGCGTAGTTCTTTCGCATTTTTTCGCCTAAAAATAGATGGGATTTCGTCGACTCAAATTTTTAACATTGCTGCATTTTTAAATGCAGCTCGAAAAACACCTCGTAAATCATCCAGGATAAACGGAGGGTTTATTTCGGTAGTAGCGCTAAACCTGTAAATTAAATCAGATGGTGAGTTACAGCTGTGTTATCAAAAGTGAAGAGCAGATGTCGATTTTTAAAGAGGTGCAAACAAGTTGTTAAGGTATTGCGTAAATGCAAAACGATTTATGTGAGTTTTTGCTAGAAGAGCGCCAAACTATCAAAAATAACATATATGTGGACGTCTCTATTCACATAAACATGAACAGGTGAAAATACTGCTCTAACAAGAAGCGACAGAATTAAATGTGAACACGAAAACAACGATAGAATAAAAAATAGCAAGAATTAAAATTTAATCCTAATTTTAGATGGACGGGGAATTAACATCTTTGAACGTTTTTAGGAAACATTTCTCATGTAGTGATTTACTGTAATTGTTCGAACTTTTTTCGAACCCTAAATTTTGCACACCAGATTTTCTCCAATTTATACTTTTGATTTCCTCAAACCTTTAATTTCTTAGGATTTTCCCATGATTTCCCTTATTTTTTAATGATAATGTGTTTCCCTCATGATTTTCTCCCGATTTTTTCATTTTATTTTATCCTTAAATAAATAATACCCTAATTTATTTAGCAGTTTTTAGTTCACCTTCCCGTATAAAGTACAAAAGAAAATATTATTGCAATTCTTTAGTTGTTTAACATGGTATCTTTTCTATACTATTTTTTTTTTGCAATACCTCTCAATATTTTAAAGCATGTATTTACAATAGCGAGTGACTGTGGCATTTGACTGTAACTTATAGGTTTGCAAAAACATTACTCAATCATTGACATTATGTTTTTGAAAAAAATTGGGGCAAAAAGACTAGGTCTTTTATCGCAAAAATTTTTTCGCTTAAATTTATTTTTGTTTCGAATTATGCGGTGTTCCGGAATCGAGTTTGTACAATTACAATCAAAAAGAATGACACTCCTATCAACCGTATTGTAGCGAAAAGATTTGTGGCTGCGGTTTCTGGGTGTCATTGTTTTTGATCGTGACTGTACTGTAAATTTATTGCGGAAATTTCAGAAAACAGTTTTTCTTTATGTTGTGTAATGTGTACGATTTTTTTTAGGAAGGATCCTGTTTTTTTTATTCCCGTGTAATAACAATTACAAAATAGAAAACCGTGTCTAAATTATGAACCCTTAATATTATTAGAACGAAACGAGAGAGTTACACATTTGCGTTAATTTTTGTTTCAATTTTATTATTCTTTCCAAAAAATTGAATAGTTGGAACGTGACGATGTAATAATTTTTAGAACATGTTTTGTTCCTGTTTGCTGAACAATGCATTTGCAGGCCATGTATTTTTAGCAAAACATTGTTTCAAATTTTAGTAATAAGGTCGCGATCGGCGAATTATCCGTTGGATCAACAAGTAGGGTAGCACCTGAAAAAATACACCGCTGAAAAGCGTAAACACTCTGTATTGTTTACGAGATTCTGGTGCAAAACACGAAATGCAAATGCGGCGCATTTTCGTGAAAAATAAACACCTTCGCCGTCATAATCGCATTTTCAGCGCTGAAGCCGTCATGTTTATTTACACAGACACCCATCATTTCGGTGGGTAATTGGGTCACTCTCCTCACTCAAACTTAACAAATATTCCCATTCCTTCCGGTCATTTAATCCACTCCGCGTCAACAGTCCCGAAAAAATCGCCGCTGATTGACGGCTGTCGCCGCGATGGAAATATCGGCTAGATATTTAAAATCTACCTTGATGAAGCTGGGCTTGAACTGTTCCTTGTTGTTCAAATCGATCTCTTCCAGTTCGATGTTAATTCCTAGGGCGTGTGTGGTCAGGAGGGTGGATCGGACGTTCGGACTCACGATGGTCACGAATACTCTGGGGGCCATGGCTTAAGTCACTACTGGTTCACGCGGAGCGATAGACTAACTGGATACTCCAGAGGAGAGCTTACATATCTCCTACTAGAGGGAAATATTTAATTTTAACTTGCTTGGCACCGGTTTGTTTATAATATTGCAATCATGTCCGAGCAAAATCTTCGATATAGGCGTGTACGTGCTCTATTTTTACGTTTCGATGGGTTCATGGCGCCGAGGACCGCATTTTTCAGGCGGTGGACACTTTTTCAGACAGGACTCGCGTTTTCAATGTAGCAAAAAGATATAAAAGAGCAATTTTTTTCAATGGCTTCAATCGAAATACAAAATTTTTAGACGAACATATCGATTTAAAATTTATATATAATTTATATAATTTAAAATTTTCTAGTGAGTCAGGTAGAGTTTCAATCTAAAATTCTCGAATTGATTTCAGATTTTCTCATCACATCACATTTTTTTACAATATAATTTATTGAATTAATTTTATTATTTTAAGCGTGTAGTTAACCGCAACCTAAAGTTTGTACAACAAAATATACTTTTTTGCTTTGATTTCCTCTGATAAAAGTCAAGATCTTCACTGATTTCCTCCAGATTTCCCCTAATTTTGTGAATTATTTTCTGTGATCTAAATATTTACTGCTGATTTCTCTTGATTCTTTAACGATTTAAGAATGTAGTTATTGTAATAATATGCAGCTGACTGAGGATAAAACTTTACGAACTTGATACAGAAATTTTAATATCAATCGATAGCTTTCGAAGCAGGGAGAATTCACATCACTGCTATCTTCATAAATAAAATCAGAATTAATTATTGGAAAATAATTATCGTTTACTGTTTTTACCTACCAACCTGCTAAAAGTATATCTTCACAGTATCTCAAAGATTTATAGTAATCATAATATAGAAATAGGTTGCTATTAATTTTTTTCTATACTTATGCATAGAACTTATTCAGAATTCCTTATAAATCAAAATTAATTATGTAATTATGTAATTAATATCAAGTAAAAATATACTTTTAGCAGACTCATCTTGTACTTTATTTACCTTACCTTACCTTATTTTCATCTAAAATTTATTGGTATCGTTAGCAGTTTTAGTATTAGTATTTAACGTTGAATTTGTTTCCATCGTTTTCAAAATTTTACTCATGAACATTTTTCTCTCTAAAACTGAGGCGAGACATCAAAGAAAAAAAAATGTAGATTAGAAATTTTAGATGTTTAAAATAACGAGTTTTAGGTTAAACACCTTTTTTCAAAATACTTTCATTAGAGTTAGTTGTTCTGTTATTCCGAGATCGTTAAACAGAAGGTCATAAATTAAATAAAGATGAAACAAATATTTTATTTAATATATACAGTGTAAAAATTTCTATCCCGAACACCCATGTAAATATGATTATCCTTCACTTTAAATGTCTATCGTTTTTAGGGTGATGTGCACTTCAGATATTTTAAAAAATTATTGTAAATTTTAATTGTATAATTTTTTTATATGGAAACGTGCTTTTTTATGTAACCTCAAACAAATTTTCTTTCTTGAAAATCGGGCCTCTATGAACTTTTTTTATAGCACCATTATCTTAATTTATTGGTTATTTAGGGCAGGGAGTAATTAAAATATTTTTCGACGTTTCGATTTTTTATTAAATCTTCATCAGACTGCAATAATTTTTATATCTTGTAATTTTTTAACTTTCCATAATTTTCTTCCTGAATAAGACCAAAGGGAACCAAGGGAAAAGCTGGTCAAAAATAATAAACAACTCATTGGGATCCGCAATCCCAAAATTTTTCCGGATGTGTCGTGTGCAAATTTAACGTTCACCCAACGCAAATTATACATCTCTGCTGTATTAATATAATTCCGATGTAAATTTGATTTACAGCGACCGTGAAACTAAAAATTTGGCCAGTAATAAATGAAAAAAAAACAGGGTTGTTCATTCGCAGCGATATGTTCGAATTCCGTTGGACTATTTATGTTTTGGTCGACTGTGTGCTCCAAATGCTTAAAATATCTGTCATTTTATTCAATAAAAGCACTTTAACACCGGCGTTTATTTGCCGGTGTGATTATAAACACAACCTGAACTGTATTTATAAGTTTACGAGCTTGTAAAATCGCTAGACGAGGATGATCAGTTTATGATTTAAGTGCACACGATTTTCATAAAACTTTTATCGAATGATTGGTAACGTGGAATTATTTTAATAATTATTTAAATTGTGAGCTAACTCACAAGAAACTGGAGAGTGTTTTATTGGTCGTAAAAACAAATTGTATAATATAAAAGTAAAACCATGTAGTATTAATTTTGTCTGATGAGTTCGATCAAGTATCTAATAAAACCACATAATTCACTTTCTGATAAAAGATAAGCCAAAATGAAAAATCCTAAGTGTTTGGGTTCACAAACGAGCTGATAAAATTTAAGTTTAGTTGGGGTCAAACGTGTACTTTCTAGATTAAGTACTTAATAATAGATGACTTAAATAAAACTCTTATCACCCGGATTTCGTTGCACATCTCCACGTGATGTAATTACAAACGATAAACAGATCGCATTAACGCACGCCATATCAGAAACTAATGTTGTGCTACTTGGTCATTGTCCAAACAATGATATAACATATCTCGGACAAAAAAGCGAGCCTGCAAGTTAAATTAACCACGAATTACACCTGGCATCGCACGTCTTTTTATCGCTTCATTTATTAATATTACATCAAATAAAAAATCCATATCTAAAACTAATAGCCTCATATCACAATTAATCACTTAAAGTTACAATAAAAGTTGTATTATTATTAGCGTTAACACCGGTTTAGAATCCTTCGGAGTTTACAGAGCCCGGTCTTATTTGCCTCAAAAAAGGGCATTGTTTCGGCTCTCTTCACCCATCTTGCTAGCTTAGAGAACCGTTTAGGGTCAATGGGGACCACAACATCAAGAGACGTGATCGAAGGGATTAGACTCAAGTCTGCGATGCTTAAAGCATCCCCAGCGATCCATGGGTTGTTACCATCGAAGAATTCCTCAACCAAGGAATAAATTTCATTGACGGCTTTTTCATTATCTTCGTATGGTATCGAGTTCTGGACGGAAAAACTCATAAAACATGAATTATTCCAATGAAAATAATACCAGAATCGTTTTGGTGAAGAAAGACACGACCCCCGAGTCAAACCGCAGTCGTTCGTCTATAATGGCCCTCCTGGGGTTGTCTCTGGGGTACAAGGAGTCGTCTTTGCCGTACTTCCCGACCAGGAAGGCAATAATAGCATGGCTGTCCCAAATCACGTAGCCGCTGTCCTCCAACGTAGGGATGGAGAATTGTTGATTCAACTACAACAAAAATAGCCTCTTTTCTCTATTTATACGCAACAATAGTTTTGGTGGTTATTTAAAGACAATGGCTTCATTCATGGATGCGGAACAACCTGTTGGACCACCGCCACTACTACTGATTTATGCTCGTTACCTTTTTGTCGCAAGAAACCTCCTTCAGCTCGAGGGTGAGTTCGAGGACCTTGGCTGTCAACACGACGGCTCTAGTTGAGGGACATATCTCGCTCATGTACAATTTGGGGCGCATTTTGAACTGGGGATAAACAGAGCAGTTGAATGTTTTTGTTATTGCGAGTGTGGCTGAACTGAGGAGAGGAGCGGTTTTTTGTTATCGCTGTCTGCGACCCATTTAGCGATAGGATTGAGTGATCTGACCTTATCGCAGCATTATGTGGCTTGGAGGAATTTTGAATGTTAGGCGGAAGGCCAATTGTTGCTGTCATAATGCAAAAAATTTGGCAAAGGACAAGACAGTTACTGGGCGAAAAACACAAAGATCTTAATAAATTCAATACAGTGAGGTGATTAACTTGGCAAAAATTTCTGTAATGTCCAGACGGGAAAAGAATCAATTAAAAAAAATGATTAGATATAAATTAAGTAACTTGTTAAAGGTCGTTCCTCATGTGTAACAATTGGGTTGACGATATTTTTATATCGCCTCAATAGAGTTGTGTTCTTAAAAATAGTGTCTAATCACCATGGAAGCATTTTTATCACCACCAATAATGTTAATTCTAAAGGGTGGCCATTCTGTGCTTTATTTTTGAAATGTTTATCCATCGTTTCAGGAATCTGAATAGTAATAAAAACTGTTATTGTTTTTTTTTAATTCCAAATCATCTTATCATCTGTTTGCTTCTTGCTTCTTGATAACACATGATGCAGCAAGAATTGATTCTTGGAAGAACAGCCATCTTCTACGTTTGACCAAAGATTTGTGACAAACGAAAATAGTGTTGAAATATTTAGGTGTTTTTCGAAAAACTTGCTTCACATTGTGATTTTCAAATTTATTGACCACACTGCTGTTGCCCATTCATCATCCAACATTAGCTATTGTTCAGGCGTAATAATAAAAAAAACTTTCACGAAACTTTTGATCTAAAAATACGAAAACCTTCACCTTGTTGTTGTTTGAAAAAATTTGACTGCTTTGTTTTCTTTAAGTCCTGGTAAACGTCAAGTAGTCTATCTGATGGTGTTATTAATATCTGCAAAAGATTGCGATCTGGGTGACTAATTAGCACTTAGCAGCAATTAAACGTTGCTTCATCACGAATAATTTTATATTTATCTGGATGTGTGAAACGCGTTTCTAATGTAATAAATATGACATGGAACCTTATATTTTATTTTTAGTTTTAAGGCGAAATTTTTCGTAATATAAATAGTCGACGAGGAAATCTAGTTTCTAATTAGAACGCAGCTGAATTTCATAATCTGTCAAATGGATCCCAAACGATCATGTAAAAAGTTGTACAAGATTGATTGCTTTAATTTAAATTAATAATTTCGTTGGTCCGTTTTGGAAAATCCTCAAAAATTCATAATTGGACACGTGTATTAAATATCGCGTGAAACGTAAAAAACTCGTGTAAATTGAATTATTTTTATTTAACCGTTGGTTGACAACATTATACGTTTTAATGCCCGTAAATTATAAAAATATCTTTTGTAGAGGTGTTGAAACAATTCAAGCATCCTTTTATTGGTGTGGAGTGTGTTTAATAGGTCCAAAAATATTGTTTCACGAGTTAGGTCAGGTTTCCTTCCAGATCGACCTTCCACTTGATTAGTATCAATCATTTCAAGGACGAACTTCCACATGCTCTTAATTTACGTCAGTGAGCGCTCGGAATCGTAAAAAACCTGGAATTTGTATGAAATAAAATTTATTTCGAGTTTTGGCTCACATCCTTCTGCCGAAACCCCCAACATTTATTTATGATTAATATTAACTATTTTTACAATCTGGGAAAAAAATTAGTAAAGGACACCTGTCGGTGTTATGTAATTCCGACTATTCTATTTATTTCACCTGCGACAGGGAATTTTTCAGTTTTTTCCAAATCCTAGACAGGTGCTTCACGTAAATAGCTTGCTCAATAAAATTTATGACGGACCGGCTTCAGGATTCACATCCTGGACAGCGATTATTTATTTAAAAGATCGTGGTACATTTTTTACATTTGCAAACAACGTTATGACAGCAAGGGTTTCATTGTCGCTTTGAAGTGGTCCAGACCCTCCCGGTTTACGTCATAGTAGGGAAGGGCTTCCGAGTCCTTCAGCCACCTGCTGATGTTCCCATAACGGGACTTGTCCACGGGATATATAATATTAAGGGTAGTAACATTGGCAATCAAGCTGAAGTCTGCTATGGTGACTGCATTACCAGTCACCCATTTGCTGTCCTTCAGGAACGTGTTCAAATGTTCGTACCCGTGTTCTAGTCCTTCGATTTGGTCCTCAGTTAGTGCCTTCCGCCCCTTGTATTTCACCCCTCGCTGTTAAAAATAATTAAATCGCAAAAAAAATTTTTCGTGGTAGGAACTCACAGCAATGTTCCTGAGCCAGCTGAAAATTAGTCCACTGTCAAAGTGCATTCTTTGGTCCACCATGGCTCTCTTGGCCAGGTCCTTAGGGTAGAGGGAGTCATCTTTCCCGTATTTCGCCACTAAATAAGCATTAATGGCATGACTGTCCCAAATAACAACACCATCGTCTTCCAGAGTGGGTATAGTGTGTTGCGGGTTCAGCTAAAATAAACTGGCATTGAGCTGTGACTTGGCAGAAACGGTGAACCCACCTTAAGAAAATTTTCGGTTAGGTGTTCCTGCTTCGACAGATCGACGATCTTGTGCTGCAGTTTCAGTCCTAAAGCAGCGGCCGTCAACAATACTGACCTTACAGGTCCCGAGAAGTGCTGCATGTAGAGAATGGGCGCCATGGCGAAGGAAGAACTGAAGCACCTAATCACGGCCATGACGGAGATAAAAATATTGCTGCGATTACGAAACCGAGATAATTTTGTATTTCGAAAGATTTATTTCGTGCAAATCGAAAAAGCTGGTAATGAACCAATTTCACATAATTTTCGATCAAGTGGAATATAAATAAGTTAATCGCTTCGGAACATCATCTTTGGCGGAAAAGCAACCACATATTAATAAACCCGTACATCTGTTGTTTACTTTTTAACCTGAAATAGATTCGCAAACATAAAAATAATTTGAAGAATTTGCATGTTCGACTGAGTCACGGTGGAGGCGGGCGACGTTTCGACCGTACAAGTGACAACTTCAGGTGTACGCGCCACTGCCAATCAACAAATATATCGACGCGTGTTTGCAATAAATTTACCACTTAATTAATTTACAATTTATTTCTTGTCAATATAATTATTCCAAATTTCGTTCGATAAGGAACCTGATTTCGTCACAACCCTTCTGGTTGAGATGGTAATAAGGCAATTTCTGGCACCGTTTGATCCAAGAAGTGATATTCGGGTACGTCTTTGCATCAATCGGAACCACAATATCCATTGTGGTAATTGACGAAACTATGCTAAAGTCTGCGATAGTGACGGATTTTCCGGCAACCCAATCGTTACCCTCTAAAAACTTCTCCAAAAAATTGTAACTTTCCTTGATTGCGTCTTTTTGTGCTGAAGTTACAGTCTTGACGCTTTGGTAAATAACAGGGCGCTTAAAATTTCGGTCATAAATCGAAAAATAACTCGTCAACACCTACAATTACGTCCATGGTCCTGGGAAAAAGAATTCCATTTTCGAAATGCAACCTTTGGGTGACTATGGCCCGCGTTTGCAAGTCTTTGGGGTAGAGAGAATCGTCTTTGCCGTATTTGTCGACCAGATAGGCCATAATGGCATGACTGTCCCATAATATAAAACCGTCTTCTTCGACTAATGTTGGGACAGAGTGTTGGGGATTCAACTAGAATTTGTGGGTGCAGAACTGGTTGTATATATCGTGTTAGATAATTACGGGATTTTTGCCTCACCTTGGTATAATTTGACGAAAACTGCGCTCTGTCTAATAGATTTACTTCAACTAGTTCTACATCAAGATTCAAAGCCTTAATTGTCATTAAAGTTGCCCGAACTGGCTGGCTGTATGGAATCATGTACAGTTTTGGAGCCATGTTTACTGAGTAAAGTATTGGTGATAACTGAATAGAGGGGACGTAAAGTGTGATTTATCCTTGGTTCCGAAATGTGCGGAATAATTTTTTTTATTTCTCAAGCGTGTTCGCATACAAAATAAAAATACAAAAAATAAATTAATCCTATGAGTATGTATTATCACAAAATTTAGTTTGTCAGTAGTCATTTTTTTGTCAGTTTGCTTTCCACAGTCTCCTTGGACATTTGCAGTCCTTTTCTGTTCGCTTCATACTCTCCCAAAGATTCCATTTTCTTCATCCACGTTTTCACCTTGGGAAATATATCCTCCTCCACACTTACAAACAGGTCTAGCGTACTAATAGTGCTAATTAGACTATAATCAGCCACTGTTACGTGACCACCGGCTACCCATTTTTTCCCATCGAGGAATTTTTCCAAAAAGGCGTAAACCTCATGGGCTAATTTCACATCCTCAGGCTCTATACTCGTTTTTCCTTTGCGCAATATTGGGCCCTTGAAAGTACCTACTTGAAAAAAAGCCAATTAAGAATGTTAATTAAGTACCGCAATTTGAAGCATTCTTGGGAAAGCGATCCCGGACTCGAAATGTAGTCTTTGGTCAACGATAGCACGCTTGAGGAGTTCTTTGGGATAAAGGGATTCCTTGTGTTGACCGTATTTTGATACAAGATATGTCATAATCGCATGGCTGTCCCAAATAACGGAACCGTCCTCTTCAACCAGAGTCGGTACAGTGTGTTGAGGATTGATCTAAAATATTTAATTTAATTTTAGAAAGTTATTAAAAATTTAAGTACCTTGAGAAATTCCGGTTTTAGATGCTCGCCTTCGGTCAAGTTCAGTTCTTTGAGTTCTAATTCAAGTCCAATGGCCTTTGCTGTGATCAAAACAGCTCGAACCGGCGGACTTGGGTACACCATGTACAAAGTTGGGGCCATTTTACGCCGTCAACATTGAAATTTAGTGCTACAATGAGATCAGCAACGATGACTGTTTTGTGTATGTTCACACCTGTCACGTGGCACCATTGTTGTGACTTAAGTCAAGGCGGAAGAGACATCTGTTGATGTATTATGTAGTGAAACGTTAGTGGGACGATGTTAATTGCCCTCAATAGCGATCAACTTATGGCTTGTTATTTTCAACTAGAATTGCACACAAGAGGCTTTATCTGTTTGTTCCTGCTTTATTTACTAAAAAATGACCCAAAACAAAAATATGAATTTTATGCGTTATTTTAAGCTCATTTTGTACACATTTTAAGTGAGTGATGCATTGTTGTATTTTTTTTTTTCTTGAAAAAACAACTTAACTCGTGACTTTAAGCCTTGTTAGTACCTATATCATCTCCATGAATGAACCTTCTTAACCTTCCGTAATCAAAATGACTTGGAAAAAATGCTGCCGCTTATTCCCACTCTTAAACAGACTAATAAATATGTTGATAATTCGACAAGTCAACAGTCAGTGAGCGCATTTTGAGCAAGAGACACGCAATGGCGCCTACTCTGCATCTAATTTACGCTAGTCCCCCTGTACGAGCTGTTTTAATGACGGCTAAAGCCATCGGATTGACTTTAAAAGAAAATGAAATTAATCTTTTTGGTGGCGACCACATGAAGCCGGAATTTTTGAAGGTGCGAGTTTTTTTTCCAACTTTCCGTAATAAAGTCATTTCTTTAGCTTAATCCCCAACACACTGTGCCAACACTTGTCGATGATGATGGTTTTGCAATTTGGGACAGCCATGCAATTATCACTTACTTGGTTTCAAAATATGCCAAAAATGATGCTTTGTACCCTCAAGATGTAAAAAAGAGGGCAGTGGTTGACCAAAGGTTGCATTTTGAGTCGGGTACTGTCTTTGTCCGGCTGTTAAAAATCACTGTGAGTATAATTATACTGCAAACGTAATTTTTTGCTATTATGGATACACAGAGGCCGATACTTTTCGAAGGGAAGACCACAATTGATCCAAAAGATAGAGACAATATTTTGGAAGCGTATGGATTTTTGGATGTTTTTCTAAATGGGAAGCAATGGGTTGCTGGCGATTTTATCAGCGTAGCTGATTACAGTTTAGTGTCTTCTATCAGCAGTTTAAATGTACTAATACCCATTGATGCGCAAAAATATCCCAATGTGGTTGCGTGGCTGAAAAGAATTGAAGCACACTACTAATAAGGCCCTTATAGTACACAGCCACTTTTAAGGTAAAACACCCCGATTTTCAAGGTAGTTAAAAAAAGTAAAAATATTAAGCAAATTAGCCCCGGTTTTCAAGGTAATCTAAAAAACTAATAAGGCCCCATAGCACACAGCTATTTTTTAAGTAAAACACTCTGATTTTCAAGGGTAAACAAAAAAGCAAAAAAAAAACGTTAAAACACCCCGATTTTCCAGGTAGTTAAAAAAATAAAAAATATCAAGCAAAATAACCCGATTTTCAAGGTAATCTAAAAAAAAGTAAATATTTCAAGCAAAATGACCCAATTTTCAAGGACAAATAGAAAAGTAGAAAATATTGCGAAAATGACCGGATTTTCAAGGGTAAATAGAAAAGCAGAAAATATTGCGAAAATCAGGCACACTTCATTTTTTTAAGGAAAACACCATAATTTTCAATGTAGTTAAGAAAGCTAAAAATATCAAGCAAAACACCCTGGTTTTCCAGGTAGTTAAAAAAAGTAAAAAATATCAAGCAAAATAACCCGATTTTCCAGGTAGTTAAAAAAGTTAAAATAATCATTAAAATACCCCCGATTTTCCCGTGTGCTTAAAAAAACATCAAAATTTCAAGCAAAACACCCCGATTTTCAAGGATAAACAAAAAAAAGCAAAAAAAACCCGCGAAAACACGCCCGATTTTCAAGGGTAACTAGAAGTAATAAAATTCGCTACGCTCATGAGGTCTTCGTCCGAATTTTAAACAAAATAGCCTGTTTTTTCAAGACAGTTTGGGACACGGCACTTTTTAGGGTAAAACACCCCGATTTTCAAGGTAGTTTTAAAAAGTTTAATTTTCAAGCAAAATAGTCTGATTTTTCAAGGGTAAATAGAAAAGCAGAAAAAATTGTGAAAATGTCTCGATTTCAAGGTAGATAGAATACTTAGTTTTCTTAATCATTTTGCTTTGGTTTTAGGTCCGGTTATAAAACACCCTGTCTAATATATATAATATATATTTATGGGCTTTATCTTTTTTGATAAAGCCCATAAATAAATGGAAATAGAATTAACACCAATCAAGTTTATCATGAAATTCTCTTATAAATTCTTCTGATAATTCCTGATTTTCTGAAATATTTTTCCAATCAACTTTATCATGAAATTCTCTAATAAATTCTTCTGATAATTTCTGATCCTCAGATATTGAAATCCATTCAACGTTATCTTGAAATTCTCTAATAAATTCTTCAGATAATTTTTGGTTGGCTGATATTAAAGTCCAATGAACTTTATCTTGAAATTCTCTAATAAAACTTTCGGATAATTTTTGTTCGCGTGATATAAACACCCAATTAACTTTATCTTGAAATTCTTTTATAAAATCTTCAGATAATTTTTGTTTCCATGATATATAATCCCAATCAACTTTATTTTGAAATTCTCTTATAAATTCTTCTGATAATTCCTGATTTTCTGAAATATTTTTCCAATCAACTTTATCTTGAAATTCTCTAATAAAATCTTCAGATAATTTTTGATAGCGTGATATGCATTTCCAATCAACTTTCAGTTGTTCACTGATTGATTTAATTTCTTTTGGTTCTGTCATTTATTAAAAAAAAATAATTATTAACTATTAAGTTTGATATGAAAAATTAATTTACCAAATTAGACGAATTTCAAAAATTTATTCAGATGTTTATGTGCTACTTCTGGAGGTCATTTTATAAGTATAATGACACTAACTTTTCGAAGTAATTCAATGTGCTCATTTTCAATTATATCAAATTTAAATTCTTCCCCGTTTACTTTACAACAAAGAGTAGATATTCCAGTCTCTTTCAAATTTATAATTATGTCACCTTCCATTTAAAAGAAAAATTATTTAAGTTTATTTAGTAAAATCATAATCTTATCTATAATACTACATTTAATTTCAAAAATAGATAAATCAAATTTATACGATTTTGTCGTTTGCAAAGATTCATGATACTCGTAGTAATTATTGTCTTTAAAGAAATAAATTTTTCCATTAATATATCTAAAGGCTTTATCAACATTAGAAGGAATACTAGAAAACAATTCAGCTATCATACCATGTTTCTTAGGTCTAAGCAGACATTCATCAAATTGTATAAACATTGTGTTGTCATAAAATATATAAGTTTGACCAAAATAAGTACTAAATATTGCATTAATTTTCTTTCCACTAGGAACACCCAAACTTGTGATAGATCTTCCATTATAACCGTTTTTAACAACGAAATTAGGAAAATCAATAATATAATATAAGTTGTTTGTTGTTAACAAAATAGTTCCATCTGGTCTCTGATAAATTTGTGATATTTCTTGAAAATTATCTGGTAAAAAAGTTAAATAATCTGTAATTAATTTTGGTTTATTATCATAGCTCATGTCTTTTAAATTAACAATCCAGACATATTTCTTGTAGAAAATATACAATTTATGATTTGCTATTAAAAATGTGTTAATAGTTTCACTTAAGCTGCATAAATCAGGTAATGAATCAGTCTTTCCAGGAGTCAAAGTAATAGGTTTTTTAGTTGTGGTAGATGTAGTAGTTGTGGTAGTTGTAGTTGGTATTGATTCATATTTTGACCGTTCAGGTATTCCGTATAAATATTGAATTGCCCAAATATCATCTTGCGTTAATTTATCACCATCTCCTTTATAATAAGCATACATAATTGCTTTATCATTGGCAGAATGTTCAATACCTAAAGTATGTCCAATCTCATGCAATAATACCGTATAAAAATTTGTTTGTCCGTCAGGGGTATTACCTAGTTCTCCAAAATACCAGTTTTCTGATTTATCAAAATGAATTCCTAGACATTCATCGTTATTTGGAAAGAATCCATGTGCTAAAATATTACCTTTCCCATCGAAACTGTTAGAACATACTCCTTTTTGACACCGGGAATTATGATTATGTTGAAACGGCATATTAGCAAATGAAATAAGTATATCTGGTTTATTAATATTAAACTCAAATTTTAATTTTGAAACCGATTCCCATCGATCAAATGCTTTTTGTGCTAATTCTTTCATTTCGTTTGTTGCCAACGAAAAATACCATTTAAGATTTGTTTTAGACCATTTGTTAGTGTGAACTCTATAAGCAGTTGGATTATCTCTAACACCACATCTAGGAGTATTAATCAAAGCAAGTGTTTCTTGATTTAAAGTTCCATCAGCAGGTAAATTATAGAATTCTTGAAACTTTATTAATGCCTCACTGGTTTCAGTTATTAATGGTCCATTACTCTCTAAATACCCAAATTTTTCTAAATAATTATTAATATTAACATCGCCTTCTGTTCTGGGCTGGCCGTGCCAGACATCATCTGAACTTTTTACAGTAGTGAAAAATAAGAAAAGAATAATATATTTCATTTATTAGAGTAAATATCAAATTAAACAATTGAAATATCTTATTTAATTATTTACTAAGGTATGTGAAACACTTCATACGTCGCAGACGAATTTAATTACCGTTTAAGCGGACTTTTTCTAGGTATTTCTCTCTAGGAAAATAGTTAAAATTACTGACAAATTCCTCTTCACGTAAATTTATTTCTTTTTCATTTATTTTATCAGCCTTATATAAATGCAATAACTGTCTATAAAATTTATAAACTAACTTATATTCTTCAATTCTTTCTGATATTTTTAATCTCTTATCTAAGATTTCTATTACCCCCGCACCAAGAGATAAACAAACTAGTGGAGGTAGGGCCAACGAAGATAATCCCGATGCACTAAATAATAATTTACTGATAGATAATCCGATTCCAATTTTATAAAAATAAATGTAACTTTTTCTGTATACATACAACCGTTTTTTTAAATATTCGACTATGTCCTCGTCTTCGACTCCGGGCGGACCTTGCCTGTCTTCCTGATGAATTTGTAATTCAGAAAATTTTTCCATTTATAACATATAGATAATACATAATTAGAGCGAAGCCCTCATGAGCGAAGGGAATTTTTAACTTCGGTCAATCTTTTTCTCATTTAAACTACACGGAATCTGTTTAAAAGAATATAATATATCATAAAAATCTTTGCCTCTGTTTACATTGATTATTACATATATACAGTAATGACCACATAAAACAGAAGAATTCATTTGTAACTGCGTGCTATTCCACGCAATATTTTTTCCGCTACTTAATAAATATTTTTTAATTTTTTCTGGTGGAGATATTCCAAAACTGTCAAAATATAAAATATTTCTTAAATATGGTTTGTTTATGTAACATACCCAGTGTGAGCCATAACAATTAGAGGGTTGAAAATTAATTATACCTGATTCATCTTTTCTAATTTTTTTTGGTAACATGTCAATTGCAAAAACACCTCGAAAATTTCGCGTAGCTTCCTGAGGCAAACCCGAATTTTTCTCATTTTTCATAATATCAGATATTTCTATATTACTTAACCCCTTTTTCCTATCAATTTTATTCCTTGTCCATATGTCTTCGGGTTTTTCGTTTTTTTTTTATTCTTTTTTATACCATCTCCAAAGGCTTTTTGTGCTAATTTAGTACCTGCATAACCAGCTGCACCTAATCCTAATGCTTTGGCTACAGCTAATGCTGCAGGAATTAAAGCAGGTAAAAATCCACCAATCTGCGTTGGAGAAAATTTGATATCACAATATTTTTTCTTCTCTTTTTTACACTTTTTAATTTCATCAATCTGATTTTCTCTTAATTTAATAGTATTATTAGGTCTTTCTGTTAAATCGAATCTTATATTACAATCTATTCTTTTTTCTTTACAACTTTGGAGTTTCTTTATTTGATTGGGTGATAAATATACTTTATAATCATTCATTTATTTAATTAAATAAAACCTCGTTCACTTCATTTCCAAATAAATCTTTTCATCTATGATATTCATATTTGCAATTCTTTGAGATTCAACTACGGCATACATATAGTAATTAACATTTTGATAATCTTTTAATGTCCAATTAACTTCTAGTTCAGATGATTTTGTTTTACTAAATAAATTTTCATCATTTTCTTTTGTTACGTCAAAAGCAACAACTAAATAGAGGTTACAAAAATATTTATAGCTAACGCACGTACCTTCATCCAAATCTTTTTTATAATTACAAGAGAGGAAAGCGGCATACAAGCGTTGTAAATCCTTATTATTCACGTGATATTCATAAGTAGGATGTTGGGTACCGTTGATTTTAATATTTATTCTTTCTAAATTCATATTATCAAAAATCATCATTGACTTGGTAAAATTATCGTTTCGTTCAGCTTTAGAAAAAACTATAAAAACTCTAGATATTTTATTTTGATTATTTACAACGCGCCAGTTTCCACTTCCAGAAGACCACAAATTACTACGGTAACAGTTAAGCGCATTCCATCCACAAAGAAAGTTAGCTTTTCTAACTAATAATGAAGATAACATTTTTTCAGTTTCTAATGAGGGTTTTACTATTGGGATCCACAAACTAATATCAGATATTTCATAATCATAATTTCCATCGACTTTAGCGTGTAATATATTTTTCACCCTATTTTTACGTAATTCAATGCGAATTTTTCCATTCAAAACTTTGTTATAGTCTCGTACAAATCGGAAAATTTTAGATAAAGGTATAAATTTTGTAATAGTTTGTTCATCTTTTGTTAACAACCATCTCTCTAAATATCCTTTATTGAATGCAGAATTATTTGTGATTTTTGAAATAATAGTTTTTATATCAACGTCTAAATCTTTAAATTTTTCCGATTTATTTTGCTCATTATATTTATATTGAGAAGTATCTGCTGAATCTGCAGTGTCTGGATACCAACACAATTGTGATGCTGAAGTATCCGAAACATCTCCAGAAAATTCAATCAGATTTGAAATTAACGTAGCAACACCCACATAATTTGTTTCTTCTATTAATACCTCTTCATAGAATAGCCTCACATAGTCAAAATCATTTATCCCATTATTTGATATAGTTGCATAATTATTTGGATTGTTTTTAATTTTAGATTTGACAAAAATATAAGCACCTGATAAATGTTTCCATCCACTTATGTTAGTTTCCAGCGTATACTGTTCAAGTTCTTTCACATTGATATTACTTTCTCTTATTTCATTGTAAGTATAACTTTTTGTTGATTCATCGATTACAGGCATTTCATCAATACGCCATAAATTGTCCACAACGCTTTCCATTTATTTAAATAAAAAGGCGAAGTCTTTTAAGAAACTTAAGCATTTGCCTTTGGCTCTTGGCTGATTTTATCAGCATTCAGCAGATTTTTAATAATCTCCTTTGATTTTTTAGTTAATCGATTCGCCCTGCCTGTCTTAGCCTTTTTCAATCCGTCGCCTCGTAAATGTTCATTCATCGATTTTTCTTTCATTTTGTTTAGAATTGGACTTATAATTTCTTCTTTATAAGTAGAAAACGGCGGTGATTTTACGTATGTAGACGCTATATTTTTAAGCCCTGAAGTCACACCTTGAATGATATCATCTTTATTATTTTTCCAAAAAGGTTTTAATATATTACGATATAAAAAGCCTAATGCAGGTATAGCAAATTTTTTTATAGATTGAAAAATATTTCCACCTCTAATATCTCTATGATATTTAAGACCAAACCCATATTGTTTCGAAAATAATTGTTTTTTATGAACGACAAGTACCATTTATTCTACAAGAAAGACTGGCAGGACCAGCCCAGAGTCAACCAAAGGTTCACGAGGGAATCAAAAGATTCCGGAGTCAAAGACGAAGACTCAGCGAAGCTTCGTGAGCCAAAGGCGAACTTACTGAATATCTAGAACAAAATTTAAGCACTCTCCATTAAAATTTATCAACTGATTTAGCTGATTTGTAACGGAAATGCGAATATTAAATATATAATCCGTACGATTAATTGGTAAATATTTCGGATGCGTCGGTTCAATATTAATTAAAGATTTAGGCGAAATATTTGGAGTAAAAGCGTATATAACATCACTTTTGAGATTATTTTGATAACTAGATGAAACTAGGGAGCAGTGAATCAAGATTTGATCAATATCTTTAGTGATATTTCCAATTTTTGTTGCATAGTTTATTCCTGATTTATATATTTTTTTATCAAATCCTAAAAGCTCATGTATCTTACCGTGGGAAAAGTCAATTTCATAGTCTTTGTCGCGTATAATTAGCATAAAACGATTAGTTGCATAATTTACATCAAAATAAAACGGTGGTGTTTCAAACGTTCCAAAATATTCTTGGATATAATTATTTAATTCATTTTCATCGTACAAACCGTTTGGTAATTTTAATATTTTCCACTCCGATTCATTTCTATCATCGTCCCTGTCTTTCTTGATCTCGTTGTTTTTACCAGACTTGTATTCGCTTCGCTCATGAGGGCTTCGCCTAAATTTTATTTCGTTATTTTTATACTCTTCAGTAATGTTATCCCAACTATACCATAGACTTGCTGTTTTTAAAGCAATTTCACCTTTTAATCCAGATAAATTAATAGGGTTTTCAGAATAACTTATTTCAAAATCATTTTCTTTAGATCTAATGTGTATTAGACTCATTTATTCAGTTTAAAAAAGCCTGGCAAAGCCAGTCCAGAGGCGAAACCGAAGTGGACTAGTGCTCCGCATGCAGCGTAGAGAATATCTTTTTGTGATCTAATTTTTTTATGAGTTTTAAGTTTAACAATTTATCAAGTATTTCTACGCATTCATTATATACCTCAGTTGAATCATTTCCTGCATTTTTTGACGCAATTAATAGATCAAGACGTTCTACCATTTCATTCGGATCTGAAAAAATCTGGCATGGCCAGCTGAAGACCGAAGGTCGAATACCGCTTCCTGTTTGCTTCTCATAGATAGGAATTTTTTGAATATCTTCTAAAACACTTTTATATTTTTTCAACTGTGAACACACATATTGTAAATTATCAATTTTTTCTTTATCTTGTGATTTCTTTGCGTTTGTAAGGTGCGCATTTAATGATTTCAGTTTAGTTGATATTTCGGGTATCGTTGTATCAATTTTTGCATTTCGACTTCTAATGTCTAACGATAATAAATGTGAAGGTTTTTCAAATTTAAATTGTTTTTCAATAATATCAAAATTTAAATCTTTATCCGGATCTAAGCTTATTGAGGCAGGCGATTTTGGAAAAGATAATAAATTCGGTGCGCTCATGAGGACTTTGTTGGAATTATCTGATTCGCTTACATCATCGCCTTCAGCATTCGCCTTTGGTTCTGGGCTGATTTCATCAGCATTCTTCGGAACATTTTTGTCTTCAAGTCTGGGCAGGTCTTGTTCCTCAATTGCTAAAACATTTTTTGGATTCGCTTCGCTCATAAGAATTTGTTGTGTAAATTCAGTAATATTATCAAGTTTGTCAGTTATGGGTTTCTGTAATTTTTTTATTTCTTCCTTCGTTAAATGTTCTTTAAATTGTTTTAAATGGATCCTATTTTTTATTATTTCACGATTTTTTAAAATGGCGTCAATTATTTCAGTTTTACTATCCGTATTAGTCATTTATATACTGTGAAAAAAATATTCCTGGATAGGGATTTTAATAATATAAATGATTGACAAAACCAATCCAGAGTTAACCGAAGGTTCACGAGGGAATCGAAGGATTTCGGAGTCAAAGACGATGAACGACATATATTGTTTAAAATGTAAAGATAAAACAGAAAATATAGGTGGAGAAACAAAAGCAGGAAAACGAGGTTCTAAATATTATTTATCAAAATGTAAAATATGTGGATCAAAAAAATCAAAAATGATTAATGGCCCAACAAAAATGTTAATATCTGACAAACAAACGGATTATGGTTGGTATAAAAATATAATAACAGAATGGCTGACAAGTCTAAAATTTAATTATAAAATAAAAAAGACAGGAGAAGACTCAATGAATATTTATATAAAAAATTATGATGAAACTAAATTTAATTATGGAATTAAAGAAGCACTGGAAGATATACCAAATTACGATGGTGATGGTATACAAATAAATAATCCACGGCATATTAGAGATATATATTTTTTAAATCCTGATATGAGATTTAGTTTCTATCATTATTATCCAGATTAATAAGTTGGTCATAGAGTTTCGAAATAAGACAAAAAAAATATTTCTATCACACCATCTAGTGAATAATAGAGTTAGCATCACATCCACGAATTCGCTTCGCTCATGAGGGGTTTGCCTGAATTACAGAAAACTGTAATAATATTATTTAAATAAGTGAGGTTATTGTGAAAATTTTTTGAATTTTGGGTTTCGTTTTGAATTTCTTATACCGTTTTGAATTTTTTATTTCGTTTTGAAAATTTTATTTTAAACTTGATTTTTATTTTAGTTTAATTAATTAATTCGTGTGAAACACGTTATTAGTCTAACGCGAAAGAATTTGCCCGCTATAAGGATTCGAACACGCAGCGAAAGTGTGCGTATTTGTGTTAAATAAATGACTGGCAAAGCCAATCAAGAGTCAAAGACGATGAATACCTCTTTGCCTATTCATTTTATTAAAGCCGATGAAAAAGAACATTACAATGTTAATAAATTAGCGCCAAAATGGCCTTTTATATTAATAATTATAGGACGAAGCGGTTCTGGTAAAACAAATACTGTTGTCAATCTTTTAAAATATTTATTTTTTGATACTTTTTATTTGTATGCGAAAGATTTAGAAGAACCTTATTATCAGTTATTACAAAATGTGTTTGATGATGAAAAAATATCGATAATTGAATCGTATTTTTCATCAGATATAGAAGACATAGTCGATGTAGACGAACTGGATAGAGATAAACAAAACTTGATTGTTGTTGATGATTTCGTAACTGAAAAAGATCAAAAAAAATTGATAGATTTAGCTATACGCGGAAGAAAAATGAATGCTTCAATGATTTATATAACGCAGGATTGGTATAGAGTACCAAAATCAATTCGTTTACAATGTAATTATCTTTCAATATTTCCATCGTGTGATGGTAATGATATAAGCTTAATATTTAGAGAAAAGGGGTTGGATAAGAAACTCAGGGAATATTATGAAAATAACATTAAAAATTTTGATTGCTTAACTATTGATTTCAAAACTCCTGAAATGAAATATAGAAAGAATTTTACACCCATAAATGACTGGCAAAGCCACCCCAGAGCCGAAGGCGATGACATCTGAATACGTTCTTAGAAAAAATAGAAAAAAAGGTGGAAAATCAACAAGAGGACCACCTGGTATAGGATTTAATCTAACAGAAAATGGCGATTATGATATCGCAGGACACAAATTAGTTAATGTAAAACAACCAGAAAATCCTGGTGATGCTGTTAATTTACAATATTTAGCGTCAGCGAACGATAATATGATTAAAAAAGATGATTCAGAAAGCGTTTTAAAAATTGTTAAACCGGAACTCAGTAATATGATTAGAAAAGATGATTCGGAAACCGTTTTAAAAATTGTTAAACCTGAACTCAGTAACATGATTAAAAAAGATGATTCAGAAACCGTTGTAAAAATCGTTAGGCAATCGTTAAATTCGGTGAATATAATCGCTACAAAAAGATATATTGATATTGGTAATAGAAGAATAGTTAAAACTGCTGATGCAATTGATAAGTATGATGTTGTCAATAAAGGACAACTAGATATTTACGGAGAAAGGTTAATTAATTTGGAAACTGAATTCATGAAAAAAACTCATTATTCATTTTTACAATTTGTAGGAAAAATTAATTTTGAAAAGGGGGTTCATGATAAAAAGATTATAACTATGCTTAAGTTTACTTTTGATGGAGAATATTATCTTAGTATACCGATAAATATGGAAGTTATAAAATTCCGTTCAACAGCTGATCTGACAGATTTAGAAATTACTAATAACGAAATGAAAAAATTTGATCTTTCGAAGCCCTTTTCTATTAAAGAAACTGATTTATTGCTTTTTAGGATAAAAAAAGAAAAGGTAAACACAGATGAAAATCTAGGTGGTTATAACCATAATAAACCTTATCGATTAAAAACTCCAATCAGATTTTATATGCTAGTCAAGTTTTCTTTATAATTATCAGTCTTTGACCTTCATGCGCATTGCGCGTTAAAATAAAAATGGTATCTCTACTGTTTGTTGTACAGTAAATGGATTATTGTAAAATATGCAAAACCAAAACTAAATCCACTGGAGAACCAGAATTTATTGTAAAATATAAACGCTGGAGAAGAATATCAACTTGCAAAATTTGTCAATCAGTAAAAAATAATATTTCTAAATCACCTAAAGATATTTTAATTTTTGAATTATTTAAACCCGCTAGGAAAAAATACCCAACACGTCGCTTTCAATACAGAGGTATTGATGATACTTGGCATATAGATATTTATGTTTTTTATAGACCAAAAGGAAAAGCAGAAGATCCAAGCTATTCTTTAAGAACAAAGACAGAGTCGAAGACGAAGCCGAATGATTTTAATAAATTTAAAAAGATCAATAACGGTTTTATCTATATTCTAGTTGCTGAAGACACCTTTTCTAAATTTGTATGGGTAGAACCTTTAAAAACTAAATCAGGATTAGAAGTAGCTAACGCGTTTTTAAAAATCGTACAACAAGCGATTAAAGATAAACACAATCCACCGAAAAATTTACATGCTGATAGAGGAAAAGAGTTTTACAATAAAGATATGAGAATCGTTTTAAATAAGTACAATATCAATCTTTATAGTACTGGAACAAAAAATAAAGCTTTCTTTGTTGAGAGGTTCAACCGTACTTTAGGAAATAAATTCAAGCCAATATTGTATGACAGTTTTAATTGGCTTTCGTCACTACCAAAAATTATAAAAACTTATAACAATTCTTATCATTCTACGATTAAAATGAAGCCAAAAGATGTTAATAAAGAAAATGAAAGACAGTTATTAGAAACCGTATATATGATTACATTAACAAATAAAAAACCGAAATTTGAAGTTGGTGATAGAATTAGATTGTCTAATATGGTTGATATTTTTCGTAACAAATTAAAAACAAACTGGACTGAAGAAATATTCACAGTTGTAGAAAAACGCGTATATAATGTTTGGATTTATTTTGTTTCTGATCTTAACGGCGAAAAAATTAAAGAGGGGATATACGAAGAAGAAATGCAATTAACATTATTATAAGAATTATTGAAATAATACAAATAAAAATAAATATAATTTTTTTCTTTTCTTTTTTTAATTCCACAATCTTTAAGTTTGCCTTGATTAATAAATTCGCTGTGTTCATGGACGTATTCATCGTCGTCTTCGACACTGGACTGGCCTTGCCAGTCATTTATTAACTAGAGAAAGAGTATTTGCTAATCGTCTTTTTGCTCGTTCTTTATTGTTATATCTAATAACAGGATTTTTGTTCAGTAACGCGTTTATTTTTTCTTCATCATAAATATTTACCTCTTTTAATTCTTGTTCCAACACATTAATTTTATTATCTTTGTACTCAATTTCCTCGTCCATTTTTTCTATTGTTTCAACCGCAGCATTTCCTAATTCTTTTAAAATTCTGTTTTCCATATACAGCTGATTGGATGCTTTAACTTTATTACCAACAGATAAACTATTAAACTCAATACAGTCTTTTTTTATTCTATTTTGAATAATTTTTATCTGATTTTTGTCTGCAACATCAATTAGTGCCATTATTTATTAGATAGGGAATTCATAGTTTTATCAAACATTTTATCAAATTCTTCTTCGGATTTTGTACTGCCAGCAGTATGCTGAGAATTAGCTTTGTAATCTGATTGAGATGTGTTTGATTTGTGTTTAGATTTAATTTGTTTCTGTTTTTTGTTATATTGTTCTATGTTGTTTGATTTTGTGTTATGTTTAATTAGTGTTTCACCAGTGAGAAATTTTATTTGATTCCTAATTGTGTTTTCACCAATTTTATTCTGTTTAGCAAACTCTTTTAAAGTAATATTTTTAGAAGTAGGATCTCCTTTTTGTGCTAAAAAATTTAACGCTAATTGTCTTGATCGCATATTATTTAAATTCTTAACTGATGGAATACTAGACTCTGTTAACGTATAATCTTTTTTAATTATTATATTTATCTTTTGTTTAGCTGACTGTTCCCTTTTGGTATTATGAGCCATTTATTATGAAATAATATCTTTCTAATAAATGGGGAATAAAGATTGTCAGATTGATCATGAACAAACATCTCCGAATAATGAGTCGTTATTAAGAAAATGTTCCATTTGTCAAACCATAAAATCTCATTCAAATTTTGTTAAAAGTAAAAATCAGAAATATGGAATCGGATACGTGTGTTATGATTGTAAAAAAAGACGAAATGATAAATTTACTTGTAATATATGTTTTATGGATGTTCCGATACGATATAAAAAAAGACATTTCAAAAAAATATGGCATGAAAAATTAGAAAAATATATTAACGACTTAAAAGGATAATCTCATTCATAAATTTTTTTGAATAATTTTTTCCCTAATAAATGGGGCTCTCGAAAGATGAGCTTCGTAAAATGACACTTGAAGAAATTATAAAACTTACTAAAGGTGATTTAAAAAAAGTGGGTGACATAATTGAACAAATTAGTGAAGGCAATTCGTCATCGAGTTCAGATAAGAGTTCATCTTTGACACATGAGTCGTCCTCGATGGATAAATATTTTTTAACACCACAATCAAATAATGAGATTGTGCTAAATAAACTAAGTTTAAAAAAAATAAAAGCCATCGCAAAAAAGATGGGGTTAAAAAACTATTCGCAATATAACTCAAAGACTAAATTAGATCTTATAAAATTAATTCTAAAAGAAGAGCTCATCAATGCAGGCGATTGGTTTAATAAATTAAATAGACTTAGGACCGGTTTACAGAAAGCGAAATTAAGATTTAATTCAAAATTAAACTAATTCGAATTAAGTTGCCATTTGAAATGCATTGACAAATGTCAAGTTAATCGCGATTAAAATTTAATTGCAATTAAAATCTTCTGTAAACCGGCTCTCATCAATATTAAAAAATTAAAATCAATTGATGAAAAACTAGGTCTAAAGATAAAGCAAAATAGTAAAAAGACAGATCTAGTGAATCAAATTTCAGATAATGCCCTCATGAGCGAAGCGAATTTAAATACTGTTCTTAAAGAAATCGGGTCGCAAAGTTTAGAGGAATTATTAGAGGAAACCATGTCTAAAAACGAGTCGACTCAGAATACATCAATAAAAGAATTAAGAAAAATTGCCAGAGAAAAGAATATCACAGGTTACTCTAAAATGAAGAAGGCAGAATTATTACAAAAAATTAACGATCAACCGTTCGCTTTCGAAGATAGTTATTTTACAGAACTTTCAAAAAAATCTAAAATCAAAATAATAGAAACAAAAGCTGAATACACTAAAAAATGGAAGAAACATAAAGTTTACTATAAAGTTATATTATTGAAAGACAGGCAAGATGAAGAATCATCCGAGCCTGATCTTTCAGGCTTAATTATGAAAAAAATTACTGTCATTAGAGAGGGATTAAATGAAATGATTGAAATAGTAAAAGAGAAAACAAATTTCAAAGAAGGAGATTTATTAAATATAGTAGTTAATCACAATGATCTTTGGTCCCCTATTTCCACAGGGTTATCAAAAACTTCTGATATTGACAATTTATTAAACAAAATTCAAAGTATCTTAACTTCAAATCAAGATTTAGATATATACGGTTGTACATTTTATACTGAAGTAGTTAATATACCTAGAGGTGCTACTAATGCGAAAAGATTGCTAAATATAGCAGAAGACTCACGAACAAAGAGATGCATAGCGCTGATAAAAAACAAAGATAATTTATGTTGTCCAAGAGCTGTTATTGTTGGATTAACTTATCATACAAATATTATACTTGGTAGAGAATATGATCATAATGATATAAGATACATAAGAATGGGAAGAAATTTACAAACTACTTTAGCTCAAGAACTATGTAATCAACTTGGGGAATATAATAGAAATTATTTTACTTTAGATGATATTGCGAATATAGAAAGATTATTAAATATTCAAATAAAAATCGTAGCAGCCGAATGTTTTAATTCCATAATATATTCTGGGAATGAGAAAAACGTAAAAGTTTATTTATATAAAAATGGAAATCATTTTGATACAATCAGTAGTATGACAGCTTTCTTCGGTCAGTCTTATTATTGTGAAAAATGTGATAAACCATATCAAAACAAAGACGAACATAAATGCAAAAAGAAAGATAAAATGTGCATAATGTGTTTTAAATCTAATCATAAAGACTCTGTAAAAAGAATATATTGTGAAAAATGTAATAGATACTGCTTTAATCAAGAATGTTTAGAAAATCATTCAGAAATTTGTGAAAGATTTCATAAATGCTTAAAGTGTAATAAAATACTCAAAAGAGGTGATAAAATGGTTGACGAAGGTAAAAAAATGATTGAAGAAGGAAATAAAATAATTGAAGAAGGAAATAACAAGAAGGGTAATCAAATCATTAAAAAAGGTAACAAAATGATAGAAGAGGGTAGTAAAGAACACAGATGTGGATGGGAAAAATGTCGAAATTGTAATAAAGAAGTTGCAATATTAAAACATAATTGTTATATGCAATGGAAACGACAAAAAGGCGGAATATGTGAGACAATAATGAAAAACGGTGATAAAAAATATAAAGTAAAAGGCTGTAAAATTTGTGATAGAAAAGGCTGCACTGTAACATTTCCTGATAAAACAAACAAACAAACAAACAAAGGAAAAGAAACATTATTACTTAAAGACTTGGAAAAGGGTTCTGGATATTCCATAACAGATTTGCAACTTTTTACTAAAGACGGTAAAGAAAAAGCTGTAGTTACATTGAATAATGAATTTAAGTTGTTTTTACCAGATAGATTAGCTAAAAGGGGTGACGAACTAATAGGCTATATGTTAAAATATGATTTAGTTATGACTTATAATGGTTTGATAGATGTGAAAAATAAAGCAGGATTTACATATAAAACTCATGATATTACATTTAAAAAAATGGACAAACGTCCTGATAAAACAAACAAACATCCTGATAAAACAACCAAAAGAATAAAATATCACATTTATCAATGTAAAGATTGTAAAAATTGTGTTAAAAAACCGTTGGATGATGAAGAACCGTTTGAATGCCTTAAATGCGGATCTAAATACCATACAACTAAATGCACTTACACACAAAAATATTTATTTTTTGATTACGAAGCGATGCAAGAAACAGGCAAACACGTAGCTAATTTAGTTATATCTCACGATTTTAGCGGAAATATTAATTCTTTTAAGACTAACGAAGATTTCTGTAAATGGTTAATTTCTAGAGATCATCGAGGACACACAGCTATTGCACATTATTCTAAAGGTTATGATTCTTACTTTATTCTAAAATATTGCGTTGAAAACGGTATTCAACCTTTCTGCGTATATAATGGATCTAAAATAATGTTAATGGAAATAAAATCAATTAATTTAAGAATTATTGATAGTAGTAATTTTGTTCAAGGACCTTTAAAAAACTTCCCTAAAACATTCGGTCTAAAAGAACTTAAAAAAGGTTATTTTCCACATTTCTTCAATACAACGGAAAATCAGAACTATATTGGAAAAATACCTGATACAAAATACTATGGTGTTAATTCTATGAAACCAAAAGAAAGGGAAGAGTTTTTAGAATGGCATAAACAAAAAAGAAAAGAAAATTATTTGTTTGATTTTAAAAAAGAACTTTATGATTATTGTAATTCTGATGTTGATATATTAAGAAGAGGATGTCTTGAATTAAGAAATCAGTTTCTAGAAATTGCTAGTATAGATCCTTTTAGATATATTACTATTGCAGGTGTTTGCTTGGCGATATATAGATCAAAATATATTAAGAAAGATACAATAGCTGTTGTTGATAATCTAAAAAAAGATCAATATTCTCAACAATCAATTTCATGGTTAAATAGTTTTCATAATCCAAATATAAAACACGCATTAAACAATGGTGAAGCGTGGCAAAGCCACTCCAGAGCCAAAGGCGAAGTGAAAATATGTGGGTCAAAAGTTGACGGGTTTGATGAAAAATCCAATACTGTTTACCAATATCACGGTTGTTTTTGGCACGGTTGTACAAAATGTTATAGTTCAGATTTTATTAATAATAAGAATAAAACAACTATGGAAGATCTTTATGAGAAAACAATAGAAAGAAGCGAGCAATTAAAAAAAGCTGGTTATAACTTAATAGAAATGTGGGAATGTGAGTGGACGAAGTCAAAAGAATATAAGAAAGAAATGAAACAAATTGAAGAAGAAATTAAGGAATTGTAAGAACTTAATCCTAGAAACGCATTCTTTGGAGGAAGAACGAATGCAACAAAATTGCGCGTTAAGGGAAAGAAAATGAAATATATAGATATTTGCAGTTTATATCCAACAGTACAATGTTACGATGATTATCCAGTTGGACATCCTACTAAAATATTCAAACCTCGTACGTATAATACAGATTGGTATGGTTTAATAAAATGTGCAATTTTACTGCCAAGAGGATTGTATCACCCCGTTTTACCTGTTAAGAATAAAACCAAATCTAGTGATGAAAAACTAACATTTCCATTATGTCAATTGTGCGCAAAATTAAATAATCAAAAAGATAAATGTTCTCATACGGAATCTCAAAGAATTATCAGAGGAACCTGGTGTACCAACGAAGTAGAAAAAGCAATTGAAAAAGGCTATAAAATAATAAGTATTGATGAAGTTTGGCATTTTGAAAAAAAATCGAGTTATTTGTTTAAAGGATATGTAAAAGCATTTATGAAAATAAAGTTAGAGACAAGTGAATGGAGAAATGATTTTGAATCAGAAGAAGAATATAGAAAAGCTGTAAAAGAAAATCTAGGTATTGAATTGGGTAAAATAGAAAATAACCCTGGAAAGAGGGCTGTTGCTAAAATATGCTTAAATTCCTTATGGGGTAAATTTGGACAAAGACAAAATATGGGTGCAACAGAATATGTTACAGATGTTAAAAGATTTTATGAAATTTTATTAGATGACAGACTTGATAATATACATATCAATGAAATAAATGAAAATATGTTACAAATTGATTACAAGTATAAAGATTGCTATGTAGAAAATAATTTCAATACCAATATATTCATAGCTGCTTTTACAACTGCAAATGCTAGACTAAGATTGTACGAAATGTTAGACATATTAGGAGAAAGTGTAGTATATTATGATACAGATAGCATTGTATATATAGATGATGGAAAAAACACTGTTAAAACAGGCTGTCTATTGGGAGATTGGACAGACGAATTAGGTAAAGGCGTATGGATAATAGACTGGATATCAACAGGCCCAAAAAGTTATTGTTATAAGACTAATACAGGTAAAGTTGTTTGTAGAATAAAAGGATTTACGTTAAATTATGAAACGTCCGAAAAGATTAATTCCGATAGTATAAATAATATTTTAGAATACAAAGACAAAAAAATCAGTACACAATATAATCGAATTACCAGAGATACCAAAACTAAAGAACTTTTAAATAAAATAGAAACAAAGGAATTTGGTTTTGTTTATGACAAGAGAGTTATCCTGGAAAACTTTGATACAATACCGTTTGGATATGAACACAGATATTAATCCTTTGTTGATGTAAATGTCTAAAAATTGCATGCAAGAGTGTTAAATTGGTTGCCTACCTCGGAAAGTTGGTTGTGCGTATGCGCAAAATGCAAAATGTGTGTTGTGGTATTTTGACATTTTATGTTGGTTATTTGAAGCCAAAACAATTTAATATTTCGGAATTTTAAGATAGGTAAGAATATAAAAACAGTGGTAAAAATCCAATTGCCTGCGTTTTTGTTGTAGATAAAAGATAAAATGGATATACAAAAGCTATTAGTAGATTATCGTGAAGCGCAGAACACACGTCGAATTAAGAAAATTAATAAGAAAATAATGGGAGATTTTGTTGAATACAAGGTGGTTTACCAAAATGGTACAGGCCCGTTGGTACAAGAGGTTAAGATGAAAATATATCTCAAATTTAATAAATTTATCACTTTCCGCAAGAACAATGCTCGCATTAATTATTTGGAAGAAGATTTTTTGTTTAATGATAAACTTCCATGCGATACACAATTAAAAATAATATGTGAAGACGGGAATGAAGATATATCCTTAACTTTCAATAACAAAGGGGAGAAAGATGAATGTGTTCAAATGTTGATTTATTACCTAGGACTAAGGTGAGAAAACTTATATGCATAATATATATTTAATTTTTTGATTTTGTAGCAACCGGTCCACCCCGGACATAAACTAAAGTTACTTATATTATAAATATAAAAATAAAGTAATAAAACATTTAATAACAACTGTGTACCACTTAGTTTACCAAAGTTGATCCTTCCCAAAAAATTTAAAAACACTAAAATCCTTAAATAAAGAAAGTGTTCTCTATTAAAGTATTTGTTTGGCCGAAATTGTATTCATATGTTTGCTGAAGTGGCCCAACAGAAAAATAAGGTAAATTTCTCAAAAAATTTTAACTTTGAAAAACAGGTAATGTTTACTAAAAAGTGATGTGTGCTGAAGTGGCCCGACAGAAAAACAGGGTAAGATCTTTTGAAAAATGTTAATTTTAAAATAAACCTTAAAAACAGAGGTGTTTAATAAACCTTAAAAACAGAGGTGTTTTCACAATTTTTTCTGCTTTTCTGTTTACCCTTGAAAAACAGGGCGTTTTGCTTAAAAAATAGCTGTGTGCACTATGGACCCACGATTTTTTCTGCTTTTCTGTTTACCCTTGAAAATCAGAGTGTTTTACTTAAAAAATGGCTGTGTGCACTATGGACCCACGATTTTTTCTGCTTTTCTGTTTACCCTTGAAAATCAGAGTGTTTTACTTAAAAAATAGCTGTGTGCTATGGGGCCTTATTAGTTTTTTAGATTACCTTGAAAACCGGGGCTAATTTGCTTAATATTTTTACTTTTTTTAACTACCTTGAAAATCGGGGTGTTTTACCTTAAAAGTGGCTGTGTACTATAGGGGCCTTATTAGTAGTAAGCACGGCCGGAATATGCTGCTAATGTGAAAGGGTTGGAAGCTTTTGCTACTTTGTTTAAAAGTAAATTGTCAATGGCATAATTTTTTGAATAAACAAATGTTTTTAAAAGTGTGTTATTTTTCGTTCCTTAGTATTACGTTACCCTAACTTACTAAATGATTCGGACTCGCTGTTGACTATAATTTATCTTATCAATTACGTTAAATATGAACAGGTGTGTATCTAAAATGGCATTTACTTGTTCCTATCAATAGCAACACTTATATTGCGTAATCAAAAATTAAAATAATTAATAAACAAGAATCTTGTTATTTTTGTTCTTAATTCTGTCCACTGTAAGAGATATCCTCATGACCGCTGTAGCTGTAAGATCGTTCTTATAATCAAAAAAAAAAAGAAGGAAAAGTAAATTTTGCCCTCGATGTTTATCAAATATCTAGCGTTGAATTTTATGCTTTGAGTTTCAAAGATTTGGGAAAGGAAGCAATGGGCAATGATGTACCAAAGATCAAAAGTTGTATTTTGAGAAAGATAAAACAGAATATGTATTTTTTTTGTATTTCGGTTTATTTGTGGATAAAATTTTGTATTCTATTCGTGTTATGTCTCTTATTTTCTAAAGATATACAAAGAAGTGTAACCATTTTTTCTAAATACTTAAGCTTCCAAATTTTCTTTTTATATTGTTTTAGGTCGCAGTTGAACCAAAATGTAAGACTAGGATCCGTTTAAGTAACTGATAAGGACTGCAGTCATACAAGTCAGATAACCGATACTTACTTTATCATAATCCCAATAATCTTAGGTTTTTAGTTAAAACAAATTGTGTATTACTTGTGTCACTTTTTAACGAACTTTAAAATGGCTCCTACTTTATATCTTCATCATGCAAGTCCTCCAGTTCGGGCTGTTCTAATAACTGCCAAAGCTATCGGATTGCCGATAACTGAAAAAGAAGTAAACTTCGCTACTAGTGAAAATCTCAGTCCTGAATATCTGAAGGTAGGATTTATATTCGTATTAGGAAGTAAAAAAATATTTATTCTCTTATCTAGATGAACCCTCAACACACTGTTCCAACACTTGTTGACGACGACGGATTTACAATTTGGGACAGTCATGCAATCATCACTTATTTAGTGTCCAAATACGCAAAAAACGACGCTTTATATCCCAAAGACTTGAAAAAACGTGCGGTGGTTGACCAACGTTTGCATTTTGAATCGGGGGTTGTTTTTCCCCGATTAGCGGCAATTTCAGTAGGTTTCTAAAATCTATTCCTACTCTTTTCACTCTTAATTTTCAGTGGCCGATTATCCGTGATGGTAAAAAGTCACTAACTCAACAAGAAAAAGACGGCATTTATGAGGCTTATGGATTTTTGGAAACTTTTCTAGTCGGACATGAATGGGTTGCTGGTGATTTTATCAGTGTTGCTGATTATAGTTTGGTTTCAATTATCAGTAGTTTGAATTATATTTTGGTGCCGATTGATTCTTTGAAGTATCCTAACTTGGACGCGTGGTTAAAAAGGATGGAAGGTCGGCCAGAATATGCCGCTAATTTAAAAGGATTGGAAGACTACAGCATGATACTAAAAAGCAGAATGGCTAGTGCATAACTACAACTATAGAATTAATTTTTTTTTAATTTCTCTCTCTTAGAAAACCCAATAATTTGTAATGCTGCAATTTTATATTAAATAATAAAGAAACTCATTTTATTTTAAAGTTTGCACATTGGTGACTGATGTAATTACACGGTAGGTATTATTGTTTTTCAATCGAGAAAGTTTTCTCATTGAGCTTAAAAAGCTGAAAGTTTCGAAGCTCCATTTTATTTAAAAACAAATTAAGAAGTGACATAATTTTTAAATAAACAACGAAAAAATTTATCTTTATTTCTTTTTATTTAGTTATTTAGTTCAATAACTATTGTTTGGAAATGCATTATCTAATATTTCATAATGAGCACAAGTTTAATTTGATTTCACATTTGATCTCTCGTTATTATAAAAAAATCGTCTATCACCTACAATTAGATGATGCTGCAAAAAGTCAACTAACCGCTGTTTATCTCAATCATGATACGTCATAATCACTAGTAAGCAATCTACTATAAATATACAGTTACTAGAGGGAGTTCTGTGTGTGTTTTCGAACTATTCAAACAATTATTACGAAATGGCTCCAACTGTTTATCTCATCTATGCAAGTCCTCCAGTTCGGGCTGTTCTAATGACCGCTAAAGCCATCGGATTGACTCTAACAGAAAAGCAGGTGAATTTGTTAGCCGGCGATCATCTCAAACCCGAATACCTCAAGGTAACGAAGACTTTAAGTAAACAATTCTCCTAAAATTGTAGTTTTTAGTTGAACCCTCAACACACCGTTCCAACACTTGTTGACGACGACGGTTTTACAATTTGGGACAGTCATGTAATCATCACTTATTTAGTGTCCAAATATGCAAAAAACGACGCTTTGTATCCCAAAGACTTGAAAAAACGTGCAGTGGTTGACCAACGTTTGCATTTTGAATCGGGGTTTGTTTTCCCTCGATTAGCGGCGATTTCAGTAAGTTACAAAATTATGTATAATTATCTTGATTTATCTTTTTTCAGCGCCCGATTTTCTTTGAAGGTAAGAAGACAATAAACCAAAAAGACAAAGAGAGTGTTTGTGAGGCTTACGGGTTTTTGGAAACGTTCCTGAACGGACACCAATGGGTTGCTGGTGATTTTATCAGCGTAGCTGACTACAGTTTAGTTTCAGTTATTAGTAGTTTGAATTATATTATGGTGCCCATTGATGCGGGGAAGTATCCTAATTTGCATGCGTGGCTACAGAGGATGGAAGGGCGGCCGGAATATGCAGCCAATGTGAAAGGACTGGAAGACTACAGCAAATTGTTGAAAAGCAAAATGCATAGTGCTTGATGATTAAAAATTAATTGTTGAAATAAAAACGACAATTTTCAGTTATTTTATTGTGTGTATTATTTATTTAAGTCCTTTTATAAATACATATCCGAAGTATAAGTACAGCAAATAACATGCGGCTTTTATTGATTTAATGATCAATCCTTCTCACTTTTCAGTGTTATTCTAAAACAAAATAAATAAATAATTTTTGTTATCTATCATGTTTACAATTACGTTATCTCATATTTCATAATCACATTGCCTCAAAACTTCTACCTACTATACCATATACACATTTGGTATTTCTTATCTTTTTAAACTTTTCTCTAACCGGTGTTTGATTATTACAATTTTTGAACAAAATTGTTCATCATCTGATCTTGCATAAATAAAAGTCAAGTAACGGCCACTTATCTCAACCATGACACGTCATAAACACTAATTATCTATAATACCACGGTATCTCCTATAAATAGAGTAGCGGGAATTAGCTGTTAGTTAGTTAAACGTTAGTCTCTTACTAAACCCGACATGGCTCCAACAGTTTACGTCACACATGCAAGTCCTCCAGTTCGTGCTGTTCTGATAACTGCTAAAGCCATCGGTTTGGCTGTGGCAGAAAAAGAAGTGAATTTATTTGCTGGCGAACATCTGAAACCCGAATACCTCAAGGTAACAAAGACTTTAAGTAGACAATTCTCTTAAAATTGTAGTTTTAGTTGAACCCTCAACACACCGTTCCAACACTTGTTGACGATGATGGCTTTACAATTTGGGATAGTCATGCAATTATCACTTATTTGGTGTCCAAATATGCAAACAACGACGCTTTATATCCGAAAGATTTGAAAAAACGTGCGGTGGTTGATCAGCGGTTGCATTTTGAATCGGGGTTTGTTACCCCCAGGTTAGGGGCAGTTGTTGTAAGTTACTAAATTACGAGCTGATTTATAAATAATCATAAATAATAATTTTTCAGCTCCCAGTTTACTTAGAAGGTAAGAAGACAATCACCGAACAAGATAAGGAGAGAATTTGTGAGGCTTACGCATTTTTGGAAACTTTTCTAAACGGACACCAGTGGGTAGCTGGTGATTTTATCAGTGTGGCTGATTACAGTTTAGTCGCAATTATAAGTAGTTTGCATTATATTTTGGTGCCGATTGACGAGGAAAAGTATCCTAACTTGCAAGCCTGGTTAAAACGGATGGAGGGTCGGCCGGAGTATGAAGCCAATGTGAAAGGATTGGAAGACTACCGCCAATTATTAAAAAGCAAAATGACGAATTTACCTTGTTGAGTTTGTTTCAAACTTAATTATAATAAACGTTTTTATGTACGAAAGAAATTGTATGGATTAAAAACCAACAAACCCTAGTACAGTAAAACCTCTCAACAACGGACACCGATGGGGGTTTTTCAAATTGTGAGGTTTCACTGATAACGTAGTTGCAAACAACCTCCGTATGATATTTATTGATCTACATATTCTCCTAATTGCAAATCCTTGTCGTGCAAAATACTCGAACATCGACATGATGTTGCGCTAATTCAGTCAAAATGGCCCCAACCCTGTACATGTTCCAAGCAAGCTCTAATGTACGAGCTGTCCTTATTACAGCCAAAGCCATTGATTTGAAATTCAACGAAAAGGAAATTGATTTTTTGCACCAAGACCACTTAAAACCCGAGTATCTTCAAGTAAGTAGGACTGAAGCTAGTTCAGAAATAAAACTTATTGCCAGTTGAACCCACAACATACAATTTCAACCCTTGTCGACGACGATTTTATTCTGTGGGACAGCCATGCCATTATGATTTATCTGGTTTCAAAATATGCCAAAAACGACGCTCTTTATCCCGAAGATTTGAAAAAACGGGCGGTTATTCACCAAAGACTTCATTTCGAGTCGGGAGTTTTAGCGGTTCAAATGAGAAATTTTGCTGTAAGTGATTGTAAATTATGATTATGATTTACACACACGTAAAAACAGTTTGCAGTTCTTTACGAAGACAAAACCACGATTGATCAGAAAGATAAGGACGCTATTCAGGAGAGTTACGCAATTATGGAAACTTTTCTAGAAGGGAAAAATTGGATGGCTGGTGATTCTGTTACAATTGCCGACTACAGTTTAGTCGCAACTGTTAGTACCCTCAACGCTTTCGTCTCAATTGACACGGAAAAGTACCAAAAACTGGCAAAGTGGGTGCAACGGTGCGAAAGCCTCCCCGAGTATCAGGTTAACAGGAAAGGCTTAATCGAAGTTTACAACATACTGAAAAATAAATTGTCAATATAACTTAGAAATTAAAATATTCAGCTTATGTAACCTTTACATATTCATTCTTTGCTGAACTCTGATTGAGGTCAGAATGTGTGCAAAGTCAATAAATGTAATGAATGTTTAATAAAGAATTATTTAAACCGTGCTTGTCCCAGCGACAAAACCATGGCTCCGACTTTATACATGATTCAAGCGAGCCCTCCAGTGCGAGCAGTTTTGATTACGGCCAAAGCCATCGGGCTTGATTTGAACCAAAAAGACATCAATTTTTTTCAAGACGAACATTTGAAACCACATTTTCTTAAAGTAAGTAATAAGCTTGAACCTTTGCTCACCTAATCAGTTGAACCCTCAACACACTATCCCCACGTTGGAAGATGAGGACGGTTTCGCAGTTTGGGACAGTCATGCAATTATGACTTATCTCGTTTCAAAATATGCAAAGGACGATTCTGTTTATCCACAAGATATTAAAAAGCGAGCGGTTGTAAACCAGCGACTGTTTTTTGAATCCGGAGTAATTTTTTTCCACATGAGGAATATCGCTGTTTGTATGTCTCTCTAAATGAGTTTTTTAAACAGTGGAGTAATTTCAGCGATCGCTTCTTGTTCATTGCCAAAACTTTATTAACGAGGATGATAGGGATGGTATGATTGAAGGTTTTGGTTTATTGGAAAAGCTTCTAGAGGGGAAAAAATGGGCTGCTGGTGATTTTGTCAGTCTTGCTGATTATAGTTTAATTTCGTCAGTTGGTACCGCTGTAACTATTATACCAGTAGACTCGGAGGAATACCCTAATTTGACTGCTTGGATGAAAAGGTGTGAGGAATTGCCAGAGTATGCAGCCAATGCCAAAGGCTTGAAAGAAGCCGCCGAAATGCTTAAACTTAGACTAACCAGAAAGTGAAGTGTTAACAATTAATAAAAATATATAAATAAACAAACACAGTTTTATTCATCATTTTTAATTAAAGACACAATTGATTTATGTAACAACGGAACCAGTCATTTTTTAGCCAACTTGCTGTTGATCATGTCAGCCATCTCTTGCACTCCTCTGCGGTTGGCCTCGTATTCCGGTAGTTCCTCGCATTTTTTCAGCCAAGCGATGACTCTTGGATACTTTTCAGGATCGACAGGAATCACCTTGTTTAGTGTACTGATCGATGAAAGCAGACTATAATCTGCAATGCTTTTAAAATCACCAGCAACCCATTTTCTCCCGTCCAGAAACTGGTCCAAGAAAGCGTAACTTTCAATAACACCTTTTTGATTTTTCTCTTCAATAAAATCCTGACCTCCGATAACAATTGGTCTCGCAATTCTTCTCAAAAGTGCGAATACGACGCCCGATTCAAAGTGGAGTCTTTGGTCAATAACTGCCCGTTTTTTGATATCTTTGGGGTAAAGTGCGTCGTCTTTGGCGTATTTGGAGACCAGGTAGATCATGATGGCATGACTGTCCCAAATTATGAAGCCATCGTCGTCTACAAGTGTTGGAATTGTGTGTTGAGGGTTCATCTAAAAAATTTTAAGATTTTTTCCGGGAATGTCCGAGACTTACTTTCACATATTCGGGTTTTAAATGTTCCTCGTTCATGAAATCAACTTCTTTCAGATTGAGTTCAAGTCCGATGGCTTTGGCCGTCATCATGACAGCTCTTGCCGGAGGACTTGCATAAAGCATGTGCAGTGTAGGTGCCATGATGTTGACCACTTTGCACACAATGAAACACTGATTCGATAACTTTATTAGGCTGAGTTTATCGTCTGCTCTGGCATTTGCGATGCAGATTATAGTTAATTACACATTGTAAGCAAATCATGTGATGGGTATTGGAATTTTAATAATTATTTATTATTATTATTATTATTTATTATTATTGGTATTTTTTCCCGAATGACATATTTAATCTAGCGTTAAGCATAGCAGCACCTTCTTCTTGCCCTTTCCTCGTGACTTCATATTCAGGAAGCTCCTTACATTTTTGAAACCAAGCAATTAGCTTTGGGTACTTTTCGGGATCAATTGGTATCACGTTATTAACACTAGCGATAGACGAAACTAGGCTATAATCAGCTATGGTAAGTGAATTTCCAGCCATCCATTCACTGTCTTCTAGGAATTTTTCCAAAACTTTTAAACTTTCAAGTAGAGGTTCCTTCTCTTCCGACTCTATAAAATTTTTGCCGTCTAGAAGAATTGAACACTGAAAATGTATTTTTTACCACGACCTGATAAAGTGTTTGTAACTACTAACAGCAATATTTTTCATATGAAAAAATATAACACTAGATTCGAAAAACAATCGTTGGTTAACAATGGCTCGTTTTTTAATATCTTGAGGATAGAGCGAGTCATTTTTGGCATATTTAGCTACCAGATAGGCCATAATTGCATGACTGTCCCAAAATACCGATCCGTCCTCGTCAACAAGGGTTGGAATCGTGTGTTGTGGGTTTATCTTGTAGAAGCAACAATCAGTGGATAATTAAAGTTGTAATCACTTACTTTGCAAAATTCCTTCTTCACATTATCGTCTCGAAAGAAGTAAATACCTTTTTCTACAAATTCCACGCCAAGGGCTTTAGCTGTCATAACCACAGCTCGGCAAGGAGGACTTGCAGGAAGCATGTACAAAGTAGGTGCCATGATAATGAACTGATTAAAACAATTGGCATTTACTTTATTTAAATACGTGTATTTTGTTTTATTCATGGAACGGCGATTTTTCAAATTGCATTTTATATTTTGTGGCTTGATTGGTGCTAAATGATACGAGATTTTTTTATATTTGTACTCCTGCCTACATCTAGTCCTGCCTAGTACAGTCACGTTCAAAAAGAAAGTCACCCCTAATCAAACGGGCTGGATATATTTTTAATTTTTTTTATTGTGACTGTACGTAATATTTAACATTTTCCAACAATATGGAGAATTATTGCACAATTACAAATGAGTTATTTGAACTTTAGTTTGCGAATAATAAGTAGAAATACTCGTATTATGTAACCTTGCGTAGAATCAGTTCGTTATTGAACTGTATTATGTGCAAATTATTATTATTATTTTTTGAATATGAATGGAAAATATCCGAGAGTTTTATTATTTCATAGCGTGTGTAAATGTGTAACAAAAAGTAATTAAGAAAACATTTTACTTTCTGCTGTATCATTCACAGCAATTATAACAGTAGATTTTGCATGACAAGATAACAATTTTACTTACTTGAGTCAATGTTATTTATTGATAGTGTACTATTTATGTCGCACAACACATTGTTGAGAAAGTGAATCATCTATCTATTAAATTTATCATCAGTAACAACTTTTAAAAACGCAGCATAACATTTTCCGTCCCTTTTAAAGAACTTATCATCCCTCCCAATTCGTTTTGCATCTCGACAAATTTCGTTTCGATAAAATTAGATTTTTATACCCGCCAGGAGAAACGTTTCATGTTTCAGCTGCTTTGAGAGTAATCTCTCCAGCCTCAACTATATAATCAAGGAAACACAGAAACACATTTTCGCTGTAAATGCGAGATTAGTTCATTAAGCGCGTGTATACTTGTTCATCACACACCGTTTTCATTATATTTCATTTCAAGGGAACTTGGGGTTGCGTGAAATTGTTGTTTAATTATGGTTTGCGGCACGAATGCGGAGGCCTTTATGAAATATTTTTCGTCCTAAATTTCAGCAGATCTGTTTTTTAGACTTAAAATTGTTGTACTATACCGATTATTTTCTTATTTTAAATGAAAAGCTATGTTTTTCAATGTGTTTTTGGATTAGTTGAGTTATTTTAACGCCGTTTTTATCAGCTTTTTTGTACCTAAGTTTAACCGTTTTCAAGATATTTAAGATTTTTTGAAAATTTTTGGATTTGCACCTGTCTCTTAAAAAATCGGTAATTCTTTTAGTTTTAGAGGTTTCGAAATCATATTTGGAGCATTAATAGTGAAAGCCTCTATCTGTTCTCCAGTGTGTTCAAAATTGAAAAACAGTTTAGCAAACCCAAAAATTTTATAGTTAAGTTTGAACAACTTCAAGTACCTATAATTTAATTTTTTTAAATGGAATCTCCCAATTTTTATTTTACCAGATGGAGGAGAATTTTTTTCTCCATCGATTTGTATTAGCATGCCCTATACCTATCTGTGATAATTTTCAAGTTATGTTGCTTTTTTTGACATTGTAGAAAATTTCTTACTAACCACAGCTATTTTTGCATAGTTTGCCATAAAACCATTTCTGATTAAACAAACGACAAACTCTGTTCAAAATTGTGTTGTCCGTCCCGTGAAAACAAAATAAATTCAACAAAAATAAAATAAAACTTGTGCCATTTCATTTCAAAAAATTGAGTTATAGGTGCTTAAAATTCTGAAAACTTAACTCTAAACATTTGGGGTTTGTCATTTTTTTTAGAAATCTGAAAACACCAAACGAAAGATTTGGGCTTTCTCTTTTAAATGAGCCATAAAACAATTCAAAATTTTCAAAAATGGCAGAGTTATCGATTTTTGAAATGGAAGGTGCAAATTCAAAAAAAAAACTTTAAATTTAAAAATTTAGGTATAGGGAAAGTTTATGAAATCTACCTTAAAATAACTCTAATAATTCAAAAAAGTTGATAGCAACAACTTAGCCGGGACAGCTTTGTATACACTATTTTTTTAGAATTCGTATTGTGCATATTTTAACTTATTTTTGTTAGATTTTTATGTTGGAAAGGAATTTTTATTCGTCCTACTAAAGTTTGTGAAAAATCGTTAAGGCATGAAATCAATAATTTGTATCCATTTTTAGGGTAAAGTTTGCATACATTTGTTATATAATTTGACACCATTTTTATCTGTTTACGAATTTATAATACGTGTAATTTCCCGAGAATTCTTCGCACTTGAGAGATTATATTATTGTTTAATTAAATTAATGTCATGATTATAAGCGAACAAAGAACTTTTCCTAAAGTTGAAGTTCTTTAGAAAACAGAACAAGCTTTTGTAATTGTTTGGAAACTTGGGTAAAATTCCGACCAAAAAGGGGATTTTCAATCCAACATGTGAAAGTTTGCTAACGCAGTTACAACGGAAATGAGATAGTCATTCACACAAGGTCAGCCGAGACCGGTGATTTGGGTAAACCAATAAAACGCAATAACTTGGCTCAACATTTATTAGAAAAAATAAAATTAAAATAAATAATTACTTAAGTTTGCCTTTAATCATGGCTTCGAACATGCCCAAGCCTTTCTTGCTCACTTCAACTTCGGGCAGAGCATCGACTTTCTTGTACCAAGCTGCCACTTTCGGGTACTTCTTGCCATCAATCGGTACCAGAACATTCATGGCACTAACAGTGGCGTACAAGTTGTAGTCAGCAATGGTCACACAATCGCCAGCAATCCACTGCTTGCCCTCCAGGAAAGCTTCAATAAATGCGTAAACTCGGTTCAGGTCTTCCTGGTCTTTATCATCGATTGTGGTTTTGCCAGCGCGAAGAATAGCACCCTGTACATTAGTACCGTATTGTAATTGAAAAATTATTGATTAGTATTGACTTACGATAATTTTTAAACCGGTGGCGAACGCAACTCCGTTATTGAAGTGAAGTCTTTGGTCGACAAGTGCCCTCTTCTTCAGGTCTTTGGGGTAGAGGGAGTCGTTTTTGCCATATTTTGAGACAAGGTAGGCGTTAATGGCGTTGCTGTCCCAAAGAGTGAACCCGTCGTCTTCGACAATAGTGGGTACAGTGTGTTGGGGGTTGATCTATTTTTTTCATTGAAATAATTTTTTTCGTTAAATTTTTAAACAATTACCTTGAGATATTCGGGTTTTAGATGTTCGCCTTCCAGAAAGTTCAAAGGTTTTTCCTTCAGCTCTATTCCTAGAGCCTTGGCTGTGATTTGAACGGCACGTACCGCTGGGCTTGGAGCGACCATGTACAAGGTGATAGCCATGGTTGTGTTCTAACGAGTCACACCGGAATACTGGTTGTATCTCGCGTTGTCCCTCTAGTTTTATTGATTCAGATAACCATATCTACAAATGAGATGGCAAAAATGGTTCGCGTTTAAAGTTCCCTTCGAGAAAGTTCCAAAAATTGATGTTTCATTTGGATAAAATAAAGTGTGGACATTTCCGTTGGTTTTGAGGTGGAGGGAATTTCCATTAATCAGTTTTATCCAAAATGTGAAATTTTCCAATTTTTGGAACTTATAGAAATTAAATTTTGCGCGAAATAAATGTTTCAAGGGCATGGAACATAAATGGGCCGATGGGTGTAGCTCGTAACACAACCTTGATTCACTCAGTACGTGGAAAATAATTATTTATTTAAAGTTAGCGTCACAATTCGATCGAACAATTATTTAATCGCTGAATTTACGATGTGAAAAAATTAACAGATCGTAACAATTTGTCCTTTCGATAAAGAGACAGAATATTGTTGCAACTACAGTGAAATGTTCTCCGACGGTGACATGATTTTTGTCCGGTTAATAGAGGTGTCCTCTTAAGAGAAATAATAATTTATACATAGAAACAAACTAAAAAGAATTTATTAAAGAGGCGGCAGCATAATTACAAAACCAATACCTACCTATAAACTATTTCTCAGAAAAAACTTTTTTTCTTCAAAATTTACTACACCTTGTTTATCAATATTTGCAGATTCGTCAGAAACATATTTTGATTTACTCTTTAGTTTTCATCCCGATAAATGTGTCAGAAAGTAAATATTATTTTTATTAAGCGCTCATGTAAATCGATTATAAGTTAATTATTAATACTTTCAGTTTAGATTAAAAAAAAATTAGAAACGTTTTTTCTGTTTCAAATTTCTTGGTTAATTTTTTTTAAAATGGGGTTGTTTTGGGTAAACCAAACCAATAATAAATAAAAATAACACGTGCCCGCTTATGTGATTCCCCGAATTTTTTGATGAGTTGTCATAATGATAACTACTTAATAACACACACGCGATGGCATGATGTCCACTTAAAGGAGATATTTTGTTTCAATTGCATTATTCGCGTCCGTTTATTGGAGAGTCCGTTTAAAAAAGAAACAATATCATTTAAAATACATTAACTCGAAACGGCTCTATCAAGACCGTCCGTTTATTAGAGGGGTCCGCTTATAGGAGGTGTCCTTTAAGAGAGATTTTACTGTTTTTTTTAATTGTTCTTTGATTGTTTAATTGTTTTCTTGATTTGTTGCTCAGGAAAAAAAGGAAATTTGCAAAATCGGTAGAGTGGAGGATGGTAGCGAAAACTTATACACTTTTATTTTTTCGACTAATATTCAATCGATACAGTAAAGATAAATTTTTAGGAAGTTCAATCTGACTATTTATTTGTTGTAAATTTTATTGGATTCACGGTTTTAAGTATGTTATATGTTTTTACAAGCACTTTCAAGAAAAAAGTTTACATAACGTGCTTTCCTACCTCATTTTCTTCTTTTGGAAGGAAATAACGTACTTTCATGAAATATTTGGAAGGTGAAAAACGATATTTTCTTATGCAGTCGTCTGAAAAATCACTGGAGGAGGAAAGTCGCTTTTTTCTCTAATTAATTAATTTTTGAGAGAGAATATACTCTCATTCTTTTCTTGGTATACATACAAATAGTTATTTATTTTTAGTCCACTTTTTAGCAATATTTTGAAATTGCTGTTTTAATGTTTTTTCTATTTATTTTTGCGGAAATTTCGCTCAGCTATGTTAAGTATTTAAGTTAAGTTTTAGACTAATTTAGCGAAACCCAATATTTGAAAATTTGTTAATGTAATTAGAACAATATTTTTTTGGAAATTGTTCTGTTTAGACATTTACAGAGATGGTTGTCTTCTATTCCATTCTATTTTTTTATAATTTTTTAGAAAAAAATGTTCTTTCTTGCTTACGAAGAAAGTGAAGCTGCAATATACGATAGTGACTAGATGGTGGTAGAACTTTTAACAGAGAGTTTTACCTTTTTGTATTTATGTTTCATGAAGTATTTTATTAGCGAAATTGTCATTATAGTCCTGTATAGTTTTTGAAAAACTCAATTTCTAACAAAGATCAAAGAAAAAATGCAGTTGGGGCTACAGTTATAATAAACAGTTGAGCTCAAAAAAAATATGATTCCAAAACAAGCAACTAACATTTACAATTCAAACACAGCAGAGTCATTGTTTCCTTTTAAACATATGCACTAAGTAAGAAAGATAAGAAACGTGACACGCGTTATCATTTTTATTCATTCATTTTCCATTCACCATGGCGCCCACTCTGTATATGATGCCTCCAAGTCCCCCAGTACGAGCTGTTCTCATGACTGCAAAATCAATCGGTCTTGACCTAGAGCTCAAACAATTAAACCTTCGTAGAGGTGACCACAAAACACCTGAATATCTTAAGGTAAGAACCTACTATATTTTTTATACTGACATCAAACTTTCAGCTAAACCCCCAACACACCGTCCCCACTTTGGTCGATGATGATGGTTTTGTCCTATGGGACAGCCATGCAATTATGGTTTATCTCCTCTCAAAATACGCCAAAGACGATTCTCTGTACCCACAAGACTTGAGAAAGAGGGCGGTTATTGATCAAAGGATGCACTTTGATAGTGGTGTTGCTTTTGCCGTGTTCTTAAGAATTTTGGTACGTAAACCCAGAAATTGTCTGACCTTTATTTCACCTTTTAAAAGTATCCACTAATCTATGGTGAGAAGAAAACAATCACTTCTGAAGATACGAAAGCAGCTGAGGAAGTTTATTCCTTCTTGGAAGCTTTTCTTGAAGGAAGGCAATGGTTAACTGGCGATTTTGTCACAATTGCTGATTACAGTTTGATTGCCACGACTAGTTCTCTTAATGTTTTGGTGAAAATTGATCCTGTTAAGTACCCAAAGCTAACCGCTTGGGTGAAAAATGTTGAAAAACTGCCGGCCTATGAGGCGAATAAGCCAGGACTTGAAAAATTCATTGGCTACGTTAAGTCAATATTAGGATAATTATCTTTCGTATTTATGTTCAACTACGTGAAATATATAATTAAAACAAATAAACGGGTTTTTGATTGAGGGCAAAGGTCAAGGCCGAAGGAAAATAACAAGGTCGTGATGCGAATCAACTGCTGGATTGTTTGTTGTTCCGTATCATGCATTACATATTATTTATCGATTACCAACAAAGTATCTGATCTGGAGAAAGGTGGATGTGTTTTATTATTAGACTATTGATGTAGTGTTTATCCTTGAAACGAATGCATTGCATGCAGATTGGCTGATTGGCGGACTAATAAATTATTGATCGGAAATTTTACTTGGAAAACATAATACAACTGAAAAAAGATATTTCAGGTTGGATTAATATTAATTAAAAATAATCACTTTGTGACTAACGCCAACACGTTTACGCTACATACTGCGTATCTGCGACCAGTTTACCTTTGCACTTGCACATTTTTATGAAGGTAAGTGCTAAGGGACCGTTTTGCACTAGGACTCAAGGCGATATCTTGCAAAAAAATTTCAATTTTCAATCGCCGGTTACGGCCAAACTAAAAGAGCTAGGAGAAAACGCTTTTCTCTATCGTAAAGAGCACATCAAAATCTATATGACAGGATAAGTTTTATTTGATTCTGAGACACTTCTAAAATTCGCCATTTTGTAGGGAGGTGTTAATTTTTTTTAATTTTTTTTATTTTCTCAATTACGGCTAAACTATTCAAAAAAGTGGAACTGTTTTAATCTGTACCTCTGCAAAATGATCTGGGGAATCGATTGGCATCGAGAAAACTGCCAAATTCCCAATAGTTTTTTAGTTTTGAATTTTTTAAAATTTTACCTATTTTTGATTTTATTTGCAATTTTCTCGAAAACTATTAGTCGGAGAACAAAGGTCTTTTTTGAAAATGACAGACAATTAAAAGAGCTTTCCAACGATAATGCACTTCATGGGGTTTTCATTAACAGTTCTGGAGTTATTGCTCGATAAATGTTCCGGATACCCGGGAATCGACCAAAATCGCGACAAAAATTGGAAAAATCAAACATCAAAAAATCGAACATATGGACTTTGTTTTGACTTTTAACAACTCTAGAGGGTTGTAAAGGCATATATAATTTCGAAAAACTATAATAGAACTAATTAAAAAAAATTTTTTTATTTTTTTTTTAAATTACTCAGGAAATTTTAGCAAAAAAAATCAAAATTTTAAATCTCATGAAAAGTTGGTATAATACAGAAAATGAGCCGCTAAATTCAATGGAACAAACCGCATTGCTCTACGACTTTTAGTTTTTGGGTTATGAATTTTTTTGTTGAATAAAATTTTTCATTATAGGAAATGCCTATCTTAATTTTTTGCAAAAAACTTTAAAATTTTAAATCTCGTTAAAAGTCGGTATAATACAGAAAATGAGCCGCTGAATCCAATGGAACAAACCACATTGCTCTACGACTTTTAGTTTTTGAGTTATGAATTTTTTCTAGTGTAAAACTTTATTTGCCTCTGTAGCCGGAAGCGTTGCCCAAAGCGGCTTTGGTGTTATAGACGAAAAAATAGATACTTTAGTTAGAATAACCGTAGTGGAATTAGAAATAAGATAGTGTTTTGAGAACGAAATTTTGTTACAGTTTTTCCATTCTTTAACATTTTTTAACTATGAATGTGTGAAGTTATTTTGAATTTTGCAAAGATTTGAAAGATCGTTTGATTTATTGTTAACATAAGTGGAAAAGTACAGTTTTAATTTGTCTAACGTCAAGACATTCTTATCTGGAGATCATTTACAATTTTAAAATAATTTCCTTTATGTTTTCGCTTTCGTTAAGAATCGTGACGTGTTACCTACATTGAAATTAATTTATTGTTCATGAATGTGCAAAATACCAATTGGAATGGAAAATAAGGCATACATTTTTACAAGAAACAAAAGAATCTTCATTCATTTTTCATTTGCAATGGCGCCCGTACTTTATGTCACACATCTGACGCCGCCAGTCCGAGCTGTTCTAATGACCGCCAAAACAATAGATCTAGATCTCGAACTCAAAAAATTAAATGTGGAAAAACGTGAACACAAAAACTCCGAATTTCTCAAGGTAAACGCTTCCTGATTGTTCAAATTAATTTCACACGTGCTTCAGTTAAATCCTCAACACACCGTCCCCACTTTAGTCGACAATGATTTTGTCCTATGGGACAGTCACGCAATTATGGCTTATCTCGTCTCCAAATACGCCAAAGACGACTCTCTTTACCCGAACGACTTGAAACAGAGAGCCATCGTGAACCAAAGAATGCATTTTGAAAATGGGGTCGCATTTCCCGAGTTGTTAAAAATTTTGGTGAGCTTTTAAAAATTTGAAAACATGACGTGAATTTTTTGACAAGTATCCAATAATCCATGACGGGAAAAAAACAATCACACAAGAAGACGAAATCGCAGCTGATGAAGTTTATTCCTTCCTGGAGGCTTTTCTCGACGGAAAACAGTGGATAACGGGCGATTCTGTCACGATTGCTGACTATAGTTTAATAACTACAATCACAGCCTTGAATGTTTTGGTAAAAATTGACCATGTTGTGTTCCCAAACCTGAACACTTGGATGAAAAAACTCGAACAACTGCCGGTTTATGAGGCAAATAGGAAAGGACTGGACAGTTACACCACTCACGTTAAATTGTTGTTACGCTGAGCGTTTTGTATTTTTTGTATTTCTTTAATTTTCGTTTAATTTACTTATTAATTGTTATTTTTAACCTCTTTAATGCAAGCTAGTGTAATTGCGAAAATTTTTTGAACTAATTTAATCATTTAAACAAGAAAAAATTTCTGCATATTATGTGGTCTGGATGGATTCAGGATCTTAAAATCTGCACTTTATTTATTATGGTAGCGCTCAGCTCCGTTTGCGTGTGCGTCATCTGACATTTCTGTCACTAAGTTTACATAGCAGGGGCATAGCGGTGACAAACTATCAAATACTTTTTGAGGTTACGAAGTGTTTAAATTATGAGTTGTTACAAAAAATACAGATTCACAAAACAAGAACTAATAAACGCAGAATCAAAAACCTAACGAAACGCAAATCACAAAACACAATAAACGAACAGAAAATACTTGCGATTAACACCGATAACACTTTCGACAACCATGCGACGACGTCTATAATTTACTGTCAATGTCAGTTTGACAAATTCGTGACACTTGACGGTGTTGTCGAAGTGCACATGTAAATTAATGTTCAAGGATACCACCCTTAGATAGCCCTTAGCTGTTTAAATTTGCATTGTTTTTGATAATTTTTTATAGCTTTGTGTTGGTAATGAAAAAATGAAATTGATGACGCACACGCAAATCGAGCTGACCGCCACTATATTATTTTCTCTTTGTTAGGTGCATTTTGAAAATTTAATCATTCCAAGTTGTAATACTGATAAAGTACAATGTGTTTTTAAATGATTGTCATCTAGTCGTCTGCGAATTTTTCATGTTAAATCAGAAATGCCGCTTTATAGAATTAATGACAGGCATTTAGACACCGAATATTACCATTCTCCATTTATTAAGTCTCCAGTTCGGAAATAAGCTTCGACAGTAAGTGTTTTTTTGCACAGTGTAACAATTTAGTTGCATTTTAACGAAATTTTTAAAATTAATTTATTGACAATTTATGAATTTCACAACTGACAGTTTTGACATTTATGACAGAGAATTTAATTGAACAGAGCGGCACAATTTTTTTACATGTAAACCTATTTCAAAGTTAACTAGATGATAATCATTTAAAAACAAATTGATTATAAGTTGTATGGTATTTAATCGATATTAATAGATACATAAAATGGATATAAACTATAAACACTTGAACATCGATGCCAGATAATTTCACCTGTTCTATTAATTACAAGTAGTAATTTTATCGCATGGTCAAAACAATACATTGCTAGTGAGTTAATAGAGTTTATCTGATAAATACGTGGACTACATTATGTGAACAGTATTTGCAAATCTGAAATTAAAATCAACTATAATCAGTATTTAGGTACTTATCCCGGAGACATCACCTAAAAAATAATAAATCTGATAACCTCCATGCAACCAAAATCTGATAAGCCATTATCTCTGCTATAAAACAATTTTTCCACCTTGTGCAAACTCCAGATAATCCGGTAGTTATTCGATCATGTCCCTAAAACTGTACTACACATCAGTAAGCCCCCCATGCCGGGCGTCCCTTTTGACAATTAACGCCTTGGGCATTGACGTCGAACTTGTCCCAATAAATCTAAGCGCACAAGAACATCTCACTACCGAGTTTCTTCAGGTAAGTCCCAGACCAATTTCCGCAGCAAATACAGTCACACCCAAAGTGATTCTATCTCCCTTGATTAAATTTTTTACGGGCATTATCGATCGCTCCATGTTTTAATCCTTCATTAATAACAAACAGCGTCCCGACATTAAACTCTCGTTTGAATACCATGTATTTGACGAAATATCGGCAAACAGAAATACCTGCGAGGCAAATTGGCTTGAAATCAAACGAATTTGTGTTATTGGATCGGGGATTTATTTACTTTTTGAATGTATAGAAATTGTAGCGTTTTTGATGTGTTGCCGAAAGATGAAATCAATTTCATGTCAATTAAATCACTTGTAGCTTAATCCCTTTCACACCGTGCCGACGCTTCAAGATGGATCTTTCACACTTTGTGACAGTCATGCAATTAATGCGTATCTTGTCGAAAAGTACGCAACGGATGATTCTCTCTACCCCAAAGACTTGCAACAAAAGGCCATCGTCAGCCAAAGGCTGCACTTTGATTCAAACGTACTGAGCGCAAGGCTTTCGGCGATTACGGTAATCATTAGCCAATAATACTTAGTAAAATACTCTTTTAGATGAAAAGTGGTGTGTTAGGCTGTTCCCTCTAATATTGGAAGTTATCATAATGACATTTATCTGAACCAATCCGAATAATACAAGTGTAGCGAAATAATTACTTCACATTTTTATTAAATCAAGTTTAACACAATCAAGCGAAATTTTGGACTTAAACTCACTTAAACTTCCGATTTTATATATTTATTTTGGTTTATTAAGAAATAAGATTCAAGTTTATAAAATCGTGACATTATTACAACTTGAAAAATAGAAACCCGGCGCATCCACCATTTTTAAACCGTGTTTAAAATACACTGACAGGCATTAGAAATGTAACAATTTAAACTTTTTGTGGCATTATTGGACTAATTAAATTTATAAAAATGCAAAATAAAACAATAAGAATTGAGGAAAAAATGTTTTGTGACAAAAAAATGCTACAATACATTAAAATCTTAAACTCACTTAAACTTTGGTTTTTATATATTTATTTGAGTTTATTAGGAAATTACATTCAAGCTTATAAAATCGTTACATTATTACAACTTGAAAAATAGAAACCCGGCGCATCCACCATTTTTAAACCATGTTTAAAATACACTGACAGGCATTAAAAATGTAACAATTTAAACTTTTTGTGGCATTATTGGACTAATTAAATTTATAAAAGTGCAAAATAAAACAATAAGAATTGAGGAAAAAATGTTTTGTGACAAAAAAATGCTACAATAGACTAAAATCTTAAACTCACTTAAACTTCGGCTTTTATATATTTATTTGAGTTTATTAGGAAATTACATTCAAGCTTATAAAATCGTTACATTATTACAACTTGAAAAATAGAAACCCGGCGCATCCACCATTTTTAAACCATGTTTAAAATACACTGACAGGCCTTAAAAATGTAACAATTTAAACTTTTTGTGGCATCATTGGACTAACTAAACTTATAAAAATGCAAAATAAAACAATAAGAATTGAGGAAAAAATGTTTTGTGACAAAAAAATGCTACAATACATTATAATCTTAAACTCACTTAAACTTCGGCTTTTATATATTTATTTGAGTTTATTAGGAAATTACATTCAAGCTTATAAAATCGTTACATTATTACAACGTGAAAAATAGAACCCCGGCGCATCCACCATTTTTAAACCATGTTTAAAATACACTGACAGGCATTAGAAATGTAACAATTTAAACTTTTTGTGGCATCATTGGACTACTTCAATTTATAAAAATGGAAAATAAAACAATAAGAATTGAGGAAAAAATGTTTTGTGACCAAAACATGCTACAATACATTAAAATCTTAAAGTTTATTATTTAATTGCTATTAAGAAGTTATGATAATGACATTTTTTACTATGTTTTTTACTGTGTTTTTTGGATTTTTTGAGTTACTTTAAGGGGAGTTTCATCAGCTTTCGCTATACCTAAAATTAGCCGTTTTCGAAAGTTTTTGAATTTGGACCAAACATCGGTAATTTTGCCATTTTTAGAGTTTTACAGATCGTATTTGGACAATCAAAAAGGAATGGCTATATCGTTCCTTTAGTTTGTTTAAAATTGGAAAAAAATTCAAAATTTTTATTTTTGAAGAAGTTCTACAAGCTACAAGTCAGTTTTTTTAAAATGAATGCCCTAATTTTTATTTCATTAAGTGGAAAATAATTCAATTTTGCAACGATCTGTGTTAGTATTCCCTTTACCTGTCTGTGATAATTTTCAAGTTATGTTAGTTTTCTTTGACATATTGCCGAAAATTCCTTACTAGCCACAGATATTTTTGTACAGTTTGACAAACATTTTTCATTGAATGAACGATTCTGTTCAAAATTTTGCTTTCCCTTCCGTTAAACCAAATAAATTAATTGAATTTAAATTTGAAAAATTTTGATATCTTATACAGTAAAAATTTAAAGGTTGCTAGAAAAAATCGTTCTGAAATTAAAGTTCCAAATTTTGGGAACCGCTGAACTAGAGTTATAAAAATTAGCGTAAATTTTAATCAGGAAAGATTTTAGTTATTTAGGGCAGGGAGTAATTACAATTTATATTTTTCGCGACGTTTCGATTTTTTATTAAATATTCATCAGAATTTTATTTAATCAGAAGATTTTTATTATTATTATTATTATTATTATTAAAACTCCCAATACTTCTAATATTTAGACGCTTTAGACAGAACAGCCTGTATACTCGTATTTTTATTCTCATTTGGAGTGAATGCAACCTTTTAAGTACACCTTTTTTCGTCTAAAAGATAGGGCAATAAAGTGGAAGTGCATTAAAATTGCAGTCAATTGATTGTTGTTTTCCAGGGCCCCATTTTGCGAGGCGGTGCCAAAACTGTGGCCAAAGACAAGGCCGACGCTCTGCTCCAGGGCTTAACCCTCCTGGAGACGATCCTCGAAACGAACAAATACGCCTGTGGCGATAAGTTAACCATTGCCGATTTCAGTCTTGTCACCACTGTCAGTAGTGCAAACGCAGTCCTTCCTTTAGCCTCCAACAGGTTTCCGAAAATTTTCGACTGGTGGAACCGACTTGAAGCTCTACCCTTCTACAAAGAAGCGAACCAGGAGGGTCTAGATGCGTTCACAAATCTCATTAAAAGCAAAAACATTGTGCGACAAAATTCGACAAGATAAAATGTGAAGTTGCACACTTGTTTTTTATTTTGCATTCCTCGAGAGTTAAAATTAAAAGTGGAGAGTGATTGAGACAAACACTTTCACGTATCGAGTGAGTGAAACGTCCGAAGTTGTGTCGGGATTAATTAAAACAAGGATGGACAGCGAGGAATTAGTTTTGCTGTCTCGTCCTCTGCAGAGGGGTATTAGGGTTATAGCTGACTGATCATCACATCGCTTTTTTGGCGACCGGAAGAAATATGAAGTAATCAAAAGGAAAATTGAATGGTTTTGTGGGAGAGGGAGGGTTTTCAATTTAGCGGAAAATTACAACTCAATAGTTGAGGAGAGGACGGGAAATTTTGTGCCCGTTTTTGGTTTATCCATGGGACATACTATAGAAAAAAAAAATAAAACAATAATCGGTCTTTAAATAAATTTAAAGGACAAAACTGCAAAACGTACTGTCCTAAAATTTTAAATAGCACTCTTTACTTTTTCGAAAATTTTTAGAAAGATGGGAAAAAATTGTAGATTTAGATAAAAAATGTGATGACTCGAGTTGCCACGGTCTGTGCTACGGTATAGGGTTGAAAAAAAACGCTTTACATAACATCCCTTATTTTTATAAACATTTTTATAGCCGTGGGAACAAATCTTATCGACCTTATTACTTCAGATTGGCATAAGACTGTTAAATATCACTGGGACTTTAGTTTTTGTAATAAAACCACCCCTAAACTCTTAAACGAAACGACAGAATTAGTTTATTAAAATAAACTGTGGTGAACTCTGTAGTGTAATAATTTAAACCTAAAATATAAGTTGTATTGGTTCTGAATTCCCCTCTCGCAACGTTAATCGACCTGGCTTTGTTTAAAAAATATATTACTTCTAATTCTGAAGCAAACTGATAACTTTTTTATCTCTTACTACATATACCAAGTTAGTTAAAGTTTTTTTCTGACTTTTGAAAAACTAGGCTGTTTAAAATTTCAGTCAGAGTCGCTAGCGACTAGGGGATGAAACGTAAAGTAAAATTAATGTTGGTTTTTAACTCTTCTCTCGCAATAAAAAATAACATGTTTTTTGTTTATATTGAATTACTTTAAAATCAAGGTGATACTGAGACCAAAAACTTTAAAAAATAAAACCACCCCTAACTCAAAAATCAATCTACAATTTCCTACGGTAAGATATGCATGTTACCACTTTTCCAAAAAAATTTAAAAACTAGCAGGTGCTATTTGAAATTTTAATGTAAGGGTGGTTATAGCGAATTAATTTATGGAATTCGCAATTAAATGCGTGATTTTAACAAAGAATTAAATTTTAACAATGCTTTCTTCGTCATTAAGTTAAATGCGTGATTAACTGATCACGTGACCAAATTAAACAAATGTGATTAGTGTTGTTTAAAAACCGGTCCTAAATGTAACTAATATTGATTTTGAACTTTTTCCTTGGAATCCCAATCAACCCAAATTCTCCCAATTTTTTTTTTTATTTGGTTGAAAATATCCTCGAAAATATTATAGTGTTTGTCAAAAGTTATTAAGACTTTCCAGTTTTGAAATGAAAGCACTGCAAGTAAGTTGTAAATGACAGAGAGTCGATTTTTTATGGTTTTTACTTTTCAAAAAAAATACTCTTTGTCTTTTATTTGATCTAAAAAAAGCAGCTGCACTTCCAACTTGCAGAGGGAGTGATTGGTAACAAGATATTTTAATATTTTAATATTTAATATTTAATATTTATTTTAATATTTATTTTATTTTATTTTCAACAGGTGAAACACCCAATTACAGAAAATAAACTTAAACTTAATGATCGTGCTGCAAGCAAAAACTAATAATTTAAATAAACTAAAACAAACTAATAATAATACTATAATAATAAATTAAGAAACAAGAACTAAAATTAAATTTTACCTAGCCACTAAAGTAACTAATTATATGATTTTTAATGTAATTAAATGAATGAAAATGAATATCACAACTACTGCTAATTTTGTTAAAATTACTACACATTACATGTAAAGGTGATTTTAATAGAACATTCGTATTACAACTGCAACTGTAAAAAGTCATGGGATGCCGTGAGTTAATTCTAGGAACCAGAAAAATTATCTTATTAACAAGAGCAATACAAGTCAATCTTGTTGTTTAGTAATTTATGTAAAAATGCAATACTTGAGATAATTCTCCTAACTTCTAGAGAATTGATATATGTACTTAGCAAAGTTCTGAAATAAAATCACAACAAAAACTTTTATTTTGACTTGAAAGAATAATAGAAACTCAACTTATCTTTCTAATTCGAGTTGAGAAATATCACGTTTTGCACTAGAGCTTTAAACAAATAGAAACAGAACCAGAATTAAGGGGAAGAATCTTAAGGGCTGAGCCGATTTTTCACTTTCCAGTACAATTTCACGTTAAAACGAGTGATTTTATTAACAATTAACATTTTATTAACACTGCAGGGTCAAAAATACTATGCGATCATTTAAATTTAAAATTAGTTTAATTAGTTTTTTGTTAGTAATTGATAATCTAATGCAAACTGTGTAAAAAAAATTATATTCTAATTAAATATTACCATTCTAGGCTTTAATATTTGACTCTTAATTAATTTATTATAATTTTCATAATCGTAGTTTTCGTGCAATTAAATTAAAAACTATTAAAGCTTATTCTAATCATAAATTCAAATGATCACATGTTTTTTATTTTCTCTCTAACACTCATTGTTGATTGGAAACAATGCTCAAAGACCAAAGGTAAACCGCAGGAAATGGCTGTACAAAATTGAAGGAATCATTTTAAAAAAATAGGAAAATCTTGTGAGCAGTAATTTTTTTTTCAGTTTTCAGAATTTTTTTCTGAAGCATTGATCGTACTTTAAGACTGCAACTCGAGCAAAAAAACTTATTCTGTAAATAAGTTTCAAAATGTTACTTAAACGGCTGTAAAATACAAAAGGAAATGGCTAAATTTCGTAGCTTTTTAGAATGGGTATAATCAGGATATGGACAGGTTTTTGCATTCTTTTGCCTTCAGACTGAAAACTATTGGTTAAACGGTTGTAAGCCAATAAGAAACCACTTCTACATCCAAAACCAAGCGCTGGAGATCGATTTTTATTGGCCATTTCTCTGTAAACTGCCGACCTTCCCTAATAAAATCCCCATGGCGCCTGACATAAACCATACAGTAAATACAAATGAGTGTTCACTTTGTTTTGAAATATTTATTTAGCTTCGTTACAACAATTTTTCCCCTAAAATGAAATTGTCGTCACGCCCGCCCGTCCTGAAACCCCCGATCCGTTCCTGCGCTCCTGCGAGGCAAATGCCCCGACCGAAAGACTGAAAGCAACAGTTGGTGCAGGACAGGACAGTTATTGATTTCTTGGCAGAAATCGAGCGTTCGTTCGCAGAATGCATCCGATCCTCGTTGTGTGATGTGATGTCACACTTGAGCGTCGTCGTCGTCGATTCCGTCTATTGTCGTTGCTCACGGACGTTCACATTTGGCATGTTTTTAAGTGTCGTTCGCACCAAGGCCGGCCCGACCATGCATGACTGAAATGAGTGGCAAGTGAGCAGCGCTACGTCAAGCAATGGCCAAGCTCTACTACAATGACATGAGCCCCCAGAGCAGGGCCGTGCTGATGACGGCGGGCGCCATCGGGGCGCGACTCCACCTCCAGGAGGTCCACCTCTACGGCAAGGACCCCGACCCGCAGCTCCTCCAGGTGAGACCCACGGCCGGGCTTTGCGGAAATTTTAATTTTTTTTGCAGATAAACCCCCATCACACGGTGCCCACGTTGCTCGATGGTGACTTTACCATCTGGGACAGCCACGCGATTGTGGGCTATCTCGTCGGACAGCACTCCTCCGATGAGCTCTACCCCAAAGAGACGAAACCGAGAGCTCTAGTTGATCAGTTTTTACATTTCGATTCAGGCGTCTTGTTTCCTAGAGTCAATAGCATTATCGTAAGTATTGTCTTAAAATTGTCGCCTATTCAGGGAATATGTGTGCAAATTTAGCACGTGGGTGTGATTGTTCGCTTCATTCGGTGCATGCATTCAACGCCCACTCAACAGTTCATCCCGTTCCGAAGTTTGTTTTGCAAAAGTTGCGATGATTGTAAACAACAAAAAGTTTGAAAGTGGTCAGGAAGTTGATAATCTTTATGTAAAAAACAGAGAGAAATTTGCTATTTCGGTACGGTATTTGAGCGCTCTCCAAATTTCAAAAAAGTGCAAAATTAATGCTTGAAGTTAAAATAAAACGCGCCGCAGAGTGATGTATCTATCGTCTAAATAAAAACGTGGCCAAGACTGAAAATTTCATGAACGTGGCTTAAAGAGCAAAGCTGTTTCGAAATTTTTTTACACCAAATCTCAACTGTTAGACCGTAAACTCCAATACTTTAACGACTGTAAATCTTTTGATACGATTTATTGACGACATATATTACGTTAAAGGAACATTGATTGCCGTCAGTTTTTTAAAATAAGCGTTCAAGAACAGCACTGTTTGTATTTTCGCCGTATTTTAAAATATTTGTTCGTGTGTAACTTATTGAATTTAATTAACAGACGAAAATAAATTAACACAAATGTTATTATTTGTTATTATTTCGTATAATTTCAGTTTTCACAAATGATTCACAAAGAAACTTAAAATTTGTGGAATTTTTTTGCAAATCTGATCGTTGGAGAAGATCATGATTATAATTTATGTATGAAGTTTCGGTTTTAATTGATTGCGGTTATTTTTAATGTGGGAGTTGTAAATTTTCTCTTGCTCACTCGATTTACCAGGCTTACGTCTGTGGAGGTGTTATTTATCAACATTTTTCCATTAGACTTGAAATTATCGGCTTAGGTAACAACAATTTACTTTTGGGTCGTTTGAAAAATTTTCCAAAAATCCTTACCTTTAGCCAAACTTTCTTTACCTTTGTTACAAATTGTAGGTAAGCTACCGGAAACTAGAAATAAAAATATCTTTCACAAGTTTATGAAAATACGTTTAATAGTTTTTGAAGTACAGAAAGTACTCACTTAAAAAAATGCAGTACAATACACACATACTTATACATTTATCGACATTTGCATAATAAAAAAATAACTGAGCTTTTTTTTCCCGAATTTCAAATCAATGGACGGACACAATTTATCTATGCTTATTTTATTTTACAGAAAATGTATTGTGTTTATGGACTAAGCACCATATTGCAATATATGAAGAACAAAATCCAGGGAGGCTTTGCTTTAAGGTCAGCTCACGTGATTAAAATAATTTAGAATTTAATTTACATATTTTTAATAAATATTTATTGATGTTAACGTATTTGTTTTTGGGAAATTAAACGCATTAAGATGACGAACATTTTAGGAAGTTTTCATAATTCTCTCCCAGTTAATAGAAATACATGTATTTGCGGTACATCTCTTTTAGCGGACACCTCCTATTAACGGACCCCTCTGACAAACGGACTTTTTTGTTTGTTATTTCAGCTGACGTATTTTAAATAGTATAGTTTTTCTTTTAAACGGACGTGGACAATGCGATTGTAATACTTGAAAATAAAATCTCTCCTTTAAGCGGACAGTATTCCATGAAGAGATTAAAGTTACGTGTTATTCCCACTAGTATTATAGCACTAGTTTTTCCTTGTAGTAGGTTTTACGGTGTCTATACGAGTATGCATTCGTTAGTACATAATTTTTATTTTGATTTTTTATTCAGCGTTATCGTGGTAATTAAGACTAAGAAAGCGTTTTTTGTTTAAAGAAAAAAATATATTTTCTGGACCAAAATAAACCGAGTGTACAATATTTATAAAGAAATGAGAAAGAGGAAGATTAAAAGTAAAGGCGAATTGGTGGAGAAATGGCATGGAAGTGAAAACATTTTTTAAAAGCGAAGTTTATTTCAATGACCGACTGATGAAAGTTAAGGAGTTTGTCGAGACATACAAAAATTAGATTTTTAAGGTAGCTGAATGGTGGCGCTAGGAAAGTATGAATTCGTCATCATATAAATTTTAAGTACATTTCAGGCGAATCTGCTAATATTGATGGAGAAAATTTTTAAGAAACATTATAGATTTTTTTTCAGAAATAATTGATAAATATTGTTATTGTACCAAATAGTACCATGCTTTATTAACTCTTTAATAATTAATTTAGTTTGTATCTATTATTTATCTTAAGAGGACGCCTCCAAAAAAAAATCCGCGTATCGGAGATTTCACTGTATTATTAGTTGATTACTAATGGAACGTAAAATAAAACATTATTGAAGGAGAAACTGAAATGTGGTGCGGAATTGCATTTTTGTCTATAAATAATTACTCAGACAAAAAGGGTTTATTACCTCGGTTTATACTTACCTTTTTATTTTATCTTTATAGCAAAGAGCTTTCCTCATAGTTTTTTTAAACGTTTGAAAAAACGAATACTTACTATACAATTTGATTGCACAATTAGGTAAATATTACAGATATAATTCGAAGTGTAAAGTATCAACAACATGTCACATGTGAATTTCCTGTTATTTCACAGGAGTTATTGACCACTGTCTTCAATAAAATCGTGAATACGTTCATACAATTTTTGAAAACTTCTTGACTACATTTTCATTTAGATTTACCATGTCTAATGCAGTATTCCCGATTGCTGAACTGTAGCTTCAAATGGCTTTGTGACATAAATACACAAGTATTCCCGCGTGTACTAAATCCTCGTCGTTGCTTAACGTTAAAATCTCTATTCCCTCCGGTTGTGACCTTTTGTGTTTGCTTCAGGAGAGCAATTTGTGCAAGAACACGTTAAATTCGTTTCCAATTTTTTTTCATTTGATCAATAGGGCTATTAATTTTGTTTTCTTTCCAGGATTCCATCGTAGTGGAGAACGATAAAGAAATATCGACGAAAAGAATAAGTGCAATTACGGAATCTTACAAATTTTTAGATAAATTTCTACAAAACAAGAACTACTTAATTGGTCCAAACCTAACGGTGGCTGACTTATGTTGCGTTGCAACGATCAGTACAGCCACCATAATAACCCCCATATCAACGGAAAAGTACCCCCATCTTTCCACGTGGTACCGAACCTGCAAGAATCTTCCCTTCTACGAAGAAACAAACGGCGTGGGTCTCAACAAACTCGACGCTTTGGTCGAACTCAAGCTAGGACGACCTCGAACCAAAGACTTCTGTGAATAAACTTTCTATGTGTGAATACAAGAATTAAAAGGAACCTCAAACTGGTCTTATGTTTCTCGTGATATTATACATTTGATTAATTTATTTAACGCTTTTATTAATAGAATATTTATACATATGCTGGATGTGGAATCAATTAAATATCTGCCTTCAAAAGACTGTCACTGAGTTGGATCTTTTCGCCCGGCTTGAAGGCCGGCATTCCCAGATAAGGGCAGCTCGCGCACCGGAAGGCGTCCCCCAAGTAGCACTGAAAAATTTATTCGAATTTTCAAAATTGCCGCTTAGCTGGCATTGTCAATCCTGTCATAAGTGACAGTCGACTTGATGAACAACTCTTTTTAAATAGTTGTACTAAAAATTAATTTTCTGAAACTTACGTTGCCACAGGACGATTTTGGGGCGTCAGTTGTGTCCACAAGCTGCCCGGCCTTTGCCTCCTGTGCGAGTTCGTCCGCAAGGCCACACGAGCAGTCTTTGCAAGCCTTGCGTTTACCAGTGGTACCACAAACTAAAACTTGGCAATAAACACCCAATAATTCACAATTTAAGGTACCTCTAAGTGACGAAGGGTCTGGTTTCTTCAAATCCTCATCATCGAGCAAATTATCGGGGTCTATAGTTTCACCCTCATCGGCATCATCCAATTTCCATACCGGTTTTTTAAGGTTAAGTTTGGCAGAAGAGCCAATTTCGTATTTTGGTTTATTTGAAAGCAGCCAGTTGTTTTCATTACGGACGTTTGTAAACCCACTAGTTTTCAAGCTGAGCTCAAGAGTGTCAAAGTCTTTAACCTTGTGGATGCACAGTTGGCCCCCAGGTTTGCACAACTTGAACAATTGTTTGGTTAAGGACTCTGTTAGTTGTTCCTGGGGCAGTTCGACCAGAATCGAGTCGTTGGAGTTCTCGGTGAGTCCTAAGTACGAAACTAAGTGCTTTTGTGACGAAAACTTTGTTGAGTCATACCTGATAACTCATTTGGTGATTTGAGGTTTGTGATAGTGTTAAGGGTGGTGTCTGAGAGTGATTTTGTACCCTCTTCACATACCGCTAGTACCGTTTCACCCTCTTTTAAGTTTAACACTTCCATCGTGTAATTTAGTAAATGGAAAATTCACTTGGCTCCTGCAATTTGAACTATTTTGATGGCTTTTGTGCGCGCTAAAGTGCGCACGAGCGATTTCCTTTAACTGAGAATTTAATAGCCACGTTCACACCAGGAAAATTATCAAAATAATCGTAATCATTCTAAAAACATCAATAAGCTGTTACGCTCACTTGCATAGAACATCTCCTGACTATAAATGAAATAAAACACTCAAACAATTTATTGCCACGTATTAATTTTGCCTTTAATTTCAATCGATGAAAGTGGCTTGCTCTAAATTTAATGCAAATAAAGCTTTTTTATTGGTTTTGTTTTTATTTTTAATGTCTTGCTACAAACTGTAGCCAACGCAGAAGCCATATGAAGGAAGGTAGGTGCATTTATCTACTGAGGTGTTGAAATTAATAATTTGAGTGCCACATACTGAAACGTATTGTGTATTCTTTATTTTGTACAATACTGATAAACGTCCCTTGTTGTAACTTTCATGTAAATAAAGATTTTGTATTGGTGTTGTTTTTATTTCTTTTTTAATGTTTTGCTACAAACAGTAGCCAACGCAGAAGCTACACAAAGGTAGGTGCATTTTATTTTAAGTATCCGATATATAATTGGTTGCATACAACAATGCAATAAAATTACCAGTTTTATTAAAAAATTATCTAGAATCAAAAAAAGCACGGAGAGTTGCAAAATGTAGAGACTTAAGTTGTTCCTGTTATCCAAATATACATTATGGCTTAAATTATTGCAAAATAATTTAAGGGCAACTTTCTTCTAAGCGCGAAACCGCTAGAACGCTAAAAGTAAAATGAGCTAAGATTTTAAAATAGATTTTGAGCTGGAATTACAGTATAGTGTATAAACTTTTTTGTTTTTGTGTTGTTTAAATGTAAATTGTAGCTTTAGCGTAATAAAACATTTGGTAATTTTTTTGATTAAATTTTGGTAGAGATAGGCATACTGAATAGTCATTCCTATATAGTTGGTTGCATACAAAATACAATTAAATTGAAATTAAAAAATTTTTAAACCAGGTTTTCAGAAGGAAACAAAGGAATTAACCAAATGTAAAAACCTTGTTGCGTTCCTATAATCCTAATACACATTTTAGTTTAAATTATTTCAATCGTTTTAGTTGAAATTGCGTATAAGAACAAAACCCGCAGGGCGCTAAGGTTAACAAGTACTAAAATTGCAAAATAATTTTAAACCAAAATTATGGTAAAGTTTTCAAAAGTTAGTATGTTTCTGCGATGTTAGTACTTATTTTGGTTTAAAATTGTTGCAAAATTATTTAATTACATTTTCTAAGAACGTGAAACCGCTAAATCTAACAAGCGCCAAAAATTAAAATTTTTCAAATAGATTTTATTATGGAAATATTAAAATACAAACAAAAAACAAAGTGCGAAGATCTCCTTTGCCTTTGTGTAATCCTAATAACCATTTAGGTTCAAAATATTTTCAAAACCAGTTTTTTAAACTTCTGTATAATTGGTTGCCTATATACACTGTCAATTTATTATTTTTTCTAAAAATTGCAAAAATTTTTAAAACGGATTTGGTACCAGGATCACAGAAATGCGAAGAGATAAAAATTGTAAAGACCTCTTCGCATTCGTGTAATCTTAATACACATTCTGTTTTGAAATGCGAAGAGGTAAAAAGTCCAAGACCTCTTCGCGTTCATGTGATCCTAATACACATTCTGTTTCAAAAATTTTCGGTAAAAATTGCAAATATTTTTAAAACGGATTTCGTACCAGGATCACAGGAATGCGAAGAGATAAAAAGTCTAAAGACCTCTTCGCGTTCATGTGATCCTAATACACATTCTGTTTCAAAAATTTTCGGTAAAAATTGCAAATATTTTTAAAACGGATTTCGTACCAGGATCACAGGAATGCGAAGAGATAAAAAGTCCAAAGACCTCTTCGCGTTCATATTTCATACACATTTTGGTTTTAAATTTATTACCAAATTATTTTACTTAAATAGAAAATAATGTAAGTATGGCAGGTGTACTTACTTTTATGTTTTATGGCCTCACAGTTGCACTTCTCGATCGAAATAGAGCTCGGAAACTCCGTAAACGACCACGATAGGCGGAGCCAATGCGTACTTCATCGAGTGGGGAGATTGAGCAGTGGCGTAGCAAAAAACTATTCCATGATCAAGAAGGGTTTGAGATTTATAATTTGTAGTAGTTACTATTTCCTCTATTCAATAATAGCAAGATGAAATAGTAAAAATCATATCTAATGCTAATACACGTTGATTTCCTAGAAATACAAAGCAGAGAGGTCGAATAAATAAAAATACACAATGAGTAAAGAGTAAAAACGCGTTTATTGCAAAAAATGTTTCTACTGGTATCTTTACTATAACTGGTAATATTGAAATGTTAAACTTTAAGACGAATTCCCTACAGATGTAGGGCCACGCCACGCCACGCCACTGTTTTCTACCAACACCTTTAATTTAAAGATTGGACTCGTCCGTGACGAGTTTTCGTCTCTGCGCACTCCTACCACCGTGGACGATTTGTCATTTTGCGGACTCTAAATCATCTTTTGACCATTGTAATGTGTTTCTATTAAAAATTAAAACTTGACTGCATTTAATTTCTGAATTTTTTATTCTTATATTGAAGCACTGCAAACCGATTTTTTTCACACCCTTTAAATCCTGCAATTTTCTTTATTTTTGCAGGAGATTAAGCCCTTCGATAGGGCCTTCGACTGTGAAAAAATCATGTTTGAACAAACACCCTTTGGGACCTTATGAATTTTTTAAGATTCTTTAAGATTTTCCTATTTTGCAAGCGTTATTTTTTTTCACCCCTTTTATATCCCGCAATTTTCTTAATTTTTGCAAGAGATTAAGCCCTCCGATTGCATCTTGGACTGTAAAAAATTCATGTTCGGACAAACACCCCTTGAGACCTTAATGAATTTTTAAAGATTCTATAAAATTTCCCTATTTCGAAAACTTTATTTTCTTTTCATCCCTTTTATATCCTGCAATTTTCTTAATTTTTGTAGGAAATCAAGCCCTCTAATAGGGCCTTTGACTGTACAAAGATCATGTTCGGACAAACGACCCTTAGGATCTTAACGAATTTAAAAAAAAATCGTATTTAAGGATTGCTCTAATTAGTCAAATTAATAACTAACTTGTCCAGCAAGAACCACGTGGAGGTTTAGAGCATTCTTGCCAGGAAAAAAGGATATAAGGATGAGGTAAACAATGATTATTAGAAAATGAGGGAAATAAAAGAATTATTGGTAATTATTGGAAATAAAAAAAAATACGTGACAAAAATAAAATGCACCTACATTTATGGCTTCTGCGTTGGCTACTATTTGTAGCAAAACAATAAAAAGAAATTAAAAACAACACCATTAAAAAAATCTTTATTTGCATAAAAGTTACATGTTATCAATATTATACAAAATAAAAAACACACAATACAACATAATATGTGGCACTCAAACTATAAGAAATTCAATACCACAGATAAATTGAAGGGAAAAAATGCACCTACCTTTATGGCTTCCACGTTGGCTACTGTTTGTAGCAAAACAATAAAAAGAAATTAAAAACAACACCATTAAAAAATCTTTATTTGCATGAAAATTACAAAAAGCGACATAACTTAAAGGGTGTAAAAAACAATCAAGAATACATATTATATTGAAGGATTGCTCTAAAGGGTCAAATTAGCTAATAACTAATTTGTCCAGCAAGAACCACGTGGAGGTTTAGAGCATTCTTGCCAGGAAAAAAGGATATAAGGATGAGGTAAACAATGATTATTTCAAATGAAAGGAATAAAGGAATTATTGGTTTGTGAAATGAAAAAATAGTACACAAAAATCAAAGCTTTTTCACTTGGCGTTAAATAAATGCTCTTACCTTTATACTGCATCTGCTACCATTTGTAGCAAAACCTAAAAAATAAATTAAAAACACAACCAACAAAAAAATTAATTTGTAGGAAAGTTACAACAAGCGACTTTAATAAATATTATACAGAATAAAGGATACACAATACGGTATAATATATGGCACACAAGCTATTAAATCAACAAATCACAAGATAAAACGCAAAAAAATGCACCTACCTTCATATGGCTTCTGCGTTGGCTACTGTTTGTAGCAAGACATTTAAAAAATTAAAACAACACCAATAAAAATCTTTATTTGCATGAAAGTTACAACAAGCAACGTTTGTCAATATTAAACAAAATAAAAAATACACAATACGTTTGAAATTATTGGTTTGTGAAATAAATAAATACGACACAGCAATAAAATACACCTACCGTCATATCGCTTCCACGTTGGCTACCGTTTGTAGCATTAAAAAAAATAATAATAAAAATGAAACCAAAAAAATGTTTATTTGCATTAAATTTTGAGCAGCCACTTTCATTCATTGAAATTAAAGACAAAATTATTACGTGGCAATTAATTATTTGAGTGTTTTATTTTATTTATAGTTACTGTATTTAAAATGTGTCACTCAAAATATCACTTTTCAACACCGCATTTAAAGATTTTAATTGCAATTAAGTTTTATGAAATTATTGGTTTGTGAAATAAATAAATACGACACAGCAATAAAATACACCTACCTTCATATCGCTTCCACGTTGGCTACCGTTTGTAGCATTAAAAAAAATAATAATAAAAATGAAACCAAAAAAATGTTTATTTGCATTAAATTTGGAGCAGCCACTTTCATTCATTGAAATTAAAGACAAAATTATTACGTGGCAATTAATTATATGAGTGTTTTATTTTATTTATAGTTACTGTATTTAAAATGTGTCACTCAAAATATCACTTTTCAACACCGCATTTAAAGATTTTAATTGCAATTAAGTTTTATGAAATTATTGGTTTGTGAAATAAATAAATACGACACAGCAATAAAATACACCTACCTTCATATCGCTTCCACGTTGGCTACCGTTTGTAGCATTAAAAAAAATAATAATAAAAATGAAACCAAAAAAATGTTTATTTGCATTAAATTTGGAGCAGCCACTTTCATTCATTGAAATTAAAGACAAAATTATTACGTGGCAATTAATTATATGAGTGTTTTATTTTATTTATAGTTACTGTATTTAAAATGTGTCACTCAAAATATCACTTTTCAACACCGCATTTAAAGATTTTAATTGCAATTAAGTTTTATGAAATTATTGGTTTGTGAAATAAATAAATACGACACAGCAATAAAATACACCTACCTTCATATCGCTTCCTCGTTGGCTACCGTTTGTAGCATTAAAAAAAATAATAATAAAAATAAAACCAAAAAAATGTTTATTTGCATTAAATTTTGAGCAGCCACTTTCATTCATTGAAATTAAAGACAAAATTATTACGTGGCAATTAATTATTTGAGTGTTTTATTTTATTTATAGTTACTGTATTTAAAATGTGTCACTCAAAATATCACTTTTCAACACCGCATTTAAAGATTTTAATTGCAATTAAGTTTTATGAAATTATTGGTTTGTGAAATAAATAAATACGACACAGCAATAAAATACACCTACCTTCATATCGCTTCCACGTTGGCTACCGTTTGTAGCATTAAAAAAAATAATAATAAAAATGAAACCAAAAAAATGTTTATTTGCATTAAATTTGGAGCAGCCACTTTCATTCATTGAAATTAAAGACAAAATTATTACGTGGCAATTAATTATATGAGTGTTTTATTTTATTTATAGTTACTGTATTTAAAATGTGTCACTCAAAATATCACTTTTCAACACCGCATTTAAAGATTTTAATTGCAATTAAGTTTTATGAAATTATTGGTTTGTGAAATAAATAAATACGACACAGCAATAAAATACACCTACCTTCATATCGCTTCCACGTTGGCTACCGTTTGTAGCATTAAAAAAAATAATAATAAAAATGAAACCAAAAAAATGTTTATTTGCATTAAATTTTGAGCAGCCACTTTCATTCATTGAAATTAAAGACAAAATTACGTGGCAATAAATTATTTGAGTGTTTTATTTTATTTATAGTTACTGTATTTAAAATGTGTCACTCAAAATATCACTTTTCAACACCGCATTTAAAGATTTTAATTGCAATTAAGTTTTATGAAATTATTGGTTTGTGAAATAAATAAATACGACACAGCAATAAAATACACCTACCTTCATATCGCTTCCACGTTGGCTACCGTTTGTAGCATTAAAAAAAATAATAATAAAAATAAAACCAAAAAAATGTTTATTTGCATTAAATTTTGAGCAGCCACTTTCATTCATTGAAATTAAAGACAAAATTATTACGTGGCAATTAATTATTTGAGTGTTTTATTTTATTTATAGTTACTGTATTTAAAATGTGTCACTCAAAATATCACTTTTCAACACCGCATTTAAAGATTTTAATTGCAATTAAGTTTTATGAAATTATTGGTTTGTGAAATAAATAAATACGACACAGCAATAAAATACACCTACCTTCATATCGCTTCCTCGTTGGCTACCGTTTGTAGCATTAAAAAAAATAATAATAAAAATGAAACCAAAAAAATGTTTATTTGCATTAAATTTTGAGCAGCCACTTTCATTCATTGAAATTAAAGACAAAATTACGTGGCAATAAATTATTTGAGTGTTTTATTTTATTTATAGTTACTGTATTTAAAATGTGTCACTCAAAATATCACTTTTCAACACCGCATTTAAAGATTTTAATTGCATTTAAGTTTTATGAAATTATTGGTTTGTGAAATAAATAAATACGACACAGCAATAAAATACACCTACCTTCATATCGCTTCCTCGTTGGCTACCGTTTGTAGCATTAAAAAAAATAATAATAAAAATGAAACCAAAAAAATGTTTATTTGCATTAAATTTTGAGCAGCCACTTTCATTCATTGAAATTAAAGACAAAATTATTACGTGGCAATTAATTATTTGAGTGTTTTATTTTATTTATAGTTACTGTATTTAAAATGTGTCACTCAAAATATCACTTTTCAACACCGCATTTAAAGATTTTAATTGCAATTAAGTTTTATGAAATTATTGGTTTGTGAAATAAATAAATACGACACAGCAATAAAATACACCTACCTTCATATCGCTTCCTCGTTGGCTACCGTTTGTAGCATTAAAAAAAATAATAATAAAAATGAAACCAAAAAAATGTTTATTTGCATTAAATTTGGAGCAGCCACTTTCATTCATTGAAATTAAAGACAAAATTATTACGTGGCAATTAATTATTTGAGTGTTTTATTTTATTTATAGTTACTGTATTTAAAATGTGTCACTCAAAATATCACTTTTCAACACCGCATTTAAAGATTTTAATTGCATTTAAGTTTTATGAAATTATTGGTTTGTGAAATAAATAAATACGACACAGCAATAAAATACACCTACCTTCATATCGCTTCCTCGTTGGCTACCGTTTGTAGCATTAAAAAAAATAATAATAAAAATGAAACCAAAAAAATGTTTATTTGCATTAAATTTTGAGCAGCCACTTTCATTCATTGAAATTAAAGACAAAATTATTACGTGGCAATTAATTATTTGAGTGTTTTATTTTATTTATAGTTACTGTATTTAAAATGTGTCACTCAAAATATCACTTTTCAACACCGCATTTAAAGATTTTAATTGCAATTAAGTTTTATGAAATTATTGGTTTGTGAAATAAATAAATACGACACAGCAATAAAATACACCTACCTTCATATCGCTTCCTCGTTGGCTACCGTTTGTAGCATTAAAAAAAATAATAATAAAAATGAAACCAAAAAAATGTTTATTTGCATTAAATTTTGAGCAGCCACTTTCATTCATTGAAATTAAAGACAAAATTACGTGGCAATAAATTATTTGAGTGTTTTATTTTATTTATAGTTACTGTATTTAAAATGTGTCACTCAAAATATCACTTTTCAACACCGCATTTAAAGATTTTAATTGCATTTAAGTTTTATGAAATTATTGGTTTGTGAAATAAATAAATACGACACAGCAATAAAATACACCTACCTTCATATCGCTTCCTCGTTGGCTACCGTTTGTAGCATTAAAAAAAATAATAATAAAAATGAAACCAAAAAAATGTTTATTTGCATTAAATTTTGAGCAGCCACTTTCATTCATTGAAATTAAAGACAAAATTACGTGGCAATAAATTATTTGAGTGTTTTATTTTATTTATAGTTACTGTATTTAAAATGTGTCACTCAAAATATCACTTTTCAACACCGCATTTAAAGATTTTAATTGCATTTAAGTTTTATGAAATTATTGGTTTGTGAAATAAATAAATACGACACAGCAATAAAATACACCTACCTTCATATCGCTTCCTCGTTGGCTACCGTTTGTAGCATTAAAAAAAATAATAATAAAAATGAAACCAAAAAAATGTTTATTTGCATTAAATTTTGAGCAGCCACTTTCATTCATTGAAATTAAAGACAAAATTATTACGTGGCAATTAATTATTTGAGTGTTTTATTTTATTTATAGTTACTGTATTTAAAATGTGTCACTCAAAATATCACTTTTCAACACCGCATTTAAAGATTTTAATTGCAATTAAGTTTTATGAAATTATTGGTTTGTGAAATAAATAAATACGACACAGCAATAAAATACACCTACCTTCATATCGCTTCCTCGTTGGCTACCGTTTGTAGCATTAAAAAAAATAATAATAAAAATGAAACCAAAAAAATGTTTATTTGCATTAAATTTGGAGCAGCCACTTTCATTCATTGAAATTAAAGACAAAATTATTACGTGGCAATTAATTATATGAGTGTTTTATTTTATTTATAGTTACTGTATTTAAAATGTGTCACTCAAAATATCACTTTTCAACACCGCATTTAAAGATTTTAATTGCAATTAAGTTTTATGAAATTATTGGTTTGTGAAATAAATAAATACGACACAGCAATAAAATACACCTACCTTCATATCGCTTCCTCGTTGGCTACCGTTTGTAGCATTAAAAAAAATAATAATAAAAATGAAACCAAAAAAATGTTTATTTGCATTAAATTTTGAGCAGCCACTTTCATTCATTGAAATTAAAGACAAAATTACGTGGCAATAAATTATTTGAGTGTTTTATTTTATTTATAGTTACTGTATTTAAAATGTGTCACTCAAAATATCACTTTTCAACACCGCATTTAAAGATTTTAATTGCAATTAAGTTTTATGAAATTATTGGTTTGTGAAATAAATAAATACGACACAGCAATAAAATACACCTACCTTCATATCGCTTCCACGTTGGCTACCGTTTGTAGCATTAAAAAAAATAATAATAAAAATGAAACCAAAAAAATGTTTATTTGCATTAAATTTGGAGCAGCCACTTTCATTCATTGAAATTAAAGACAAAATTATTACGTGGCAATTAATTATTTGAGTGTTTTATTTTATTTATAGTTACTGTATTTAAAATGTGTCACTCAAAATATCACTTTTCAACACCGCATTTAAAGATTTTAATTGCAATTAAGTTTTATGAAATTATTGGTTTGTGAAATAAATAAATACGACACAGCAATAAAATACACCTACCTTCATATCGCTTCCTCGTTGGCTACCGTTTGTAGCATTAAAAAAAATAATAATAAAAATGAAACCAAAAAAATGTTTATTTGCATTAAATTTTGAGCAGCCACTTTCATTCATTGAAATTAAAGACAAAATTACGTGGCAATAAATTATTTGAGTGTTTTATTTTATTTATAGTTACTGTATTTAAAATGTGTCACTCAAAATATCACTTTTCAACACCGCATTTAAAGATTTTAATTGCAATTAAGTTTTATGAAATTATTGGTTTGTGAAATAAATAAATACGACACAGCAATAAAATACACCTACCTTCATATCGCTTCCACGTTGGCTACCGTTTGTAGCATTAAAAAAAATAATAATAAAAATGAAACCAAAAAAATGTTTATTTGCATTAAATTTGGAGCAGCCACTTTCATTCATTGAAATTAAAGACAAAATTATTACGTGGCAATTAATTATTTGAGTGTTTTATTTTATTTATAGTTACTGTATTTAAAATGTGTCACTCAAAATATCACTTTTCAACACCGCATTTAAAGATTTTAATTGCAATTAAGTTTTATGAAATTATTGGTTTGTGAAATAAATAAATACGACACAGCAATAAAATACACCTACCTTCATATCGCTTCCTCGTTGGCTACCGTTTGTAGCATTAAAAAAAATAATAATAAAAATGAAACCAAAAAAATGTTTATTTGCATTAAATTTTGAGCAGCCACTTTCATTCATTGAAATTAAAGACAAAATTACGTGGCAATAAATTATTTGAGTGTTTTATTTTATTTATAGTTACTGTATTTAAAATGTGTCACTCAAAATATCACTTTTCAACACCGCATTTAAAGATTTTAATTGCAATTAAGTTTTATGAAATTATTGGTTTGTGAAATAAATAAATACGACACAGCAATAAAATACACCTACCTTCATATCGCTTCCACGTTGGCTACCGTTTGTAGCATTAAAAAAAATAATAATAAAAATGAAACCAAAAAAATGTTTATTTGCATTAAATTTTGAGCAGCCACTTTCATTCATTGAAATTAAAGACAAAATTACGTGGCAATAAATTATTTGAGTGTTTTATTTTATTTATAGTTACTGTATTTAAAATGTGTCACTCAAAATATCACTTTTCAACACCGCATTTAAAGATTTTAATTGCAATTAAGTTTTATGAAATTATTGGTTTGTGAAATAAATAAATACGACACAGCAATAAAATACACCTACCTTCATATCGCTTCCACGTTGGCTACCGTTTGTAGCATTAAAAAAAATAATAATAAAAATGAAACCAAAAAAATGTTTATTTGCATTAAATTTTGAGCAGCCACTTTCATTCATTGAAATTAAAGACAAAATTATTACGTGGCAATTAATTATTTGAGTGTTTTATTTTATTTATAGTTACTGTATTTAAAATGTGTCACTCAAAATATCACTTTTCAACACCGCATTTAAAGATTTTAATTGCAATTAAGTTTTATGAAATTATTGGTTTGTGAAATAAATAAATACGACACAGCAATAAAATACACCTACCTTCATATCGCTTCCTCGTTGGCTACCGTTTGTAGCATTAAAAAAAATAATAATTAAAATAAAACCAAAAAAATGTTTATTTGCATTAAATTTTGAGCAGCCACTTTCATTCATTGAAATTAAAGACAAAATTACGTGGCAATAAATTATTTGAGTGTTTTATTTTATTTATAGTTTCTGTATCTAAAATGCGTCACTCAAAATGTCACTTTCAACACCGCATTTAAAGATTTTAATTGCAATTAAGTTTTATGAAATTATTGGTTTGTGAAATAAATAAATACGACACAGCAATAAAATACACCTACCTTCATATCGCTTCCTCGTTGGCTACCGTTTGTAGCATTAAAAAAAATAATAATAAAAATGAAACCAAAAAAATGTTTATTTGCATTAAATTTGGAGCAGCCACTTTCATTCATTGAAATTAAAGACAAAATTATTACGTGGCAATTAATTATATGAGTGTTTTATTTTATTTATAGTTACTGTATTTAAAATGTGTCACTCAAAATATCACTTTTCAACACCGCATTTAAAGATTTTAATTGCAATTAAGTTTTATGAAATTATTGGTTTGTGAAATAAATAAATACGACACAGCAATAAAATACACCTACCTTCATATCGCTTCCTCGTTGGCTACCGTTTGTAGCATTAAAAAAAATAATAATAAAAATGAAACCAAAAAAATGTTTATTTGCATTAAATTTTGAGCAGCCACTTTCATTCATTGAAATTAAAGACAAAATTATTACGTGGCAATTAATTATTTGAGTGTTTTATTTTATTTATAGTTTCTGTATCTAAAATGCGTCACTCAAAATGTCACTTTCAACACCGCATTTAAAGATTTTAATTGCATTTAAGTTTTATGAAATTATTGGTTTGTGAAATAAATAAATACGACACAGCAATAAAATACACCTACCTTCATATCGCTTCCTCGTTGGCTACCGTTTGTAGCATTAAAAAAAATAATAATAAAAATAAAACCAAAAAAATGTTTATTTGCATTAAATTTTGAGCAAGCCACTTTCATTCATTGAAATTAAAGACAAAATTATTACGTGGCAATTAATTATTTGAGTGTTTTATTTTATTTATAGTTACTGTATTTAAAATGTGTCACTCAAAATATCACTTTTCAACACCGCATTTAAAGATTTTAATTGCAATTAAGTTTTATGAAATTATTGGTTTGTGAAATAAATAAATACGACACAGCAATAAAATACACCTACCTTCATATCGCTTCCACGTTGGCTACCGTTTGTAGCATTAAAAAAAATAATAATAAAAATGAAACCAAAAAAATGTTTATTTGCATTAAATTTTGAGCAGCCACTTTCATTCATTGAAATTAAAGACAAAATTACGTGGCAATAAATTATTTGAGTGTTTTATTTTATTTATAGTTACTGTATTTAAAATGTGTCACTCAAAATATCACTTTTCAACACCGCATTTAAAGATTTTAATTGCAATTAAGTTTTATGAAATTATTGGTTTGTGAAATAAATAAATACGACACAGCAATAAAATACACCTACCTTCATATCGCTTCCACGTTGGCTACCGTTTGTAGCATTAAAAAAAATAATAATAAAAATAAAACCAAAAAAATGTTTATTTGCATTAAATTTTGAGCAGCCACTTTCATTCATTGAAATTAAAGACAAAATTATTACGTGGCAATTAATTATTTGAGTGTTTTATTTTATTTATAGTTACTGTATTTAAAATGTGTCACTCAAAATATCACTTTTCAACACCGCATTTAAAGATTTTAATTGCAATTAAGTTTTATGAAATTATTGGTTTGTGAAATAAATAAATACGACACAGCAATAAAATACACCTACCTTCATATCGCTTCCTCGTTGGCTACCGTTTGTAGCATTAAAAAAAATAATAATAAAAATGAAACCAAAAAAATGTTTATTTGCATTAAATTTTGAGCAGCCACTTTCATTCATTGAAATTAAAGACAAAATTACGTGGCAATAAATTATTTGAGTGTTTTATTTTATTTATAGTTACTGTATTTAAAATGTGTCACTCAAAATATCACTTTTCAACACCGCATTTAAAGATTTTAATTGCATTTAAGTTTTATGAAATTATTGGTTTGTGAAATAAATAAATACGACACAGCAATAAAATACACCTACCTTCATATCGCTTCCTCGTTGGCTACCGTTTGTAGCATTAAAAAAAATAATAATAAAAATGAAACCAAAAAAATGTTTATTTGCATTAAATTTTGAGCAGCCACTTTCATTCATTGAAATTAAAGACAAAATTATTACGTGGCAATTAATTATTTGAGTGTTTTATTTTATTTATAGTTACTGTATTTAAAATGTGTCACTCAAAATATCACTTTTCAACACCGCATTTAAAGATTTTAATTGCAATTAAGTTTTATGAAATTATTGGTTTGTGAAATAAATAAATACGACACAGCAATAAAATACACCTACCTTCATATCGCTTCCTCGTTGGCTACCGTTTGTAGCATTAAAAAAAATAATAATAAAAATGAAACCAAAAAAATGTTTATTTGCATTAAATTTTGAGCAGCCACTTTCATTCATTGAAATTAAAGACAAAATTACGTGGCAATAAATTATTTGAGTGTTTTATTTTATTTATAGTTACTGTATTTAAAATGTGTCACTCAAAATATCACTTTTCAACACCGCATTTAAAGATTTTAATTGCAATTAAGTTTTATGAAATTATTGGTTTGTGAAATAAATAAATACGACACAGCAATAAAATACACCTACCTTCATATCGCTTCCACGTTGGCTACCGTTTGTAGCATTAAAAAAAATAATAATAAAAATGAAACCAAAAAAATGTTTATTTGCATTAAATTTTGAGCAGCCACTTTCATTCATTGAAATTAAAGACAAAATTACGTGGCAATAAATTATTTGAGTGTTTTATTTTATTTATAGTTACTGTATTTAAAATGTGTCACTCAAAATATCACTTTTCAACACCGCATTTAAAGATTTTAATTGCAATTAAGTTTTATGAAATTATTGGTTTGTGAAATAAATAAATACGACACAGCAATAAAATACACCTACCTTCATATCGCTTCCTCGTTGGCTACCGTTTGTAGCATTAAAAAAAATAATAATAAAAATGAAACCAAAAAAATGTTTATTTGCATTAAATTTTGAGCAGCCACTTTCATTCATTGAAATTAAAGACAAAATTACGTGGCAATAAATTATTTGAGTGTTTTATTTTATTTATAGTTACTGTATTTAAAATGTGTCACTCAAAATATCACTTTTCAACACCGCATTTAAAGATTTTAATTGCAATTAAGTTTTATGAAATTATTGGTTTGTGAAATAAATAAATACGACACAGCAATAAAATACACCTACCTTCATATCGCTTCCACGTTGGCTACCGTTTGTAGCATTAAAAAAAATAATAATAAAAATGAAACCAAAAAAATGTTTATTTGCATTAAATTTTGAGCAGCCACTTTCATTCATTGAAATTAAAGACAAAATTACGTGGCAATAAATTATTTGAGTGTTTTATTTTATTTATAGTTACTGTATTTAAAATGTGTCACTCAAAATATCACTTTTCAACACCGCATTTAAAGATTTTAATTGCAATTAAGTTTTATGAAATTATTGGTTTGTGAAATAAATAAATACGACACAGCAATAAAATACACCTACCTTCATATCGCTTCCACGTTGGCTACCGTTTGTAGCATTAAAAAAAATAATAATAAAAATGAAACCAAAAAAATGTTTATTTGCATTAAATTTTGAGCAGCCACTTTCATTCATTGAAATTAAAGACAAAATTATTACGTGGCAATTAATTATTTGAGTGTTTTATTTTATTTATAGTTACTGTATTTAAAATGTGTCACTCAAAATATCACTTTTCAACACCGCATTTAAAGATTTTAATTGCAATTAAGTTTTATGAAATTATTGGTTTGTGAAATAAATAAATACGACACAGCAATAAAATACACCTACCTTCATATCGCTTCCTCGTTGGCTACCGTTTGTAGCATTAAAAAAAATAATAATTAAAATAAAACCAAAAAAATGTTTATTTGCATTAAATTTTGAGCAGCCACTTTCATTCATTGAAATTAAAGACAAAATTACGTGGCAATAAATTATTTGAGTGTTTTATTTTATTTATAGTTTCTGTATCTAAAATGCGTCACTCAAAATGTCACTTTCAACACCGCATTTAAAGATTTTAATTGCAATTAAGTTTTATGAAATTATTGGTTTGTGAAATAAATAAATACGACACAGCAATAAAATACACCTACCTTCATATCGCTTCCTCGTTGGCTACCGTTTGTAGCATTAAAAAAAATAATAATAAAAATGAAACCAAAAAAATGTTTATTTGCATTAAATTTGGAGCAGCCACTTTCATTCATTGAAATTAAAGACAAAATTATTACGTGGCAATTAATTATATGAGTGTTTTATTTTATTTATAGTTACTGTATTTAAAATGTGTCACTCAAAATATCACTTTTCAACACCGCATTTAAAGATTTTAATTGCAATTAAGTTTTATGAAATTATTGGTTTGTGAAATAAATAAATACGACACAGCAATAAAATACACCTACCTTCATATCGCTTCCTCGTTGGCTACCGTTTGTAGCATTAAAAAAAATAATAATAAAAATGAAACCAAAAAAATGTTTATTTGCATTAAATTTTGAGCAGCCACTTTCATTCATTGAAATTAAAGACAAAATTATTACGTGGCAATTAATTATTTGAGTGTTTTATTTTATTTATAGTTTCTGTATCTAAAATGCGTCACTCAAAATGTCACTTTCAACACCGCATTTAAAGATTTTAATTGCATTTAAGTTTTATGAAATTATTGGTTTGTGAAATAAATAAATACGACACAGCAATAAAATACACCTACCTTCATATCGCTTCCTCGTTGGCTACCGTTTGTAGCATTAAAAAAAATAATAATAAAAATAAAACCAAAAAAATGTTTATTTGCATTAAATTTTGAGCAAGCCACTTTCATTCATTGAAATTAAAGACAAAATTATTACGTGGCAATTAATTATTTGAGTGTTTTATTTCATTTATAGTTACTGTATTTAAAATGTGTCACTCAAAATATCACTTTTCAACACCGCATTTAAAGATTTTAATTGCAATTAAGTTTTATGAAATTATTGGTTTGTGAAATAAATAAATACGACACAGCAATAAAATACACCTACCTTCATATCGCTTCCTCGTTGGCTACCGTTTGTAGCATTAAAAAAAATAATAATAAAAATGAAACCAAAAAAATGTTTATTTGCATTAAATTTTGAGCAAGCCACTTTCATTCATTGAAATTAAAGACAAAATTATTACGTGGCAATTAATTATTTGAGTGTTTTATTTTATTTATAGTTACTGTATTTAAAATGTGTCACTCAAAATATCACTTTTCAACACCGCATTTAAAGATTTTAATTGCAATTAAGTTTTATGAAATTATTGGTTTGTGAAATAAATAAATACGACACAGCAATAAAATACACCTACCTTCATATCGCTTCCTCGTTGGCTACCGTTTGTAGCATTAAAAAAAATAATAATAAAAATAAAACCAAAAAAATGTTTATTTGCATTAAATTTTGAGCAAGCCACTTTCATTCATTGAAATTAAAGACAAAATTATTACGTGGCAATTAATTATTTGAGTGTTTTATTTTATTTATAGTTACTGTATTTAAAATGTGTCACTCAAAATATCACTTTTCAACATCGCATTTAAAGATTTTAATTGCAATTAAGTTTTATGAAATTATTGGTTTGTGAAATAAATAAATACGACACAGCAATAAAATACACCTACCTTCATATCGCTTCCTCGTTGGCTACCGTTTGTAGCATTAAAAAAAATAATAATAAAAATAAAACCAAAAAAATGTTTATTTGCATTAAATTTTGAGCAAGCCACTTTCATTCATTGAAATTAAAGACAAAATTATTACGTGGCAATTAATTATTTGAGTGTTTTATTTTATTTATAGTTACTGTATTTAAAATGTGTCACTCAAAATATCACTTTTCAACACCGCATTTAAAGATTTTAATTGCAATTAAGTTTTATGAAATTATTGGTTTGTGAAATAAATAAATACGACACAGCAATAAAATACACCTACCTTCATATCGCTTCCTCGTTGGCTACCGTTTGTAGCATTAAAAAAAATAATAATAAAAATAAAACCAAAAAAATGTTTATTTGCATTAAATTTTGAGCAAGCCACTTTCATTCATTGAAATTAAAGACAAAATTATTACGTGGCAATTAATTATTTGAGTGTTTTATTTCATTTATAGTTACTGTATTTAAAATGTGTCACTCAAAATATCACTTTTCAACACCGCATTTAAAGATTTTAATTGCAATTAAGTTTTATGAAATTATTGGTTTGTGAAATAAATAAATACGACACAGCAATAAAATACACCTACCTTCATATCGCTTCCTCGTTGGCTACCGTTTGTAGCATTAAAAAAAATAATAATAAAAATAAAACCAAAAAAATGTTTATTTGCATTAAATTTTGAGCAAGCCACTTTCATTCATTGAAATTAAAGACAAAATTATTACGTGGCAATTAATTATTTGAGTGTTTTATTTTATTTATAGTTACTGTATTTAAAATGTGTCACTCAAAATATCACTTTTCAACACCGCATTTAAAGATTTTAATTGCATTTAAGTTTTATGAAATTATTGGTTTGTGAAATAAATAAATACGACACAGCAATAAAATACACCTACCTTCATATCGCTTCCTCGTTGGCTACCGTTTGTAGCATTAAAAAAAATAATAATAAAAATGAAACCAAAAAAATGTTTATTTGCATTAAATTTTGAGCAAGCCACTTTCATTCATTGAAATTAAAGACAAAATTATTACGTGGCAATTAATTATTTGAGTGTTTTATTTTATTTATAGTTACTGTATTTAAAATGTGTCACTCAAAATATCACTTTTCAACACCGCATTTAAAGATTTTAATTGCAATTAAGTTTTATGAAATTATTGGTTTGTGAAATAAATAAATACGACACAGCAATAAAATACACCTACCTTCATATCGCTTCCTCGTTGGCTACCGTTTGTAGCATTAAAAAAAATAATAATAAAAATGAAACCAAAAAAATGTTTATTTGCATTAAATTTTGAGCAAGCCACTTTCATTCATTGAAATTAAAGACAAAATTATTACGTGGCAATTAATTATTTGAGTGTTTTATTTTATTTATAGTTACTGTATTTAAAATGTGTCACTCAAAATATCACTTTTCAACACCGCATTTAAAGATTTTAATTGCATTTAAGTTTTATGAAATTATTGGTTTGTGAAATAAATAAATACGACACAGCAATAAAATACACCTACCTTCATATCGCTTCCTCGTTGGCTACCGTTTGTAGCATTAAAAAAAATAATAATAAAAATGAAACCAAAAAAATGTTTATTTGCATTAAATTTTGAGCAGCCACTTTCATTCATTGAAATTAAAGACAAAATTATTACGTGGCAATTAATTATTTGAGTGTTTTATTTTATTTATAGTTACTGTATTTAAAATGTGTCACTCAAAATATCACTTTTCAACACCGCATTTAAAGATTTTAATTGCAATTAAGTTTTATGAAATTATTGGTTTGTGAAATAAATAAATACGACACAGCAATAAAATACACCTACCTTCATATCGCTTCCTCGTTAGCTACCGTTTGTAGCATTAAAAAAAATAATAATTAAAATAAAACCAAAAAAATGTTTATTTGCATTAAATTTTGAGCAAGCCACTTTCATTCATTGAAATTAAAGACAAAATTATTACGTGGCAATTAATTATTTGAGTGTTTTATTTCATTTATAGTTACTGTATTTAAAATGTGTCACTCAAAATATCACTTTTCAACACCGCATTTAAAGATTTTAATTGCATTTAAGTTTTATGAAATTATTGGTTTGTGAAATAAATAAATACGACACAGCAATAAAATACACCTACCTTCATATCGCTTCCTCGTTGGCTACCGTTTGTAGCATTAAAAAAAATAATAATAAAAATAAAACAAAAAAAATGTTTATTTGCATTAAATTTTGAGCAGCCACTTTCATTCATTGAAATTAAAGACAAAATTACGTGGCAATAAATTATTTGAGTGTTTTATTTTATTTATAGTTTCTGTATCTAAAATGCGTCACTCAAAATGTCACTTTCAACACCGCATTTAAAGATTTTAATTGCATTTAAGTTTTATGAAATTATTGGTTTGAGAAATAAATAAATACGACACAGCAATAAAATACACCTACCTTCATATCGCTTCCACGTTGGCTACCGTTTGTAGCATTAAAAAAAATAATAATAAAAATGAAACCAAAAAAATGTTTATTTGCATTAAATTTTGAACAAGCCACTTTCATCCATTGAAATTAAAGACAAAATTACGTGGCAGTAAATTATTTGAGTGTTTTATTTTATTTATAGTTTCTGTATTTAAAATGTGTCACTCAAAATATCACTTTTCAACACGGCATTTAAAGATTTTAATTGCAATTAAGTTTTATGAAATTATTGGTTTGAGAAATAAATAAATACGACACAGCAATAAAATACACCTACCTTCATATCGCTTCCACGTTGGCTACCGTTTGTAGCATTAAAAAAAATAATAATAAAAATGAAACCAAAAAAATGTTTATTTGCATTAAATTTTGAACAAGCCACTTTCATCCATTGAAATTAAAGACAAAATTACGTGGCAGTAAATTATTTGAGTGTTTTATTTTATTTATAGTTTCTGTATTTAAAATGTGTCACTCAAAATATCACTTTTCAACACGGCATTTAAAGATTTTAATTGCAATTAAGTTTTATGAAATTATTGGTTTGAGAAATAAATAAATACGACACAGCAATAAAATACACCTACCTTCATATCGCTTCCACGTTGGCTACCGTTTGTAGCATTAAAAAAAATAATAATAAAAATGAAACCAAAAAAATGTTTATTTGCATTAAATTTTGAGCAAGCCACTTTCATTCATTGAAATTAAAGACAAAATTATTACGTGGCAATAAATTATTTGAGTGTTTGATAATAATTTTATTTACTGTATTTAAAATGTGTCACTCAAACGCGATCACTAGCCACCGAATTGAAAATTTAAACCGGAAAATTTAGATTTGCTTGAACATACGTCCGTTCGCGACAACGGCAAGTAACAAACTGAATAAATTGAACGAAACCGCACAATACACAATAATTTAAATAAACCGACTCACCTCGCTTCGCCTCCCGCTCCCGCTCCCGATCTGACCCGTGCCACTGCTCGCTGTCGACTGAACCGCCCTCGCCGCCTGCGCCGCACACCTAACCTCGGATGTGACGTCATCACACGTCTAAAACAAGTCATAACCAGAAACATTCACTGTCCAAATCCGTCAAATTTAGAAACATTCATACACAGAATTATTCAAAATAGAACAGTATTGATCTAGAAAAATTAATTATGACAAATGTATTTGTCTATAAACGTCTAAAATTATAAAAGTTTCGCATGCAGTTAATGGAAAAATAAAAATGCATGTTTATATTTAAACAGAAACTGGCAATGTGAAATTTTAGTGCGAAAATTAGTGGTAGAGCTCGGAAACTCTGTAAACGACCACGATAGGCGGAGCCAATGCGTACTTCATCGAGTGAGGAGATTGAGCAGTGGCGTAGCAAAAAACTATTCTATGATCAAGAAGGGTTTGAGATTCATAATTTGTAGTAGTTAAAATTTCCTCTATTCAATAATTGCAAGATGAAATAGTAAAAATCATATCTAATGCTAATACACGTTGATTTCCTAGAAATACAAAGCAGAGAGGTCGAATAAATAAAAATACACAATGAGTAAAGAGTAAAAACGCGTTTATTGCAAAAAATGTTTCTACTGGTATCTTTACTATAACTGGTAATATTGAAATGTTAAACTTTAAGACGAATTCCCTACACATGTAAGTACACGCCACGCCACTGTTTTCTGCCAACACCCCTAATTTAAAGATTGGACTCGTCCGAGACGAGTTTTCGTCTCTGCGCACTCCTACCACCGTGGACGATCTGTCATTTCGCGGACTCTACTAAGTGTTGGGAAAGAATGGGAGTGGATAAATAAAGAGTATAAATAAAATCTAGAACTTTATTTTCATCAAAGTCTCATTTCATTCATGTGCTACAACGGTCGTGATGTATACAAAATATAAACAATTCGTCTCAAATCATTGAATATAAACAATGTTTACAAACTAATGTGGATACAGTTGAGTATTACACGTGAAAATATATAAAAATTAGATATAAAACATGTTTGTAAATAGATATAAAAATTAATAAGCCGAGACAATACAATACAATAATAGAAAACAATAGAAAATTAAGTATTAACATTTTCAAGGATGGTATGTCATTAAGTGTAGTTGTAATAGTTACGATTACAGAAAAAATGATATGAACATTATTAAAAATTCTCTAAATCAACATGTCCTAGTCTTATAACATATATTATTCGAGTTACATTACCTAAAATGTACAAAAATGATTGATTACAACATCAAAAATCGAACTGAAAAAGATGTACAACGGAACGTAATCGATAGGTATGAAAATTGCACGATATATGTATATGATACAAAATTTTTTCCTACTAGTCCTTTTATCATGAGTCCACATGTTGTGCACATTAGAGCAAACTATAGAGATTCATTTTTACATCTTCCAACATACAAGTTAGGCACATAGTTTACACACATTTGCACACTATTTTTCTTTAGATTTAATTTAATTCACTAGTTGGTTTAAATTAGAACATAGCATTGCTCGAAACGTCCAATTTGGCAGTAGAAACAAAACAGCACAAGTACTTAGCGGGACCATCAGTTGGTGTAATGATCAAAAGAGCCCAAGTATTCCAAAGCTGCCCGATAACAAAACTGGTACTGGTCCTGAAACAAATAAATGTAAACAACTTTGCAAAAAAACTTATAATTCAATTGGTACCTCGGTTTGGACCATGGCCGGCCTTTGCGTGCGTAAAATTCTCGCCGTTTGGAAAATATCAACGACTCCTTCGTATTGCATCCGTTCTAACGCTATACTCAACGTGATGAAAACGCCAGTTCGGCCAACACCAGCGCTGGAAATAAATAACAATAGTTGAATTAAAAAATACATAAAAATTTTAAAAAATCACCTGCAGTGGACAGTAATTGGTCCATCTTGGCCGAATTGTTCTTTAGTCTTGTGCACTTGCCCAATGAAGTCGATGAAACCATCTCCGTATTTGGGAACCCCCTGTTCTGGCCAATCAGTGAACTGGAATTGCCTAACGGTTCGTGACGAGCCTTCACGAGCATCGGTTACTTTGAATTCCCGAAGAATGTACTGGGGCATGTTGTACTCGGCGATCGGGTCAACGACGAAACACTGGTAGCGCACGGATCGGTCGTTGGGCCAGTATTGATGGCATTTCTCCTGTAAATTTTTGAATGTGTAAAAAGAAAGCATCTTTTAATTTAATTATTTACACAATAATATAACTTTAATAAAATTAAAATAAAACCAAGTGTTTTGTGCCTAAACTATGTACCTTTCGATAAAACTAATTTGTACATCATCAAGTACCTACTTTATAAATGTGTTCATTTTTTTGGAAATTGCTTTTACGAGTTTTTAAATGTTTTAGATTATACAGGGTTGCTAAAAAGTATGGATACAGTTAAATATTATAAAAAACAATTCATCAAAACTTATTGAAATTTGGTGTATGTATGTATCTTCGGATACAAGGCTTACTTGATTTTTTTTTTAAATAGCAACAAGGGTAAAATTTGGTATGCATACCTTAATTTAATCGAAACTTTAAAAAAATGTAAAACTTTATTAGCGTTACAAGTGTTGTCATTATCCATCGTTAGCTCATTAACTAAAAAATAAGTAAAAGTAAAAAATAATTCTTAAAATAACACTTTTAACTGAGAAAGAACATGTTTTAATTAGAAAATTTTAAACACGGAATACTTGATTTTGATGCTACAAACGATGTTAAAACTGATTTCCACTAACTTCTTGGCTTTCTGTCTCCATGATAAACCAGCATGAGAATTTTTTTGCTCAGTTTTACTTAAATGTATCATTATTAAACTAATTATTGCACCCAAGTTTAATTTTTGGCTAATATACAAGTGAGAGATATCGTTAATAACATTATTTTCACAGCTAACTTAGTTTTACTATTCCAGAAAATTTTTATTTTTTTACATTTTAATAAAAGTAAAGGCCGGTATCATGTTACATCATTGAATTCAGAAAAAAATGCTCTTTTAAAAATCATTAAATGTGACCCTTCCTGCTTCCTGCCATTAAAAAAAATCAAGTTAGCCTTGTATTTTCAAAATAAATGGCGATAAAAATTTACAAAAGCTCTCAGATGATAGAATTTGAACACTTCTAACTGTTCTCCAAATTTCAAGGTTTTCTGTTAAACCGTTCTGAAAATATTTAACTGTATCCATACTTTTTAGCGACTCTGTATAATTGTATTCTTTCATAATTTCAAATCAAAAACTGTAAAGGTCAAACTTTTAGACTATTTTTCATTACAATTTACAATGTTTTGTTTAAGTGATATGTCTCAACTTTGCCAGGGCATTTCTTTATTGGTATTTTTTCTCATATATTTTATATATATTGTTTATATTAATTTTGTCCGCTATAGACTAAAAAGTCTATTGGAAATAAAAATTATTATTATTATTATTGTTTTAATTCTAAACCTACCCGTCCCATTTCCTTGAGTTTCGTCAGCATGACAATAATCGTCGAGTTGTGCTCCCACAGCATCCTCCACAGATCATCCGTGGTGTCCGGCAGCGGCCCCTGCGTCGCAATATACGCTTTCCTATACCTATACCCATCGATAAAACTCGCATTGATATAATCCGAGCCTTCGATCCCTCTTATCGGCGCCAAACACACTCTCGTACTCTCATACGGCAAGATATGTACCAATCTATTCTTATGTTTATTGCACGGCAAATTCGCCGTAACGAACCGTGACGAATCAGTCTTGATATTGCCCAACTTCTTGAACTCGTGCTCCATCCCGGTCACGTTCTCGCCCGGCTCCAGTTGCATCAGCTTCTGGATATGCGACTGCAAATTGCGAGCTGGCACCTCCGTCTGTCCGCAAATCACAGCTTCGAGCAACGCATCGTGGATGAAAATGTACTGGTCTTCGGTCTGCACCATGTAGTTCCTCTGGGCGCGCAAACACGTCACGTGTCCGTAAATATCGACGGTTTTTTCGTGCCGCATTCGCTCCAGCATTGAGTCAATGACGATGAAACAACCGGTGCGACCTACGCCAGCTGAACAGTGCACCACCACAGGGCCGGCGTCCAGCGGGTTGAGGCTGGACACCCTCCGGAGGAACTGGAGGAAGGGGGCTGGGTGGTCGGGCACGCCGTGGTCAGGCCATGCGGTGAACTGCAGTTGCTTCACCTCGCGACGCTCGTTTAGTCCTCCCTGGTTTTGTTAAAAATAAAAAGGAATTAATTCAACTGTGTTCAGTTTAAAATCGTGAATGATCGTCATAGTGATCGGAGGATTTGGGGGATTAATAACCAGTGTTATTTACTAATTCACCAATAGCTCGAGTTTCCATTACAGCTTGCAAAAAGTGTGGAAAAGTTACTAATATCTCAAAAACCAAAAAAATTGTTGGCAGTTTTGAAATCAGCGTCCAACAGTAGCAAAATAGCTCATAAGTTACTTATATCACAAAAACTAGAGTTGACGGAAAAAAATCTGAACTCGGAATTCGCTAATTTTGAGACAACCTGGGCGCTGATTGAAAAATTGAAGTAAAAAAAGAAAAATACTCATAAACAGCAAAGAAATCTGAGGCAACAGAGAAGTAAACGACTAAAAGTTGCGTCTTTTTCTTAATAAGTAATACTAACTTGGGTTCGCTATATCTCAAAAATTAGAGCTGAAAGAAAAAAATCTGGGAGTAGTTTTGAAATCAGCGTCCAATCATTACTTAGCGTCACATTTCCGGACGTGCCGTTTTTCTGCATATTTACGTATAGATTTAATGATTTAATTAAAGACAATGTCGTAACGATTGAAACATAATGAGCTAGTTTAATAACATGCACTATATCAGTGGTGATTTTCATCAATTCAAATGGGGTCACGCCCCCAGGAAAATAATTTGTGAAGGGCTTGTCTTAGAAAACCGCGAGGTACAAGGATAGATCGAACCTTATAGGGGGGCGATCCTTCAGGATTCTAACACCTTGTTCCTAGAGAGATCTTGAAACTTCAATTTTATCTGCGCCCCTGACGCCAAATCGATAACACGGAAAAAGATGAAGAAAAGATGAAAAAAAGGCAAAGTCAAAAAAACCTGCAAAAGCCAATTCACAGTTGGTCCAAAGACCTAATTTTTTACTTACTTTGACGTTGAGCGGTCTTAAAGTGCGTATTTCAATATAGATTTTTGAGCCGAAATTAGCACAATCTTACACCAGTTGACTCCCAGTGGTCACAGCTTATTGTTAGTGCTCTATAGAGTACAAATCCACTTCGTAGAATCCCAAAATTTGGCTGATTTTTCAAAAAATCAGAGACAAAGTGAAGCCAAATAGTTCAACACGAAAAACAGAAGCCAATATGGCGAATTCCGCAAGAAGAAAAAATTTCAAAGCTCACTTCGAAAACCAAGAAATTTTACAAAAACGACAGGGAGTTTCAATTCTCAAAGTTTTCCAGCCTTGACGCGGGAAACTCAAAAAAGGAAGACGAAGAAACGATAGAAGGTGAAAACAAGATAATGAAAGAAGTGAAAAGAAAAGGTGTGCCACAAATAAACCAATAGACCTGAATCAATGCAGTATTGGTTCGTTACTGGTTTGTTACTTCAGGATCTTGAAGTAACGATAATAAGTCCCAAAGCAATTTAGGCCTTCTGTTTCTGTACCGGCCAAAACAACTAATAACCCTTCACAATTTTCAAACCGTGACATGATTTTATTCTTAACTTCAATTTTTTTTCTAATAATCATTCTTTAAACCTCAACCTTATCTCCGTTTTTCCTGACAAGAATGTTCTAAACCTTCACGTGGTTCTTGCTGGACAAATTAGTTATTAATTACGTATTGCCACTATGTAACATTTATAAAAGTAGGACTCATTTTCCTACAATTCTGTCCAAGAAAACTGGAAAATACACTGCGCACAAAAATTATCGCAACACATGAATTTTTTTGTGATCATATTCAAAAATTATCGCAACACATGGAATTTTTTGTGATCGTATTCATTGGAATTTGGATGAATTTGAAATTCTTTTCCGGTAGAGGTTAAAAATTATGATTTTGGGAGAATGTCTGTCTGGGAACACACAGAGTTGGTGTCTCTACGTGGTGCTTATCTAATAATTGCCCTTTTGTCGGGAATAATTTCAGGTTTATTCACGAAAATATCCGATAATAGCTGACCTCACATAGCTAGAATTATGCAACAGTATCTGTAAGAGGTCAATTTAAGAACATTGTGGTGGTCTGAAAAAAGTTCCGATCTTAATTTTATCGATTATGTTTGGAATCACCCTCAGCAAGGCTTGCTAAAGCAGCGAAATGAATTTTGGTCTCTACAAGAACTGTAAAATGCCTTTCTGCATAGATGGGAAAAATTGGTTCAAAATTATGTCTTTGACCTCATAGCAAGCATTCCTAAAACATTGGAAGCTGTTATTCGGACTAAAAGTGATAATACATAGTAGTTCCTATAAAAATTACAATTTTTGATAAAAATAAATTTTTTTGAAAACATTTTTTGCGTTTTATTTCAACCCTTATTGTACTTCAAAAAGCAATAAAATATTTTTTTGTTTCTAAATTAATTAAGAAAATCATCCGTGTAGCGATAATTTTTATGCGTGTGTTACACAATCAAGGTAAGACAAATAAAAACCAGCATAAATAACAATAAATTTAAATGGTACTCAAGATTTTCAAGTAATTAAAAATTTTAGCATGGTTTTATTGAATTTTTTACGTACTTTTCCCTCAACGACTAGCATTATTCATCCCCAAAAAAATCCGATCTTTGATGATCAGTACCTAATCATTTGTTCACTCTACCTGTTTCGTAATCTGGAACGTGCGAATACAATACGTCGCCAACTCCTGAACGTCAGTTATCGTAATATTCATATTGCCGTACGTCTCCGACCCTCTCGTTGGCCAATACTGGTCGCACTTAATCCTCGTCCGTTCCTCCAACTTGGTCATCATAACAATCGTCGCTGTTTTCAACTCCCAACACATCCGCCAAAAATCACCAAAGGTCTCCTGTAGCGGCCCTTGCGTCGCCACATACGCATTATGCTTCCGATACCCGTCACAATAATTCGCATTGATATAATCACTCCCCAAGACACCCTCCTCGGGCGTCAAAATCACGCGACTGTGATCGTACGCGATCACATTAGCATACCGATTCTTCGGCTTGTTCACATCCATATTGGAGTGGTCCCACGTGAACTGCTGTCCCGGCTCTATGCTCTCGTACTCTTGCGAAAACTTGAGATTGTCGTTGGCTTTAAGGCGTTCGATATGATTCGCTAGCTCCGAGATGGGAATCGGCGGATGCGAAATCATGGCAGGTGTTTGGAAGTTGAGGCGTCGCATTGCCACAGGATCGCTGGGCGCTATACTATTATTTAAATCGGCCGGAATTAAAGGACGTGTCACGGCGGCCTGATCGGGGGTTTTGCACGGCTGGCGCCGCTTGCGGTATATGAACACGAGGACGAAAATGAGGGATAGCAACAAGGCGGCGATTACGGGAACTATGATCCAGAAAAGTCCAGCTTCCTTGCGTTGCGAGCTCACTTTCACGTCGTTGTCGGTCGGGACGTTGGGGTTGGGGCGCAGTGGCGGGTCGCCGGGGGGCACCTCGCGCATGTCGAGCGATAGGTACTCGGAAAAGGGGCTGCTGGTGTAAAGGTGCTTCTGGGGCGTGTCCACCACAGCACGCACGAAAATCCTGTAGCGTTTCCCCCTCTGTAACTTGTAATTTGTAAACTCGTCATTGTCTTCGCCAGTCCCGAGATGGAAGGTGTACGGGATGTTTCTCTGCGGGAATTTGGCAGCGATATAAGGCAGGTCGTGGTTACTAGCCGCCTTCTCCTTATTCTCAATCAAATTATTCGTCAAGTATTGGTCAGGGTTCATGTTGGCTTGTTCCTTTGTTTCGGGCACCACGACTAGATAGTAGTGACTTATGGGACCGTATTCTTCGGAGGCTTGGGGTAAAATAACGTGGATTTCCTCCCCGTTCACGACACCGTAAAAGTCGGGCTTGACCATTGGTTGTGGGGCTGCCATTTGAGTCGTGACTGTGATTTTAGTGGGAGGTCGGTACGAATGATCCGTTGGAATGGCACTAACATTGACGTTGTACGTGGTAAAGGGCGAGAGATTATTAATTGTGTAGGTCCGAGCGTCATCGGCTAGCAATATTTCGTTACGTTCGATTTTCTGCGTTTGGGTGATTCCTTGCGAATCGACGAACTCCTTAATGGCATCGAACGATATCTTGTACTTGATCGGGTTCAGACGAATTGGGGGCGACCAAGTCAAGGTCATCGAATGCGTGGACACTTCGTGTGCCCGTAAATTCAACGGCACGTCCTCCGGTTTCACCTTAACGGTGACTTTCTCAGACAGGCGTCCGAGTCCGTTCTTAAACCTCGCAGCGACTGCAATGGCATACTGTGCATATTTCTCCAAATTGACCAAATCGGCAGATTCGGTCACATCGACCGATTTCTGCTGCCACTCGTCCAAGTCTTCGACCGCAGTCATGGTGTAGAAAATCTGGTAACCGATTATCTTCGCCCGTGAGGGAACCGGCTCCCACCACACTTCTACGCTCGAATCGGACGTTGCCACCGCTTTGACCGACAGTGGCGCTCTGCCAATATCACGGTCCGTTTGAATTGTAAATTTTTCACTATTAGGGCCGGCGCCTTGGTTCGTGTAAGCCTTCACGTGGAACACATACTCGGTGTTCTCCTCCAAGTTGGTGAAAACTGCCTTGGTGGTCGAAACGTTGCGAGTGATGATATTGCTATGGTCGGATTTTTTGTGGAATTGTATGTCGTATTTGATGATTTGGCCGTTGCGGTGTTCCCGAGCTGGGGGATCCCATGTAACGCAGACCACGTCAGGGGTTTGGAAGCGGTGGGTGATGTTGCTGGGAGGGCCGGTTGGGGGGCCTTCAGGTGTGTGCATGTACTTTATGGCCTCCTGGCCTATGCCGATGTGGTTCTGGCCGGCTACACGGAATTCGTATTCGACGCCGCGTTCCAGGTTGCTGATGCGGTACGAGTTGGTGTGGGTGCCTGCAAAATTTTGAAACATTAAAATCATCAACAATTTTATGAACATGACAGAAAAATTTAGATTTAACTAAAAATTTTAAAGAGTTAGTTGGTTACCTAGTGTGTCTTTTAGTCCAGGGGTCCAGCAGGGTCCAGTTTTTATATCGAATGACTTTTGAATCGTCTCATGTTCAAGTAATTTTATATTTTTACAACGCCCACCTTAGTACTTTTGTATGCACAGATACTTTGCTGAATAATTTAGATTGCAAGTTATGGAAAAAAACAAAGAAGATTCCAGCAATTACACAGAAGAAATTTTAAAAAATCGTTACATAAAAGAGTGAAGGGAGGCGATAAGTCGACTAATTTTTAAACAAAACAAAAAAAAGTAAATTCCGTCTTCCCAAATAAATATGTATCTAAACTTCTATTACTTCTTCTGGACTGTGAATTTTTTTGAACTTTGCATTTTCCTTTTTTTTTACTTTGAATAATGAAATAAGAAAGAGTATTGCATTATAAACAATTTTAAACCTATTATTGATGTTTCTAAGATGTCAATGCTATGTAGTTGGAATTCAGAGATAAATATTTCTAACGTTTATTACGTTGTAAATATCAGTTCCTCAAGTAAAAGGAAAGATTTTTGAACACAAATGTATTTTTTCGATATTTGTTTGTAAAGTTGATGTGTTATAAATATCTACCAAATAAATAAAAACAACTCTTAATCTTCTCAGTTGTATTTTTTTTTTCTATCGGTAGATTTACAACGTATACAATATAAAAAAACATGCAATAACAATGAGACTTAATCCAATAGAGGATGTTTCATATAATTTTACGAGACTTCGATTAACTTTGAAAATGTATGTAACTTGTACACCTTCAAAGAATTAGTTTTATTGTGAGATGGTGATTGAAATCATATTAAACAATTGATAACTATTTATCAAAGGTTTCTTAACATAAAAATATGAAATGTGTTTTAATTTGTTGCAGCGAAAAGTTTTAAAGTTGTGTGAAACTGTATGTGTACAGTGTATGTGTTGTTGTTTGTTATACAAAACCATTACTTATTTGTAAATGTTTAAAAAACATATTACTTATTCTTTTCACATTCAAATAAATATGTAGTTGAAAGTCTAAAATTCTATATTTAACAACCATTATTTGTTCATTGTTTTGTAAGCAATTATTAAGTAATAAACTTTGTTATTTCCTTAGCTTAGTTCTGAGCTCCAGTTGATTTGTGCGACCCTCAGCGCCCTTTCGAGTGGTCATACCTTCAATAAGAGTAGCAATGATAAGAAGTGTCGTTATTGATTAATGATTTGAATTATTTGGCATAATGAATGAAATTATTGCGCTTTTTCCACAAAAATGTATTTTAGATGATTTACTATGAACTATAAAATCTATAAAAAAATAATAATTTAGTTACAATCCCGAAGTTATATTCAGTGTTTTGTTCTATTTTTAATCAAAGAAAAATCTTTACTAAAATACTCAAATGTTTAAATAATTATTTGTTTATCTAAAACTGCAATTTAGTGATTTTTCAATTGTTAATGCCTAAAAACAGTGCCGATAAATCTGTACAAATTGAAACACTTTTTTTAATGAAAATTTAAAAACCCAACGCAATAAGCTGTCAGAGTTGCTATGTTGTGAAGAACTCATCCCTGTTTCTAAAACGGTTTGATATTTTGAGGCTTTAATAAAAAAAATTTTTTTCCTATAGTTTTTTGGTTTATAATTTTGTAAAATATAATTTAATTTATGAAGAAAAAAATATAAAAGTAGTGTTTATTGAGTTCTAAATCTCTTTTATCACTAAATCATTTTCATTTCATCTTCCGAATGCTTTGAATCAATTTTAAAAGACAAGAGTAACTTTCCAGTCATTTTCCAATTATTATAAAAAAGAACGTCGAATTTTTGAATATTAACTAAAAAAATAGCTACTTACACAAAATCGTGTTTTTTTTTTTAATAAAGATCATGAAAGTTACAACAATTTTTTTGTCTTAAACTCTGGTATACCAACTTTTCAGACCAAATAAACTAACTGCTTGTTACACTGACTATGTAAAAAAAAAGACAAAATAAAAATTATCCATCGTATCTTAATTTTAACAATGACCACAAATGAAAGTGTGAAAAATAAAAACTACGATTTGCCCTACCTTTAAGATTGACATCTTTCAACTTTTGGTCCTTCACCCCGAACCTCAGTCTGTACCCCTTCAACTCGCCGTAAGTTTGCGAAGGTCTGGTCCACTCCAGCTCTATCGTAACCGTTGGTTCCCGTTCAATGATCCTTAAATCAAAGATATCAGCCGATCGATAGCCAAATTCGCCCGAACTTACTTTATGGTCAAGGCGGGTCTATTGGGCACTCCTCCGGGAGTTCGCACGTTGACCGGAGGACTCCTGTCGCCGTCCCCTTTCCTCGTCAGAGCTGCCACTTGTACGGCGTAGGTGGTATCAGGCTGCAATCCCGATACGTTAAGATCCAAAACAGCGTCTCCAAAAACGTCGAACTTCATCGGATCGTTGAGAAAGTTTTTGCCCTGTGGAAAATTAAGACGGTGAAATTATCGCTCGATAGAGCCGCCGTCTAGGTAATTTCTAGTAGAGGGCGACTCTCGAAAAATCAAAAACTGTACTTCTTCTTTGGTTTCCTGGACGTGGACGTGGTAACCCAGGATAATGCCGTTGCGTTCTTTCGGATGGGGCGGTTTCCATTCGACTTTGATCGTGGTTGAATTGATTGGGGTGACTTTTACGTCTTCGGGGTTGCCGGGAACTGTGGAATTAGGAGCGATTAAGAAAGTGTTCCGTAAGAACAACAAAGACTTATTTATGGCATGCAGGCACTTGTTTATCTTAATTTCTCGATTGTTTGCTTTTCTCACTCATTCTTGGTCGAAACACAACAAAAATCAAATGAAAACAAAAACCCATAAAACTTCCTAAAACATTTGAATACCAACACACGAAATATCGTTGAATAATTACCTCATCCAGACGGATTAATGGAACACAAGAACCTACTATAAATTTTATCTACACATTTATCAGCGGAAAATAGAAAGAGTTTTATTGTGTGTACTCGTCCCGGCGCTGCTTGAAGGGAAATAATAAAAAATCGAAAAATGAACATTATTTTCTCAACTGTTATGGTCATTTTCCGATTGGCCTAAATCAAAAGCTCAAAAATGTTCTACTCAAATTCTCTAATAATAAATAAAAAGTTCACTACTAGCACACAACAGAGAAAAATACTCACTGATATCTGTGGACCGAGTAATGCAAAAAAGTCAGAAAAATAGTAATTGTAAAAGTGTTACAACACTATTATATCCATCAAAATTCAAACATGTACAAAAAATAAGAAAAATCTATCTCCGCTACAAAAATGCTTGGAGGTTCGTGAAAAATAGAAAAAATACTCACACACATGTATTGATTAAAAAATCTCAAAAAATGATTGTATCGATTCGCTGTTAAAACATCACGGGGGAAAGCCGGATGGTCAAAAAAGTTGTAGGGATGTGTGGATCGAATCGTCGCAAGAAAAAACAGTGTTGAAAAAATCGTGTCCAACTATCTGTCACAATGTTAGTTGTTGGTTGTGTCGTTTCACTTGCACACACTTTGAGAAGAAGTCAAATTTCTTTGCAAAAATTTCGTCTGCTTCTTCATGCACCAAAGAAATAAAAGAAATCAATCGGCTAAATCGTTAGAGCAGATACCAGATATAATAATGTCAAATATAGCATGCCCATAGCATCACTATTATTATCTCCTACGGTCTACGAGTAGTGTTAAGTATTGGTATTCAAATGTGACAATTCCAAGCTGTGCCTGAAAATCGAGAAGCGAGCCAAAACAAGACTTGACCAACTGTTAGCTCTCTCAAAAAACTAGTCTTCGTGGAGCAGTTTTCTACTCCAAATGTACACAACTGTGGCGTTAATCGGTTACTTTTCCTTTTAGCATCAGTATTAGTTCTCAGTCATACAATCACACACAAAAAATGGTGCAAGTGTAGTTTACACACAGTGAAATGTGATATAAATGTGCCATATTAAAGTGCGCATGTCACCTACTTGTGAGAGTGAGGTGCTGCCTAGCGATAGACAAGGGATCAGGAGCTGAAGGAATCGAAGGAATTAACGGGAGGTTGAGGGACTGTCACCAGCATGCTAGGTGGTGTGTTACTAAATTACGAAAACGGTGCACGAAATCAACTAAAAAAATTAATACTCATAATTATATAAAAATAAAGAGTGCCGATTGTGACTCAAAAAATGTGCCATTGCAATGCAACTCTGTGCGAATGAAAATCAATAAGCAATCATTACATGTGAACGTGAGTAGCTAAAACAATAACAACAAGGAACGAAAAATCGAACAAAACAATAAATAAACACAATTAACTAGAAATTTTTAGAAATACCGAAAAAACAGTTATTGAAAAAATTCGTCGGAAAAACCTCTTTAATTCAGCTCCTGCAAACGCTTTTGTAGACAGAAGAAAAAACATTAAAAATTAATTTTGTTTATAGTTCACTACACTATGAGGTTCACGTGAGGTCTCAAAAATAACAGCTGCAAAAAATCACAAAAATTCACAAAACCAGCTTCAAAAAATCCTTCCTGGGCGGGCTGCAATGGTTAAAAAATGGTTAAGTCACACATATCACAACGGATATGTCAAAAATCTCATCAAAAACTACAACTAGAAGGCCAGGCGGACGGAACGTCCCCTGCAAATCATAACGAAAATCGCAAATAAAGAGGGAAAATTTGATGAGGTGTAGGGAGCAAGGCGTCGCAGACTCGAGCGCCACCGCACAAAAACATAACGTTCTGAAAAATTGAATAAGTTTGTGCGGTGGCGCCGAATTCGTTGACTACACTGTAGACAAGACCGTCGCTGTTCTCGAATCACAACATGTTTATTGTTTTACACAAACTCCTTTCGTAAGCTGTCAACTGTGGTAACACATTTATTATAATCGGGGACGAGTCCGGATCGCTAAGGCGCCCCGTCCTCGTCGCCCCACATCTTAGTTTAAACATCACCGTTCTTATCATAGTTAGATGGAATCAAAAACAGAACGTACCATCTTCATGGGTTCGCACGGTGATGGGGAATGAGCTGGGTCCGTCCCCGACTGAGGTGCCAGCCAGGACCCAGATTCGGTAAGTGGTCCATCTTTTAAGTTCGTCAAGCACAAAACTAGTAGCGTTCATTTTAACTTCTATAGCTTCGCTATCAGATCTATCTGCTTCGACATACTGCAGCTTGTAGTATATAATGTTTCCATGACTGCGGTTAGCAAGCGGCGGCTCCCAGGTGACTCGGATGGCAGTCGGACTTACCGCCTCACCGGTAACGTTGCTGGGCGGAGCGCCCGGTACTACGGTGGCGTTAGCGTGTTAACTTAAGCCAAAAGCTTATAGCCTAGTTTTTACTGTTACTCAATATGAATATGACTCTCTTAATCAAAACTCACGAAAAATGACAACAAGTGGATATTAAAATAAAAATTTTCACTACCTGGTAGAGAGATATACACGTCAAATGAAACGGTAAAACAATACCAAAAAACAAATGAAAAACAAATAAAACAAGTGAAAGGTGCTCAATTGCACACAGTTCATTAAAAAAACGGCATAGCATTACTTTGTGCAGTGCTCATTAACAAATTAATATCCACTGACGACTAGTTACTGGCATGCAAATGCAATTCCACAAGAAAAATAAAACACTCATCCATCACGCATCCACAACGGCATTAATTCAAATAGTTTTAGTAAACTTACACACTTCTGGAACGTAAGTTCCGATCAATCGCATTTTTAAAACAATGCAACATTAGTCTCAAGTCTGAATCGACGAGTTCAGGTCGTGCCGTCGCCGACAGCAAAAGACACCACAAGCACAACTTTTTAAACTGCCAGACGTATTATTTTCACATTTTGGCCAAATTTACAACACGAGTTTCTAGACCGCAAATGTACGCCTAAAAATATTTCATTGTGTTTTAACAAGCCATCCTTATAAACCTCGTCGTGCGATATAAAGTTTTGATGTTCTCTCGTCTGCACACTATACCTGTTATGGAGAATTCGTTATCGTACAATAAAATATGAAAAGAGACGGATTTACGTTTTTATAACAGCCCCAACAATAGTTTTTTTAATGCGTTTCCCAGAATAGCAAAAATTAATTAAAATTTCAACTTTTGTATAAATTACAAGCAAGCGATGATAGCGGAATGCGGATGAGTTCCAGAAAGTGTGATTTTTTCAAAACTTTTAAACCCTATACAAATCGTACAAAAGTTTTTAGAGATTTCTAAATTTCAATACAAAATGGCAAAATCCCTCGTGACTTTTTTCTTAACTCTAAATAAAGAAGAAACTCTTTTTATACAGAAACTTTGGAATTTTTTTTTCCTAATTCACAAGCACCTCAGATCCAAGGGCGATACTTGATCTCTCAACAAACTGAGTAGTTCTTTAGGAGCGGCTTTCAAAACACCAATACTTAAAATTCGTTCAGATGTAATGCGAAACAACGTTTTTGTCCGTTTTCGTTTGCACCAATGGTGCAAATTCGGTCAAAACTTGGTGCAGTTGAAAAAGTTGTGATCGTGGCTCTTAAGTCATCGTACTTCCAACACGACTAGAACGCGCAAATTGCAGCAAAATCGCCCCCCGTCCCCTGCCAAAAACTACATGTGTTCTTATATTGCAAACGCTGTGTTGCAACGCAAAAATACTCCAAAAATCAAAAAATCACCACCCTTGACTCACAAAAACCGCCCCCTGACCGGATTCTCTTACCGTACTGTTTCGTTCTGACTGGTATCGGGGGTGTGGTGGCGCCTTCCCCACGTTGCGATCTCGCCGCCAACCACACGTAATACAGAGTGTTGGGATAAAGTCCCGTCAATGTGTAGGATTCGGTGATAGGTATGCGACGGTGGTGTTTCTCTTTGGCGTACGTGTCATTCCAGTAGAGCTCGTAATTGACGATGTTTTCCCCGGAATGCGTCGGTTTGCTCCACTGTAGGGTGACGGAGGTCTCGCCGATATCCGACGCCATCAGGTTGCTCGGTTGGCTTGGGACGCCTAAACAGACCAACCCATAAGTAAAAAAAAATCTAAATTCAATTTTTTTGTTTTTATTTTTAAATCTTTGTTATCAAAAATATGATTATAAACAATTATGGTCGCACCTTGTTGCGTTTTTACGTGGACGGGGGCACTGAGCGGGCCAGGACCTACTGAAGTGAAGGCCTGGACACGGATGGTGTAGATAGTGTGAGGAGTTAGTTCGCTGATTGTTGTTAGTTGATTGTTGTCGACGACTTGGGATTCCCATTGGGCCATCGGGAGTTGGGAGTTGGTTGTGTAGTATACTTTGTATCCCTAGTGATGACAAAGAGGAAATGTGGGTTAATAAAGCCGTTGGACAAAGTATTACACGTTATTGAGTTGAAACAACTCAACTCATAAGAACGGTCACAAGTAACCACATTCAAACTTCTATCAGATTTTAGAATATATTTTCAGCTATTTAAGCAGTCCCTGAAATAAATGTGAATTGTTGTAAACAAAGTACAAAAGTTACGATTCCGTTGTTTCGCGAAAACAATAATAGAACACTTGAAAAGCTGATAAATTCGTGCTTTAAAAGTGAAAAACGAAAGCAATATTACTATTGTATTCTTGTTAATACCATGAGCATTGCTGGCAATACTACAATTGAAAAAAATTTCGAACTGAAAAACTGAAAAAAAAAATTTTTCAATTGCTTACTATACAAAAAGTGGTTACATAACGTTTTAAAATTGAAAATGAACGGACATTTTTAACTTTATGATAGACACAGAGAAAAACTGTATAAGTATAGAAAAGATAGATCCATAACAGTTTTATCAAAAGAAACAAAAAAAAAAAAACGAAAAAAAGTTTTATAAAAATACGAAAAGTCGAGCTATTATGTACCAAAAGGATGATTTTTCTCAAAAGTGAATAATTTGTATTAGTAACTTAAGAGTTTCTATCGTTTCGAAGTATTATTATTATTCGAGGTATTATTATTAGGAAAACTAACTCAAATATTCTGCATAAATAAAAATATACTGGAGATTAACTTTCAAATGTAGTTTTTCACTAGATAACGCGATCATTCAAAGACTTTTTAGTGCGTCTATTTTGGCAACATTGAAGTAAGCAATGGGAAGTTGAATTTACATCAAAATTATGAAAAATTACGAAAAAAGTACAATTAGGAGACACGTATAAAAAATTAAGAAAAAAAAATCGGTGTCAATTTCAACACTTGCAAAAGTTGCAAAAAGCTAGTTAAAAGTTTCAACCAAATATTTTTTTAAATATTTATCAGGTCAGTATGTCTTAAAAAACATGCAACGAATTTTGGCAAATATTTTACCCCATTTTATTAAAGTCCTTTTCAATAGCGGGCATAAAACTTTCACAAAAAAATAGAAAAAAATTTTCATCTAGTCCTGAATATGATAATAAAGATAATTTTGGAAATTTAACAACAATGAAATATAGTGGACTGTCTCTGAGTAATTTATTTCCTCTAAACAACCATAATACACTTGGAAACTGGTTAATTCCAATTTTTTAATTGTTTCAATTTCGGGAAAAAATGCAATGTAAAAAACTTACGGTAACTTGTCCGTTTGCCGTTTCGGGTTCGTCCCATTGAATGACCATGGTACTGGAACTCAGTGGTCGGACTTGCACGTTTCGTGGTGACGATCCGGGTTCTGAAATGGAGTTGACTCAGATCGCGGAATAAATGTGTTGGAAATATGCATTCATAAAAGTAAAATAAAAAGGGATTCGACCGAAAAAAACAACAAAAATGAGAAAGGTCTGTTACACAAATGACGCCACTTATTATTTATTGTGTACATTTAACTTACTGGCACCTCCAAAAGACGTTTCAGCTAAAACAGAAAAAAGAACAATTAAAGTGGCCAATAGTGACGCGTTTGAAGAAATTTATCAAAATTCTAATTGCTAGAGAGTACCAAAAGGCGTGAGTGAAAAACTACTCTAGTCGTGTAAAAAATGCACACAAAAATCTGAAAAAAACTTACATTAGGCATAGGCACAAAATCCATATGAAAAATGGGTAGTTTGCATGAAAATGATAAACAGTAGGGTGAAAGAAAACGAAATTTATGGGTGGATTAAGACACTTTACTGTCATCATCATGTCGCGTGATGGATGGAAAAGGTCCCATTCTTTTAGATCAGTAATCAAACCGTTGCTTCGCTTCTGCCACCGCCGTTCGTTTGTGGAGTGACAGAAGCGGAACAAGTGGTTGCAATACAGTCGGAATTTAATGAATCCGGAGGAAATTACCTGTTTCTCCTGTGGTAACAAACTCCGGTGCGCTCGGAGGCCCTCTCCCAATATTGTTGACGGCAATGACGTACATTTCGTATTCGGTGTAGGGACTAAGGCTTCTAATCGTATAATACATGGTAATGATTCCTGATATTTCGCTGAAGGCTTGATTGGCATATTTTGGCTTAAATTGAATGACGTAATACTGAAGATCCTCCGGTCCGTTGTAGGACCAAGTCAGCCGAACGGAAGTCGCTGTGATTTCTGACGCTCGAACATTGATAGGTGGTCCCGGTAATGCTAAATTCGCGCCAAATCAATAGTCAACAGAGTCTCAAACTTGGACGGATTACTACTCACATTGTACTTTGACCTGAGCAACAGCATCGATAACGCCCAACACGCTAGCGGCTATACAAGTATAATTAGCAGACTCTTGAATATTAGTTAGTTGCAAAGTGTTCTTCCCAATGGGTAACTTGTCTTCAGGAGTTAGGTCCTGAGTGAGTCCTTTACGCCACTTGACGAAAGGCATCGGCGAACCCACTGCCACACAAGTCAAGTTCAGATTAGCACCCAACATCACTTCACTCAGCGGCGCTGGAGGTATCGAAAATTGGGGAGAAACACGACGCACTACGAAAGCAAATTTTACAAAACAACTATTTTATTATCTAACCAATTCAACCTTTGACGTAGAGTTGAGCTGACTTGGAGTAGTCGGTACCGATCGCGTTTTCCGCCATGCACTCGTACTTGCCTTGGTCTTTTTCTTCGCTATCTCTAATTTGGAGGGTGCCTGAAAAAAATTATATCTACCATTCACGTTTCTAAATAAAAATTGCATAATCTAAAAAAGTCAATTTCAGTAACCCATAAAATATTGAAATAATTTTAGTCACTCCACAGAAAGGTGTAAATGACTGTAAAATTACAATCTTCAGCTTCTAGTAATTTAAATTTTTTTCTTCGTAGAAACACTTTTCTCTGCTAGATCTAAGAAAAATCTTTTAAAATAAGGAAAGTTTTAAAACCAGAGACAAGCCAAAAAATATTTTTGCATAAATGTAACCATTTTTTTTAACTAGAGGTAATTTATTCTCGTTAAAAAATAAGTAAAATGCCCAACTAATAGAATTATTGTCCAAAAGATGAAAGGAAACTATAAAAAATGTCATAGGAGTAGAGATATTGCTAAATTAAAAACATCTCTAGAATTATAAAAAACTCTAAGATGTGATTCTTTCTAAAGATTAGCTCAAGTTTTATTATTATTTTGTTTTGATGGAAGTTTTTGTAATGTCAAGAGATTATTTGGGACAAAATTATTCATAATTAGAATGACGAATTTGGTGCAAATTGTCTTTCGAATATATAGCGACGTGCGTAGTCAGGGCTGTTAAAATTATTTAAAACGGCTGTTGTTATTGTTATTAATGGCATATCAGTATTTAATTGGAGACTCAGAATAAAATAACAATCAGCAATTATGAAAAAATAAGACAGGCATAAAGCCTTGTAGTCAGAAAAATAAGTAATAAAACTACAGTATTGGTTAAGGAACTCATAACTGGAAAGTTATAACATAAATAAATTATTTCTAATGTTTGTTTTAATTACACGTTAGCTTTAAAAAAGTTAATAAAACTTTGGCGAGCTTTACATCAAAGTATTACTATTCCGGTCGAACTGTAAGTAAAATATATACCCTACAATATTTTATGTTAAGAAAAAAATTAGTTCAAGAAGTGAAGACTGAATGTTAGGGTTAAATATCACATTAAAATTCGTACGAACTTGCTAAGATATTCTGATATTCACGTAGATACATTCAAATTAACTCACTCAAATCATGCCAAAGGAAGTTAACTCTAGAATTTATATTGAAGTTGTAATAACTAATAACCACGTTTTTTAACACTTATTTGGCAAAATGACTGAAACTATAAATTGGAAGATTTTGACTGTGTACCTCAATTTAGGTCATTTTTACAGTGAAGATTTCTTAATGCGACCTTTAATCTATCTTGGAATCACAATTTTTTGGTTCGTTTAGCAAAACCAAGGAGTTTTACGCACAACATTCGGTGTAATTTGGTCAAAACAGTACGAAAGTACAAGGATAGAAATATTTTTTCCTAATTCGAATTAGATTTTCCGCGTCTTGGAGATTCGCGTTAGAGAAGTTTCACTGTTGCAAATATTGGCCATCTCATTGGTAGAACTCACATAGTAGATTTATTTTTTCAAGTAGTAACGTTTTAATTTTTTACGATAAAAAGACGCTTTAAAATTTTGCAATTCGCATTCGCATTGTGGGCGTAATGTAGGTGGTAGTGAAGTGGCCGAGATGATTCGCTATAGTCCTCCCGTCAGTAGAACTAATGTTCCCCAGGGAAAACGATCCGTCCGGGGAATTCCACTAAACACGTGAACCGGACACTCGATTAGTTCGAGCACACAAAATACGAACAGCTAACAAAGAAGCTTCTAAAATTCCAGAAACGTGCTTTAGTGATCTTCCTTCGCAAGATAGCATCCCGTTACGAAACGCTTTCAAACCGTTAAATACCCCCTAATAGGATATTAACAAGGCGGTTGTAGATTCTGAATTTATCGTCCGCAAAGAATTGATTATGATGCGGCGACCATGCATGAAATGATTCTACCGCACATATTTTTTCCACGTTCGCGACAATTATTATTGATGTGGCGGATTTCCTTGCTGGATATAAGTAATTATAGTGAATAGCCGACCGGGAGAAAACCCGTCGAATCATAAAAAGCTGTTATTGTGTGAGGTGTGAGCATTATTCCTGGGCCAGATCAGAGCTTAACGTCGGGGAGATAAATAGAGTTTTTGTTGTGGTTCGTTTGCGGATATTCCTTATTCCTGGTTGGCTGAATCAATATGCAAGCCGGGTAAACGTAGCTTATATTACGTTTCGCCGCAGCAGACGCTGCATATAAAATTTATAAAAAGAAAATTTCTCAAGACCCAAAGTGATACACTGCGATTTCGAATTATCGAAAAAAAGAGACCGTTTAGCAAACACTCGGTCTGTTCAGAAATTGCAAAAAAGCCCATTTTCATGCAGGGTTAATTGATTTTCCAATTTTAAAATAATGTGATATTTATGTAATAAACTGCAAAAAGTGTTTTAGGCACGCGATCTGAATATTGTCCACCGAGACTGAAAATCGAGATGTGTAACACGTAAGCTGCTTAAATAACATCAATTTTGTAGCAGATATATTTTATACAAGGCTTTTAAAACGTCTTTAAAAACGACTGATTAACATTTCTTGCACTGTTCGGCAAAGTTGTTTAAAATCTCGGATTTGTCTCTGAATTTGTGTTATTATTGTTATTTTCGTTCTTTCTGGTGTTGTGTGTTATTCTTTGAGTTGTGATTTAGTTTACAGATGGCATTTATTTAACTTGATATTTTATTACAAAAGAAATACAGAATGTTTAATGTTTTAATGAATAAATTCATCTCATCAAGACATGTTTCCACTTTGTTACAATTTACGCTTTTTAGATAAGAAGAAAAGATACTAACAGAAAAGAAGTCTTAAACGAAACGTCTAAGTTTTTTTTAGATTACCTACGTATTTATTTAATCCAGGAATCTTCTGAAAATAAGCCAAAAACTTAGTGAGAATTAAACTAAGTAATTAATTAAAATTAAGTTTGTGCTAATAATAAGCACGACTTATACTAAATTTGCAATCTGTCTTTTGATAACATTTTGGCCTTAATTTTTTTGCTGACATGTTTTTTTTTTTTAAATTATGAAGCTTTAAACTCCCATAATAAATAGAAATTTGTGTCAATTTAATTAAAAAATCGGAGTTTCAATTTGGTTTTGGAAACCATTTTTGAGATTACTTCGCTTTTGTTAGTCTAAAAATTGTTTTTTTTCATCCCTTGTCCTCGCAGTTATTATTTAAGCTAGTATTTAAGTACGTTTTTAATCAAATATCAACTTAAAAAATAAAAATAATAACAATATTAATTGGCCAAAAGTAACATTATTTATACCAAAATAATTTTTGGTATAAGTATCATTTTTAATTTCCTGCCTTTGTCTATTAATTACAACTCGTGAAACGAGCCAATGGTGTCACTTGCAGCACTGTCAACGCTGGTGTCTATTTACTCTATTTGCCACGTGACTATAACAATTGGGTTGCGATTATCGATTGAATCCTCCAACAATGGTAAATAAATTCTAGTTATTTGGGTTATAGGTAGAATCTTTCGAAAGTGTAAAAAGTGTGCGAGCTTTTGTGCTGCATGTATGCAGAGGGTGCAGCTGCTTTCAGATTGTAGGTGGAAAGTTAGTGAAAGATGAGCTTTCGTCGACAAGCTCTGCAAGCGAATGACTCCGTTTTCGTTTTTCCCTCTTCCAGCCAGCAGCCGCCATATTAAAATCGTGCGACACCGTTTTGATTTCCCGCGAGATTAACTTGCCCAATTAGCGGTTTTCAGCGATTGGAAAGTAACTCAGTTTTTTTACCTGGCATTTCGTCCCTGATGGTGTACCGTGGGCTGGTGGAGCTGTTGATGGGCAGCATGTTCTTCAGCCAGGTGATCTTGGGCGGCGGATTACCAGTGGCGGCGCACGAAAGCACAGCTTTGTGCCCAATTTCGACGACCTTGTTGGTGGTGGGCGACTGGGTGATTTGGGGGAAGCCCGGCGGCAATTTATCGGCTGCAAAACAAAGAAGACGTTTAATAAACGACAGGTTCTGGCTTGACGAAGTAAACTGTAATAAAGCGGCCACGTGATCCCTTTTAATCTATTAACAAATTTCCATAGGCATTCAGAATGCGCGTAAATCAAAGCGTAAATTATAGATTTACGGGGGAATTTATTGCCGGCTTAGTAGCGGTGGGCCTTGTGCGATATTACCCACACAGATCGAACAATTTAATGCTTCGATCGTGTGTAGTGGTATTTACACGAATTTGCTGGTCAATGTAAGCCGGTGTACATACGTCCGTTCCGATAACATTAAACTTGCAACGAAATCGAAACGGACCTAATTCGATACGTGAAGCTTGTACGAAGGTACCAAACACACTAAAATTTTATATTTCATTCGGTTCGGCCCTGGATTTATGGCCCGGCCCAAACGCACTATAAATGCACTGAATTTAACCAATTTTTCATAATTTAGACCACATGGCAGCATAGTGGCGAAATGCCAAATTTTTTGCCTTCTTAGAAATCATTTTGGTCTACATTTTATTTTTAAACGTAAAAATAACAAAGGTCTGGGAAAAACTGCTTCAAAACCTTCCGTTTGTCTAAGTCTGATTATTAAAATGAAATTAGATAATAAATAAAATAGTTAAAAAATTAATCCGTCTTTAATCTTGAGTCAAACCCATAACAACCATTTTTGACAAATTTTTTAAAAATGATTAATAAATAAAAAAGCTTTCTTGTACAGAGATTTCTCTGCGACAGAATATGCATATGTAGGTATATAAAAAATATTTCATTTTACACGCCTGACTGTACGTTCGAAAGGTATCTCCCCCAATTTTTTGGTAATTTTTCTTTTGCAGATAAAAATAATAATTAAAAAAATATATTTTTGACCAAAAAGTCAAATTCTAAATTTTATACTAAATCATGCGTATTCACTTGAGATAATTGTTTACGAAAGTAGCGAAGAAAAATACCAATCAGATTTTGAATTAAACGCACTTTTACATTTCAACTTTAAAAATTATTTTTATTTATGAGTAGCTACTTGTGGCGTCGTAAATTTTGGTGACAATGTGAACTGTAATTGGGGTAAGATTGTAAAAGATTTCGTTGGGATATTTCAAAGCAGGCATCAGTTTTATTGCAAGACTGTAAATAAGGGGCTTCAAAGAGGTCGGCTACTGGTAACTGATCCATTTGTTGGCAAATTATACCATCTTCTAATAAATCACGCGTCTAAATAAGAAAGACCGATTATTTCACCAACCAAGTAAAAATTTATAATTCTGATACCAGCGTTCGATGGGCTAGCAAGTAAGAATTCATTTGGTCTAAAAACTTTCTAGTTAAATTAACAGTTAGTGCCCAAAAACTCACAAAACTGCTACGACTTTATTTATTAATAAAAAAATTTAATAAAAATCGAGAATGGTCGTTATCAATGTACAGGCTGGTGTGTAAAATTTCATGATTTTTATTTCATTAAAAGTCGCGATTTTCTTGGGTGCGCGATAAGGTTGCCCACCCAGTATAAAATTTATTAGATTTATTAGAATAGACATTTATAATTTGTAACAACGTAATGATTAATATATAGAAGCTGCTTTAAATAAATTTCCGTGTTAAGTCGGTAATTTATCTCGACTGGTTAGATAAGTCTTAGACGAGACTAAGTAGATGGATATATGATTTTTCGCTGTCCGCGTATGTTTGATGTGTGAGCACCCTATATGCATGTATATGGCAGTCGGTCCTTTATCGAGTCTGACGCGGACCATATTCTGAGTAAATATTTTGCAAAACACGTAGACTTCAAAGGAACTCGAGAGCAAATTTATGTAAAAAAGCCCTCAAATTATATTTGCCTTTTCTCGTTTAAAAATTCGATGAACGATAAACTTCATTCTGCGAAGGAAAATCTGCAATCCTATCCATTTGCAGACAATGCAGCCCTTGTCTGCTTTAGGAACGTCAGGAAAATCCGCTGAGATTTTTCAGTATGCATGGAACGCCTGAAATAAATGTTAATTAAAATTCCTCACGGCGGAAGTATCCGGGAATGATGCAGGTGAAATGCGAAACTGCACCAGACAAGCACTCCATATAGACTTTAGATGCACACCATCTGATACAATTTCGCCGTGAAGTTTAGTAGTCGAGAGTGCCTAGGGAGCTTCCGGAGTAGGTAAGTGCCCCGGCATCGCATGCCTTCTACGTCAACTTAACGGCAATGTACTGTCATTTGTGCTTTTTCAATTTTTAAACGTAAACGAGACGTGTCACGTTCAATTTAACGTTCATGACGAGTTTGCTTCGCGGAAAGAGAACCAAAAGGCTGATGCTCATATTACGGCCGAAACCACCAAAGTCGTAATATAGCCGCGGTTATGTACGAATTCGCAAAGAGCTCGAGTAATGGGCAGAAAAAAGGCGGCGACGAAGGCTGAAAGCGGTTCGTCTGCTGGTCGGTTCATTTCCTGAAAGCTCCGGATATGACCCATTGATTGATGGCGGATCCACCTATCAGGCTCTCCTCAGGTAAGCGGAACACGAGGGGCTGCGGTAGAGCTCCGATACCGCTTCACGTGCACAAGAGATATTACACAGGCTTAAGACCTGCAACCAGCTCGCTAGCAAACTTTCCCGCATTAAATCTAAGACCTCAAACTATAGTTTAATATTGTAAGCGACACCTATACGAAAAAACCAAAAGACGCTCATACTCCTCATCAGAAAATCTTTCCCCTGTTACCACTGTCGGGTTAATAAAGCTAATCTAAGGACAATAAATCGAAATTACGAGTTATTGGAAGTCGTCACTCCGCATTTTTCAAATTCTCAAATTTAATTACGAGTAGAAACAAATTATTGATGCTATTTTACTTCGAAAATCGTTGGAAATACTTGAGAAATTCACAAAGCGAGCAGAAATCCTTAAATTCGTCTACAATCTCCGAAAATCAATCAAAAGAATGTGTGTATTGTGTAACGTGTAAAAAATCAGAATCAAACAAAGCTACCGGCAGAAAACACGTGGTCTGGCTATAAAATAGTGTAGAGTGGTTATTTTCTGCAAGAGTTGGGTTGGTTATTAAAAGGTCGAATTATCGATGGCTGGATTGGGACTTGTGTAGGCAACGCCAACAGTGGCTTTCGGCAGCGGTGCCATTATGAAATATAGACGTAATCCAACGTCGCAATATCACCAGACGGAGGAAAGACAGCGTAGTCAGCAGCGTTTATGTGAAAGGTTGAGTTAACGAGCCGAGCTATTATTCATACACAGAATCCTGGAGGACGACGCGGTCCTTGCGTCAAAATGTAGGATTCAGTTCGTTGTGATCGTAAAAAGTGTCGAGGAAAAAGCCAACCGTGACACACAAAATAAAAGGACTGTGTCTGATATCAGACGCAGATTTCGAGGCGATAAATCAAGTATCTGGCAGAGGTGTTGGTGGAGAAAGAGAGTTTTAAACAATAACAAAAATTCACGGTTCAGACTTGCAGGTAGTAAAACAGTCGGATTTACGACCGACTAGATTCACCTTACGGACGAGGGAGGATGAATAATGTAAAATAATTTCATTGCTTATGGCATAATCCTCCGGAAAACGTGGGATTTAGCGATAAAAGCACCTTGCACTTGTTCCAGAATTATACACAATATGCAACTACCTTTGAAGCACGCTAAGTAAATTACTGTTTAGTTGGCTTATCCCGACTCCGGACTAAAAATCTTATTGCATTGATTTAATAATTTATAAGGAGAATTCCAAACACAAAGAAATCCATTTCAGTCTTTGTGGAAATTATTAACTTCCCCGCATATTGCGGTTTATACGTTAATAATAGACTATATACGGCGTCAAAACTAATTAACTGTAATCAGATTGCAGATGAACCCACACAAAAGACACCCACTCGAACAATGTCAAACAGTAATTATTTTTAAAAGGTTACCTCGGTTTGAGGTATTTGTAATTAAAGACAAGCCGGAAGTACGTAAACAAAGATTGAAGATTTGCACTAAAATAGCGGAAGATCCAAATAAAATTCAAAGAGGACCGCTTAAACACCTCTGGGCTTGAGAAAATTTCACGCTTTTGCCGCGTCGGTTCGGATCCGTTCATTACAGCGAAAAGTTTAACAATAAATAGATGCATAAAACATGAGAGGAGAGCCCCAGATATTTTACTTACCGAGCATAAATTTATATTTTACGGATTCTTAAAATTGTACACGAAAACTTCCTTAAAAAGACATAAACAAGAAAAGCTTTTAGGTCGCAAAGAAACATAACAATTAAAAATTTTAATGCCCTCCACTCATAAATTAAAAGTGCTTTTAAGTCGAATTAACGGTACGAGAACCTGTCATGGAATTACTCGGCCATTAGCGTGTCATAAATACGCTATTTCGAAGATGTGTATTAAGGAGTTGCTTCTTTTTTGCTTTGGTGGAAGTAAAGCTCCGGTTACGTTTACTGCAAGCATTGGCCTCAAACCGATCCAGTTTCATGAGTGTTGAAACTAATGAGGCTCTTACTCCGGGCTTTTCAATTCTTGCGCAGAAAATCGGAATAAGTAAGCACTGTTTAAAGCTTCCTGTATCATATTTTTAGATCGTTAAGTTGCAGTTGATAAAAACCATATCACATCTGTCAGGAAAAAATGCATCGAGAGAGATGCTTCCGGAAATTCAATGAATAAAAAAAGTAGCTTTCTACACTCAACGAAAAAAGGCAAAACCGGTGCACGTTTAGCTACTGGAAGCTAAAAGCTTCTCTAATGGGTTCATATTATTCATCATGTGAAATATAAACACACACACAACCTCTTACACTCCCCCGGTGAATTTTTTTATCTTGCTTGTCGGAAAGCAGTTTGAAAAGACTCCCGGAACTGGTTATAACTCGGTTTTTACCGCGAAGTGCTGTTTAAATTCGAACTTTTTATTTAATTTGGCAATGTGTGCGAGTTACACGTCTCGAATTTCGATCAGGTTCGATTTTAACCGGCTTAAAGCCGCTATCTCTGCCGGCTTAACTCTAGACAATATAAATCAGAGAAAACGTAAAGTCCAGTTTTGTTCGCGGGTCAGGAAGGCCATTCGTTACCCCGCCCTGCGTTGGAACTTGCAAACCGAATAAATTTATTTCAGGGCCTCGGTTTAGTTCGACGAAAAATACAAAATTGTTCCACTCTTGACCCGATCGAGATTTATAAAGTTGTTGGTTATGAGAACGCTCGACGTTATCCCACCGGAAACGCGGTCCGGTCTCGCCGGAATCGATCATTTTTACCGATCGACGGAGCAGAAATTCATGTGTTAATTTCCACTTTGGATTAAAAATAGATATGGTGATTCCATTTCAATAAATTGGGAGGGAAATTAATTATTTGTAATAAAATGTTGCCCGGAAGCTGAATTTCCAATGATTTATTATTTCCATAAAAATGTTATTTTATATGCGGATTTTTCAAGTTGAGAGATTTTTCAATTGGTTGGCTATTAATCCAACTAATCATTAAACAGACTTGGTTAAGCGTATGCCAATGAAGCAAAAGCTTAACTTGCTACATTTTTTATTACGTCCGACAGATGGTTTTGAGAGGCCCGAGTCTTTGGATCTGTTCCATCCATTTAACATAATTAGTCTGGTCGTTTTTGCGTCCAAGCAAAGCATCGGAGTGCTCGAGCTGAATAAACAACCTTTGGTCTAGACGTTATTTTGTGCTACACAACTAACATAATAAGAGAGAAAATTTCATGTCAAATCATGTTCTCGGTAGTCATCCTTAACGTGGATAGCCCCAGTCAAAAGCACCCCAGACTTTTTTATTTATCTCGAGAAGAATGAATAACGGACGCTTATTTCACGTCGTTTTCTCCACGAAGAGACTCCCTATACACACGCACAAAACAGACCATTGAAAAGTTAGCAAGCGAGCGCCTATTTACGTGGAGAGAGCACCGTTATATCGTCAACAACAAAAAGAAGCAAATTGCGCGTTTACATTTCAAATAAAAATGAGCTTAAACCGCAATTTAAACTTATTCTCGCGATATATCTTGGGGCTTTTATATTGCGGCTCTCCGAGTACGCTCTAATGTAAAATAATTGCCATTCCGTTTGCCAACGTATCACGGAAAAGTAAAATTAACTGTTACGCATTACTTTCGTTTTGTCCTTTTGTCGCTTCATCCCTTATCGTCTCTTCCGGTTCATGAAACGTGGGCCAGGTGGAATGGTGGGGACAAAATAAATACCTAACGACCGTCTCAATCATCCTCACAAAATGGAAACGAAAAAATTAATTTATTGCTACAATGCCATTTTTTAAGGACAAAGTTCTGCGATAACAGGAATCTTCAACTCGACCCGAGAGCACAAGCCGAGGTAAACGGGTCAGATAAAAGCACAATTCGCTTCATTTACTATGAGAGTTTCTCAAATTACCGTAAGTACACTGAGAAATAAATTACACGTTATTCATACCATTTATAAATGGAACGAAAGTGTACTTTTGACAGCGAAAAAACGATTGAATTAGCCGTTAAATGCTATTTAACAAAAATTGTAATAAAAAGTGTCGACAAAATAATGTGTTTAAACAATTTTAATAACAAAAAAGCACTTCATTACCCCAAATTTGCGTAGTTTGATTTTACACCCGGCGCCTCCACCATTTTTTCACGCAGTATTTCTTGGTCGTTACTCTGTCACTTATAACAACTATCAAATTTAAAAAGTATATTCGATTAAAAAAGGAACGTTTTCTGTTCTTTTGCAAAAATTAGTTTAGATGAACAAAACTTTTTATTTAAATATTTGTATCATTAGGTACCCTTATTTATGCGCAAACTTCAATACCTCATGATTAAACTGATGTCCATTTATGCTTGTTGATTGTTGGTTTAACAGCGGAATTCGTTTAAAAATTCAATTGTTTTATTACTTCCAGCCATCGACAAAAAAGCCGCAATTTAGTAACACTTAATTAAAGCGCAGTGTGCGATAAACGTTAATGATTAGCTTTTATAAAATATGGGAAGTTGTAATAATGCAGTTAATTGCAAAATGATGGAAGTAATTAGATTTCAAAAATGTAATTTATAACAAAATTTAAATTACAAGGTATAAAAATAGTGTCCTCAATTTCGGGAAATTTTTAGTAAAACATGAACAAAATCGATGGGTTAAATTATCTCTCACATGAATATGCATTTAGTTCCGAAAATACAACTTGTGTTCGAAACTTTATGCGCATTCGTAAAATCAAAACTATTAAATACGAGTATATCCCAACTACGGTAGCAACCATAAATTATTAAAATTCATATTGTCTACTAAGATAAATGTAAAGACAACTTTACCAACAAAAGAAATTCCATCTCAAAGACAAACCATCTCAGAGAGGCTCATAAATCATGGATTTTTAGATTTTTATTACTTAGATTTAATCTTTTGGGTCCAGTGATACACCGAAACAACAAGTCATCTGATGTTAATTTTTATAAACGTCCCGAACAGACATTACAAAAAATGTTTTGAGTTTTGCCCACGCTACGTCTTAAGACTTGGATTTTTGTTTATGAAAGGTTAGAAAAAAATTAAAGCCGATAAAATTTATAAAATACTGCCGTTTCTTTTACAGTGAAACATTGCTCTAGAATCAGAAAAATTAAAGGAAACGTACACAGTACAGACAGAAAGTATTAGGTACTAGCATATTTTTGCATAAATTAATAATGCGAGCAAACATCGAACTGATCAAACAAAATAATAATCCGTCATTTAAATATTTATGTCCCTACATATTTATTTACTGAATCCACAGCTCTATTACATGCTCGTAGTTTGAAATTTCCAATAACGCTGGCGCATGAATAAACAAAAATCACCCTTTCGGTAATTTTTAAGGCGCAGTTTCCGTCAGAGATAACGTCAAAAACAAGGCGAAGCCCTTTCTTCCGGTTTTGTGCCCCATATGCAAGCGTCTCTTTAATCCTAGCGAAGCAAGAAGCGTCGCAGTCCTGCAGGGCCGTAGGTTGCCTGCCAGTGTCATGTTGATGGACTATTGTGCGGTTACAATGGGTTTATCACGCTCTATTGTTAGCACTGTCTCTTTGTGTCTACTCTAACTCCGTGTAACATTTGCTCTGGACTCCTGATACAAATCATCTGCCGCAACTTCCCGTCTTATGCCGGCCCCCACCCGCTCCCGTTATCAAATTATCAGAGGGCCGACCCGAAATCTCGCCCTTAATTATGCCGGGCGGTCTATTCATCAACGTTTATTAATCGTCCGGTTAACGATAACAAATTGATCGTGGCGATGGGCGTGTGAGCAACACTTATTCCAGATTACGGACACACACAAAAATTTCGTCAGTGAGTCTTAAAACTACTAGTCCTCGAGATGATCCGGACGAAAGATGCGGAGTTCCCGTGTGGGGCAGGCCAACGAGGAGGTAATTAATTAGCACACGTTCGTTGTATCGGCCACGCGCGATCTTAATGCCTGTGGGCCACCTTCGACCCTTATGTTTTTCTCTTACCGCCGGCACTGTATCCTGCATAAAGATGTGCCTCAGCGGCCCATTATTCTCTTAAACGGGACAGCAGAGTTTCGCCATTAGACTAATCCGCGTGACGGCGGGAATCACGACCTAAATTAAAAGTTTTTTCGGAATTTTGGGCGAGCGAAAAGCAAATAAATTAATTGGATGACTTGAGGGCGTCGCTGGAAAGTGTTAATTTTGGGTACGGTCCTGTCTGATTTCAATTTCAAAGCAGGGTGGATTTATTGCGGCTCAGCCTTGACCGTTTGACTGCGAACGGAATAAATTGACAATTTCATTTTTTGCACGTATGATGTGAGGGCTGATTGGAAAGAGAACAAAGGAGCGGTTTCGATGATTTTTTTAGATAATTAACGAAAATACGGGGCCCGATTATCGGCATTATTTCAACACGGAAAAGGTATTACAGATGCGTTGTACTCCCAATAAATGTGCACGTATTAATTGACAGCACCGTATAAATATATCGAAACTGAACCGTTATTGGTCGGATCGGCAAAATTATTAACTTATCGCGTCACTCCATAATGTATTTTCGATGGTTTAAATAACGTATTTTAAAAATGAATACACTGTCAATGTGGGATTAATATTTAATAAATTAGGGAAAATTATAAATAGTAGGATAATAATCGTAGCGCTTTTTCGGAATTTATTGCACACAGATTGATTGTGAGGACGAAAAAACTGCAGCATTTTAAACCATCAGAACTAGGCAACGAAGTCAATATTGTATTATAAAAGTTTATATTTTTGAAATCGTGTTTTACTTTTGTCTCGAAGAGGGTCGTAAGAAAAACAATTTAATTATGCAAAAGGGTTGCTGTTTATGTTTCTAGAGAAAACTATTAGCTAAATTTGCTGTAATTAACTGAGTGTTTAACTATCTAAGAGGAGAGGATTTGGAAATGAACCCGGAGGTATTCCCTGTGCTAAAAGGTATTTCGTAAAAAACCTTAAGTCTGTGTTTACTAAACAAGCACAGAGATGCTAAACAGACACTAATTTGCTGTCTACGAGTTTACTAGGCGGCCTTATACCTCATTAAAATAGCTTAGAACACGACAAAAAATATCAAAATAAATCGCGTAAACTCAAAAAACTTCACATTCTCTTGACATGCTGATTAGTGATTGAATATTTTCCGCTATTGAGATAATTCCACATTCTTCGTTATAATCCTCAGAATATTCCTGAAGTGATCATTCATAGGTCAAAATAACATTTTCAACAATGTTTAACAATGTTATTTCCAAGTTCTTTGTATGTGTACTTAAGCCTTGTTTTTTTTTCTTGTATTTTTGATATTAAATGCAATAAAATATTTTAAATAATTCTAATTTTTATTTGGAGACTCTGTACATTTAGTTCTATCAACAAAGTTCTCAAGTTCTTTGAACGCAATTGTTGGAAGTTTAAATAGGCAATAATTAAAGTGAACTCGAGCTAGGAAAAATTGTGCCGTGACCAAAATAATTGGGTGCTGTTTAAGAAAGTGGCGTTTTCGATTAGGAGCAGGTGGCGAAGGCACTCAAGAATCGAAATAACTAAAAATAATACTATATAATTTTCTGGATTACTTTTCACACATGCGAAGCTGCTGTGCATTAAAAATACATTAGTCTTACTCAACACGAGTCGCCCCTTTTTCTGTCTTTATTTATTACGGAAGCTAAGTGAAAACATTAGTTTATACGACATGCACATAAAAAAATACGTGACATCCATCCCCAATTAATTTACAAGGGTCGTATAAATTGAATTGAAGAGTTGTAAGCGCCGATTGAAAAATATTTTAAACTTCAAACCTTCCGGTATAAATCTAAAGTTTGCCGAGAGAAATCCCTTGGCGACTCGGCACATATTCAGCACCGTTTCGGTTCTTTTAACTGTTGAAAATTTAATATGACCACCCAAGTTTTATCTTTGTTCTGGACTTAAACGGCGAAATGTCAACAACTTTAGCGGTATATTAAGAAAGCAAGGACCAATATAGAGGCTCGATTTAATCTGGGAAGTCTTACATAGATTGTAGTTTTGGAGTCGAAACTTTTAATGCATCGCTGCAGCTTCATAATTAACGCTGGAAAGAAAATCCCACTTGGGCAAACTTTTCCGAGAAGCTCGGTATTTTGTCGAATCATAAGAATTGATAGATGCGTGTACATTAAACATAATTATTACTTAATCGATTATTCTTTTCAAATGAAAATAGCCACATAACCAACAAGCATTGTGTTTAAACAAAAGATCTTTGCTATAAAAATAACGAGATCGTTAGATATGACTAGGAAATAAAAAATTAAGACCCGCTTCAAGTTAAAACGAGGTAGTTTATCAGGAAATTATACAAATCGATGAAATTATTGTTTGTACGGCTTCAAGAACAATTACGCCGGCAACAATTGCAAGCTTAAGTCACGTAAATTATTTCAACATTACACCCTCGTTTTAAAGTAAATTCGCTTTCCCTTTATTATGCACAATGACATATTGTAGGAAGGTGTACGTTTGGCGGCGGAGCATTCTATGAATGTTTAGGGAAAGTTTAACTGAAATAGTGTTATTGGATGTATTAATTTATGACAGTTTTGTAAACTTTCCCTACAATTCATAAAGTTTATGTAGCTAACTTTGCAAATAACGAAGACATTATCCATGGGAATTATCCGGACCCCCTGCTGTACTAGGCCTCGTGTATCTATGAGGCTCCAGGTTTATTTTGGATGCGCCAGTCGAGTCCATTACGTGTAGACATTTGCATAGAGTTTCGTTTCAATTTTAATTCGTTTTTTACTTTCTGTTCGTTCGCTTTAAGTTGACTGCGACACGTTCCCGAGTTCAATGGCTTGTCAAAACTTTGTCTATAAGAAACGAATTCTCTAAATATTTTATTTTGTTCTTTGCGTTTTTTATTTCTTTCGTAAATTTTGACAAGACCCATGTCGCAAGGTGTAAAATAAATAATTTATTAAACTTGAAACAGGCAACAAAGTTCCAAGAGGTGACACTCCAGCATTTATCTGGGGTTATAATAGTATGGTATCCACCCTCTTAGGTTTTTTGTTTAGATCCACGTCATCGTCTTATGAATAAAAAAACCTTTTATCGTCGATTTTAATTCGGTAACTTGTGCATAATTCCATCGGTCGGAAGCCGAATATCACCGGATATTTTTTTATTCATAAGATACTTAGAACCGGGTGTTTCGCTTAGGCCGCAAGAGAGGCTCCTTCCACTGTTCCAATAAGATATTCGGAACGTTTTTTGGGTAAATAACTGAGAGATTTATTCGACGTCAACTGTACCGCATGTGTATTTATTGCGCCCCCTAAATCATCCCGGTATCTCGCAAATTTATCTAGACAATTATTAATTAGTTAATACCAGCGGGCAGAACGACTCGGGATTAGATTTGCAACTAAATTACCAATGCTTATATTTTAATGAATTATCCGGCTTCAAGATTTATCCCCGGCCGGAAAAACAACACCGCCGCTACAATTTCAAGAAAATTCCAAGACAAACTTATATGCTAATAACACCGCACAGGTCGGAGTTATGTTTCAGCAATTACACTAATGGAGGCCGGGAGATATCCTTTTCCTCCCCTTCAAGGAGTAAACTGCGCTTAGCATTTTTCCGGTTGCAGCTTTTAATCTTCTGATGTAGGCGAACAATGCACACGGCACACATACTCGTTTGTGCATTTGCTGCAGCCTCCACCTACCTCCGACATGGACCTGATGGAAACGCGGTCGGAGGTTGTGAGATATGCATCGCGGGAATCGCACGTCGGCAGCCGGTGTCGTGCTTGCGGTTCAACCAGCTGCGACCAGGGGTCAATTAGTGGATTTATGTCGCCCCAGGCGCCATATCCAGCCCTCCCGACCGTCGTTACGTATTATTCATTCTTTATGTACGTCCTCAGACCTCACTGCCATTGTTATCAGCCATTAAACGCATCTCTATGTCTTTCACAACAACTTTTTCGCTAATCGCGGATTCTGGTGATGTTCGTATTTGGCCAAGTTCGAAAACGAGTTATAAGTTATATTGTGATTTATCATAACAATTGATTAAGTCACACCAGCTAAGAATTAAATTTGTACACTTTCAGCTTAATTGACGTATCGTAAGACTTAGTTAAATTACTCTTACAACAGCCGAATGCCACAGCTAATGTCTTGCTTGGTCTAGCTCTTTTTAAACAATGGGGAAAAATTACACCAATATTTTAGAGTAGCAAATGTTAAGCATTTTTTTACCGTACTGTTAGAAAACTTTTTTAACTAACATTCTGAAATTTTGTTTTATTTCGTCAAGACAAGTTATATTAAAAATTGGATGTATTGCCGAACGAACACTTGAAATCTGTGTTAAAAATCATACGCTGGAGGTAAGAGAGGAAATAGGCAAAGGAGCAATATAAATAAAATCCTACAATCACTTCGTACCAATAAAGAACTAGCGCCTAATAAAAATTTATCCATATGAAATATCAAATACAAGAGGAAGAGTTTGGAAAATAAATTACATTTTGTGGAAAGCTGAATGCAGCACAAGAAAATTCAGTGCCAGCTTTCGTAGTTGGCAAAAATACATGCAATGTATATTTTATGATATTGAATTTTTAAAGTTAACTTGTTGATTTGTAAAGAACCTCACTTCACCTTTAAAATTCGCACTTACAAACATCTCAAAATAATTTAAAAACTGCCTAAACGATTCAAACATCATTTTTGTTTAAATTATTTGATTTTAAATAAGTTCAAAAATGTTCAAACGCGTCGTCAAAAAGCTGAAATCGCTTTAATCTATCAAAAAATAATAATAACAACAACTTGAGCATTAATATTTTGCGCCAAACTTTCAAGTGTTTGAAGCTGTCTAAAAACACTTATTTAAACACCGACTTTGAGTTTAGGCGATTCCTTACTCAAAATTGTTAAAACTCGCTGCAGAAAACCCAAAGAATCTTTATTCTGAATCCAAATGCGAAATCTTAATTTATGTAAAAATATTTATAAAATTTGCTCCCAAAAAACATTAGACTGTCTTGAAAAGTCGATCTAAGCACAACACTTGTAACAATCAGTTTAGACGATTCCTTGCTTAAACGACGATTGGATAAACAGTTTTTTTAAATCATTTAATTTTATATAATTCCTTGCTCAAAAATATCAGAACCCGTAATCGAAACCAATCTTAAATCGCTTTATTCGGACGCTAAAAACGAATATTTAAGTAGCAGTTTAATTGGAAACTAAACTTGATTTTTGAAGATTCTTTGCTTAGAAACGACAAAATTGGTATTCAAAATAATGATACGTATTAGGTTTTAGACATTACTGTTGCTAATCGAGGCAGTGATATGGAGCAAGTTTAAGTGAACTTTTGCCGATGCCATAGTCATTTTTCTTCTGGGGAAGAGTTTGTAATTGCGTATCCTCAGGGGACGGTTTTACTTTTGTTCCACTAGTAGTTTCGGTCGAGAAAACAAGCGGCGTTTCAATGGATAAGTAATTTGTCCCGGCGCATCCACCATTTCATCCGGAAACAACTCCAAAACAGCTAATGCGCAACCATTTCGCTCTCGACAAAACCGACGAAAAATCGAAATCGCCAAGTTTCAATTCTTCGCGTGACTATCGACGTTTTTCCGCTTACAAGTGAAATGTTTTTGCTGGTTCTCCGACTGCCGACAGCTGTCATCGAACTGTGCTGAAGTTGAAAAGTTGTTATATTCTCCTGTGCTTTAATATTTATTGCGTATTAAAATTATTATTGCGAAGCACCGTCGCCTCGTGAAACCCGATACTTATTTAATGGGAAACATACGCCGGAATAAAGTAGGTAAAAGCAGATCGATAATTTCTCAAGTTGCTCCATTTCATGTAGATGCTTCAAAGGCTTTACGACGATGGCGGGCTTCCATTCAGCAGTCTCAGCACCAGGTGTTGACTCCCAACCCCGTCAAATTTAATATAATGCTCACATGCGCATATTTTGCAGTGGCGGTGCCAACGCAAACTATCAAACTGCACCCAGACTCTTATAAATTGCGATTAACACGTCTTTATGCGAAACTTGCCCGGGACAAAGCAAATGCCCCGTCAAACTTGAGAAAGAAATCAATTTTAAATGACGCATCTATTTGATGTACAAAACGCGCCGCCCCTGCCGACACCGGAGACCTTTTCATATCCAACAGACACGTGTGGAATTACAAAAGCTTCAAAGATCGAGAAATTCGACGGCAATTGCGGAATTATTTATCGAAAGACGTCGTCTTTTCGTACAATAACATAAACGTGCGCATCATAAATTGCTAAGTGTTAATTCCAACGAAAGACATTGTCGACGAGCGTCGCTGTAATATTAAAAGAGCGAAATACCGGAGCATATGTTGCGCCTTTTAGGCCCGGTGTCACCACACACTAAACGAACTCCACATTCGGAGGATCCCCCGGATTATTAATACTGAGAGGGCGCTCCGGAGGAACGTTTTCCGCCTCGGAGTTAATATGTGTCGGCTCCAGAGAAATATTGGTCGCGTTCGAATCATATTTTAAAGTCAATTCTATTCACCACGGCGAAACGAAACCAAACATATTCCAGACGGCGCAAAGCCGGGCCCGGAATCTGAAGATTGACGCCTTTTACGGACCAGAAAAACAGGACCGGATTTCAATAAAAAACAAACGTTCTTCGGCCTTCCAATCATTTATTCAAATTAGTTTTAAAGTAGTGTGTTTGTTAAAGAAACCAAAACTATTTTCAACAGTTAATTAATACGTGTGTACATAAGTCGGTTTCAAAATAAACAATAACGCTTCATTAATTTTTTATCACATTTCCACAACATGGTCAGAGAAATGAGAAATTATCTTGGAGCGTGGATACGCCCTGTATTTTTTTCCTCGATGAGAGGCGTCGCAGTTCACGGTCCGGTCCTGTCCTCCCCAGCGAACTGTTTTACTTTACATTCATAAGTAGGGTGCCGGCACTATTTCATATCTGCTACCTACATCTGACATTCGCGCCGCATGCTTCATTTCAAAATAACATCTTTCATTCTATTCTTTCTACATTTACATTTTAGCACGCCTTTCGTATTTTTTACCGTGGCCAATGTATCATGACAGCCTGGAGTCGTGAAAGATTTTTGGAAAAAATCAAATAAACTTTCCGCCTGGTGAGAGATTCACACGAGCTCACAAACTACAAAAAGAATGTTCGCTGCAAACTTCCCCGGTGTATGTAAATGTTTTTTTTCCGCCTCTCGTATCCCTTCGACGTGTTTATTTTGCGACATTGTGTCTCCTGCAACAAGTGTGGAAGCAATACAACTTTTTAATATTTATGACGCGTTTGCTCGATCTTGTCTCGATAAATATACAAACCGGATGATTATCCCGGAATTTATATTTCCGGTAGATGTTGACGCTTCATTTTTCATTTGTCGCGACGTTTTTAAAATTCAAGTTTTTACTCGCGTGAGCGTCGTAACAATTTTGTGTCCGATTCGATTTGTTTTTGCGCAAAAATCTTAATGGAAGAGTCGCAGAGTCCCCGGAGTCGGCCCCTCATCGTTACTCGACGTCTCTTCGGGTATATAAATAAATATAATCGCTCGTCCAACTAGAGACTTCTTCAATTATTCTTTAGTTTGTCTTAAAGGTTAAGACTCCCTCTGTATTTTTCCATCACAATTTCGAAAAGCTTTATTTCCCATGGGACGCAAAGTCCGGCAAAAGCTGTAATCGGCAGAGCGATTGTTGGAATCCTGGAGTTTTAAACGTTCCGGCAGCTCACCTAATGTCACCATTTTAATTAGTTAAACCCGAATCTATTGTCAGCTTTGAAGCGATTAATTGTTCATAATCGAGCCTCCGACCGCTATTTATATTTAATTAACCCATCCTACTGAATGGATTTGACACTTCCATTTTCTGTGCTACTAATTGTTTTAAACGACACGGAAACTAATTTACCCTAGACGTTCACAAACAACGTGTACCAGTCACCCTTCATATTTATCTAATAAACTGGCATTATACCTTTGTCAAAAGAAACGCAAATACGCGACACAATGCTCAAATTCCTCGTCTATTATTTACAAGAGCTAGGATAAAACGCTGTCATATAAAAATGTACGTATTTATGCAGCTGAGTCGCATTTCCACTGAGACGGTAGAGTTATCATCTAGTCCGCCTTCACCCCGTGTTACCTCCGCCGTTGTATATTTCCGGACGGTATCGCGATATCTCACGAGATTCCCGACAATAATTAATTTTATCTCGAGCACACTTTCTGACTCCGAATCAGAACGATAAATTACACTTTCTATAAATTACCCGGAGTGTAAGATGTGGTTTATCTCAAGAACACATTGCATTGCCTGCTAAGTGTTACAATTGTTCCTTTATTCAAGCCCTCTATAAATAAGCACTTTTGCCGACATTCAACAGTCCTTACCTTGACATTCCGGAACCGCTCCGGAACCTCGGTTCCAGATTCGTCCTTATGCGCCCACTTTTTCGCTGCGTTAATTATAGTCAGGGGCAATTTTCTTGCATACGTGAGTACCAATCGGGAAGTTTTCAACGTCGGTGATTGATACACCCCTAATATAACCGGTAAACAAAGTTATGAACGGCGGTAAGCCCCATGAAATATTCAACTTAGCGAACCGTACGTTAATATCTGTTGGCTTTAATAGTTAATGTTGTCGAGAAGGGGGCGCAAGCGACGCTCGCATACTCCCTTTTCCCCCTATTAAGATCCACCTGAAAAATAGTGTTTCCAAAAGCCATTTTCCCGGATTACCGCTAATCTTTTCCCATATCCGATTTACCGGCGTGAATTATTTTCCTAACGGTTTAACTCCGGGCTCCGATCCGACCCCGGAATCTGATACGCAGCTTGTCCTAAGTTCCCTTCAAAATTAAGAGACATTTTTCGCTACAGGGCTAATTTATTACATTAGCCAAACGCCGCAGTACACACACGTTGTAATTCACTTTTTCTTTAACTTTTTATCATTATTTTTACTTTATGTTGTGTCAAGCCCCTGTCGCCGCCCCGCCCAGAAAACAAAGCAATTACCGAGAGGAAAGCGAAAACGCGATTTATTTATAATGATAAAAGAATTTAAATTGAAGTGCTCGACGAGAAATGAACGCGTGCAGCCCGAGAAGAAAACGTGGAGTTCTTGAAGGGTTTGAGGGGAAGTCTAAGGGGTTGATTTTCGACTCGAGTCAGGAAAACAGTGAGACTGATTAATTGCAAGTTTACATCCACACCGAGATCCAGAATGTGTTTGGAACAGATATCTGACTTTGATCGGAGCTTGAGAAGCAGGGTAATGATCATTCCGTTAATTACTGAGTTTATCGGCAGAGAATAATTTAATCAGATTCAAATAATGAGAGAGGCAAGTGGAGCATGAAGAAAATTAAAAAGAAGACTGATGGATCCGACCGGGAGCGCGGATTGTTGTGAAAGTGAAAACATTTGCCGCCATTAAGTTACAAATGGTTCATTCTTAACCGAGCTTTTGGTTCAATTAGTGATTTTTAATTTAATTTTTGAAATTAACTTTGCCAAAGTTCAGACCGGTGTTTTTTCTCTAAATTACATTGGAGAAGAACGCTCGGTTTAAAGTTGGGATCGGAAGCGATGTTTCTATTATTACTATTGGAAGGAAGTTGCGAAAATTTTATGGCACCGCAGAGAAAGAATATCGGCGCGGAGTTTGCCAAAGTTGACACAATGACTCTTTTTCTGTTTATCTATTTTCAGTTAGACGATAGTAAAGGAACGTCTCGAGGACGCTGCTGATTTATTTGAACGATATTGGCGCTGAATCGCCAACTCCAAGTATCAATTAACGAACAATTTTTCGCAATTAAAAAAGTGCTACAATTTTTCGTAAAGTAAACGGTTGCATTTGGGAAAGCTTTTAAATGGCGAGTTGTGCGGTTGCTGTGTTAGTATTGTACGGCCTCGAGTTGAAAGAAAACATTACAAAAACTAATAAAGCCCATTCGGAATGGAAACGAGTTAAGTAATTGGTAAGCCGGGCAATAATGTAATTGTCTCCTATAGCGTCAAACCTGATCATTACCATTATTAAAATAGACGTCGCTCTAATAAATTACCATTACTAATTACACATATTACGCTAACGGTGCACTAAAACTACAAACGGCCGTCGCTACACAAAGACTTGCACAGGGGATCAAGTGTGGTTTATTTAATAGAAAATGACGACGTTATTAAATTGAAAGCGCCGGATTTGATTCAACTCAACTGTTTTCTGGCAAGGGGAAGGATTTAATAGAGTTATTTGTTTCCGAATTCCGGACGGTCGCATGTATTAAGGATCGGGTACTATTGTTCCTTACCCGCAAACAGGCATTTAAACATCATAGAGAACTTCTCTACCGACAAACGTAACTGTTCAGGAATCAAGACTATTAAATTGGTCGTTCGCGGTCAGTGATCTTGAGGGTTTCACAATCTGAATACAAATGGGACCGCAAAATAGATAGGTATTAAACCGTACTAGCGAATGACTCAACTTTGGATCCCTCTCCATTCACGGAATTTTGTCAAATCTGCCGACAAAGCTATTGTTACAGTAATTACATCCACAAAATGGCGATAATACGTGTGAAAAAAGAAAAAACTGAAAACAAAAATGGGCTTAAACTTTGCGCGAATTGTTCTAAAAGTTGCCCATTGTTTTAAAACACTGCAAACGTGAGTTCTCCACTAATAGTTCAGCGAATAAAATTAATATTTTAAAAGTAAAATTCCGGTGCAGTTTTAGAAAATAAGATTTTGCAAACATAGTTTATAATTACTCGCTGAAATATTTATTTTATTTAAAGAGTCCGCATTTAGAAACATTTCCATGAATAAATATCCGACTTTATTGTTAGCGCAGGTAGGACGTGCACATATTGCGTTGTGGAGCTCGAAAGGCCTTGTTTTCATTTATAGCGTGAAAAGATGAAATGAAAAAGGGACTTACTTTCGAAGACGACCAACGTGGCGTCGGCGTTGACGGCGTCTCCGACGCCGTTTTCGGCAACGCATTCGTAGTTGGCATCGTCTCTTCCGGCTTTAACAGGTTCGATTCGCAGTATAGATCCACCGTCTGGAAATTCTTTCACTTGATATCGCGTCTGGGAACCTGAAAGGAAACCTCAAATTCACTACGTGATCCACATACGAAAGCCGGCTTTGGAGAGGTAGCAGGATTATGAATCGAACACTTTACCGGCCGCGGGCAAATCAGCTCTCAAAGTTTATTCTTACAACATATGCTCGAAGTAGACAAAAGAACAAAAAGAATCGAACTGGAAATGTCTTTTCCAGCGCCACAATTTTAACGAAAACTTTAAACAAACCGCAAGACTCTCGAAAGTGTCTTTCTAGTTTATGCTTAAGGATTCTCATGCGAGGATTTTAATTTCATACATGTAAAGCAAGTAGTGAACATCAAACAGTGCGAGCGGTTGACAATTTAGCAGAGAAATTATGTTGCAGTTAAAACGTGCACCCTCTGTTTATGCACTTCACTTATCGCGTGTATAATTCAGAGATAGCAAGGAGGATTCGGTCGGGATCAAGCACAAGTTACAAACTCTCGTTTCGGCTTTGTTCCACAATTTTATCAAATAAAATCCCCAAAACGAAAGTCCGCCATTATCAAAATTGTCTGATCTTTTTGTTTCTTATCTTATTATGTTTACCGTCTTATTATTATGATCACACGATGTTATTTTTGTGTGATGTAACGAGCGATTTTCTTTGGCGGTAACGAGCCGAGTAATTAGTTGCAAATTGTATCGTATAATTTTGCCCAAGAGCTCCCGTTTCATCTTACCATCAAAGATGGATTTTGCTCGAATAATATGTTTCGTTAAAATTCGTTAGAAGTGGGTGGAAAAGGGCAAAAAGACGGTAATATCTCGCTTCTTAGTCAAACATGATCTTTGTTCTTTTTCCTTCTTTTCCAACTCTGATTGCACTTTTATACCTCTTTGAATTCGCACCCCAACCTTCATTATTAGTGAATTATCCTGTTTTACCACTAGGATAAAAACAAAATGAGCGAGCGGATTGAAACTTTTCTTAAGTGAAAATATTTCACCTCATTATAAAACGCTTTTTTTTCCAACCGTTGCAACAGACATTTATCTCTTGACGTTTTTTTTTTGGCAAGCTCGTAACAAAACAATTTTCTTATCAGAATTTAGTTATTCCACGTGTTGCAAATATTTAGAACAGTGATTATAACTCGGCCTGAAAATTTAAATCGTAACATAAGAATGCCGAACGCACAGATTAAAGTCACTGATCCATCTCGGGGGTCATGGAATTTTCTCATTAAGTCCGTAAAATTAAAGCACTTTGCAAAGTAGAGGTTTAGCAAGGACGAATAAAAGGGGACAGATTAAACTTGCACGCAACTATCCAGTTTCGTCAACTATTTCCAAGAGTTTTGTCTTTACCCTTCCAACAGGTTGCTTTAGAAAATAGAAGAGCTGTCGCTAATATTCCACATTCAAAATCCCCGCATCAAATGTTAAGACCGGCAACCAGATAACAAATCGTTTCGAGAAAACTACAGAACGTGCACTCTTTGTATAAAATTATTTATCCCGGCGCATCCACCATTTTTCAAGCGCCACGTCCTAGTTTCTTATCTAGAATTTTATTTTGTTGGACTTACCTGACACCTTTTTCCCGTTCTTTTTCCATTGGATGACAGGCCGTGGATCACCTCTAGCTGCACAGTAAAAAGCCGCTATGCCACCGGCCTTGACTTGGAGGTTGCGAGGCTTCGTGGTGATTTCGGGAGGATCTGGAACATAAACAGTAACCGGGATTAAGACAGACTCCGACAACAGCTCGCACACCTGGGGGTAATCTCGCCGTTTCATAAAGCGCTTTAAGACGTTCAAACAGCTTAACAGCGCGATTGCGGAATTTCAACTCGAAAGGGTTTGCCCGCATTTTTTCTTCTTCAAACTAACATCATAACCAAACAAGATCGGAAAATGATTCGGTTAAGTTACGCCCCAGATGTCGAATAAATATTTAATTTAGGAGGAAATGCGGACTGATGAAAGACATTTCGATATCGTTAGCGTTCTCAACCCGTTGCGCGCTCGAAATTGTGGAATTATTAAAAACTAGGTGGATTTATTAATGCGGTGGCACAGCGCGAAAGTATTAAGCTAATGAGATGATTTAGGGGGGACGGAGAGCTGTTTCTTTTTCATAGCGTAATCAAAAGTGCCTGTAATTAATTACAATATGGCAGGTAAATATTACAATTGTTTAACGATCCAGTTGCGTGTTTTGAAACGTAATTAGGTGTAAGTTATCTACATCTGAATTAATGAAGGATGTATCCAGGAGTGGAGCGTCAGGTATGTACACATAATCGCGATAAGACGAACTAAATACGTCGGAGCGATGAAATACTAGTTTGTTTTCAATAAAGAGTACATTCCCTTCGAAAATGTAAATACAGACGATCGCTCGTTCAAAAGTTGGAATTTAAAGTGCGACTGTCGTCCGATAACATAATAAAAATATTCCCACGACGTAATAAATTCCAAGACAAGAAACTTTTGCGAACAAAGTTCGTTTCGAGCCTCTTCCAGAGATTATAATAAAATTTGGAACATTACCGTGAAAACGTTGTCTCATTTAGAAACATTCACAGAAACTCTTGTCGAGCGATCCGTTAATGCTTCATTTGCAAGTCGAACGATTGTATTTGGTAATTTATTTTGCGCGGAACCACAAATTAAAAGACATCGACGACAAGAAACCTGCAAGCAATGAAACGCGACAGCTGGGACATTCATCCAAGTGCGAAGACACGGCAGGTTTCATGACTCGAGCTTAATTATCACGACAGCGATAAAAATAACCCAAAACAATGCCAAATAATATACTCGAATATCTATCAATATTTAGCAACACGAAAATCCGAAAACTTTCATTTAAACACAAACTGAAAAGTTTCAAGCGAATGAATCTTGCTCATGTTCAAGCTATCATCCAATTGTAAATCGAATTTAGGTGCTTTTTACCTTTTAGACAGATGTAATTAATAATCATAGATCCATTGCGTAGATCATGATGTAGTAAGTAAGATGATTAATTTATCGGTTATTTCAAACCATCATTAGCAATAATTGCAAAATTTACAACACGTTGAATACATTAATCTCCCAAAATTTATATATATAGCGTTTGATTTTGCACAATTTGAGTATAAAGTAAGTTTTCCAAAGCATATTTTTTAAGAAAAATTATTAAATCAGTCCTGGTCTTATCCGAAAAGATCGCGTATGGAGAAAAAATACAGAATTTTGTGAACAGAATATTTATAATTTACAATTGTTTGCGATTTAAAATTGATCCAAATAACTTGACATCAAATAATTATTTCTGCGTACCATTAGTAATTTAAACAACATCAATTCTTTGATGTCTTTTTTAATTGAACAAGGAGACTGTTCAATTATAGTCCCTGTGCTCGTTTGAAGTTCCTTTTAGAACAAAAAATAGCTTCAAAAACTTTCAAATCCAACTACTGCATCTAAATAAACATAAAATATAGTTTTAGCGAAATTAAAGCAAAACAAAGAATGGTGCTTCTGCAACTTCACTAGGAGCCAAAACATTCGCTTGAAACTTTTAGTAATTTATACACGCGTGTTGTAGTTGCTGATGCAATAGTGTGTTAATCTAGTTTTAAAATAATTGAATGGGATGTAACAAAACTCGTTCAGGTCTGAATGATTACAGGTAAACTAGTCTAGCAGAAATAACGTTAAAAGCTCGCGAGTAAACCACAATTTCTGCCATCTCCTAAGTTAGCATTTCTCTTCCAATTTAGTTAACTTGGTTTGACTCTTGAGCATTTGCAATTTGAAAACTTTATTTAGTGTTGTTTAATCCTTTGGTCGAGGCCGTCCTCCGCCGAATTATTTATTCACCTGACTTTGAATAAAGAGTGGTAATTAAGACGTAGCTACTTTACATAATTACACTTTGCCAGGAACAATTCGCACGGTTCTGTTTGAAATTTCGGAACACGACAGGAACCGCCCCACGACGGCTAGGGCCACAATAAGCGTCGTGCGCTGTACTTTTGATTAATGTCACGTAATGACACGGGAAATGGAGCGAACAAAACGAACAGAAAACAAAACAGGATACAGCATTGTTCTGCTACGGCATCCACGGTAATTCTTTAGGTTGGGAGTTAGTGTATGACTTTCGTCGACGTTTTTAATTGAACGGACGACGATAAAAGCGTCGCGACGAAGCAGACTGACCGATAAAATATTTAACGATGCCGTCGACAGACAATTGAATTTGCTGAATGAACGGAGAAAATAAAGAAACATGATACACTCGCACGAACGAAATAATTAGAAAACGTAATTTGGTGCTTTTCCCCGATACTCTCGAATTATATTCGAGTTATGCGATCGATTATTTTTATCGGCGGATCTGATGAGAATTAAAATCGCATCAAGAGTGTGTCGGAAAGGAAACTACAAAATAAATTATTTATGAACGGATTTATTATTCAGACAGCCAATAAAACACACGTACACGTCAAATGAATAACACACTTGTCTTTTTTAACTTTTCATTGCACGAGCTGTCACTTGCGGGAAACTTATAGTTTCATGATCCCACCAGTGGCGTGCTGTACTTTTAATTATCGAGTTTCATGTTGCCCAATAAAGAAATGATAATTGCGGAATTAATTCTTAATATCACGGGAATGCAGTTCGAATATAGCATGCGATTTTTCTTTCGTAAATTTGCCTTAATCATCTTCTTCCATCTAGCACGATATCTCCTGTTTTCTAATCGAAACCGAAAATTTCTGAATGAGGTAATTAAAACGTGGGGATGTTTCTGCCTCGAATTACCCCAAAGTTGGCGAAATTGTTGAGCCAAAAATATGCTAAAACCTCTAACACATTCTCACGAAATTGCCTTCCGCAGGATTAAACAACTCGTTTGGTATAAAGGAACATAAAATAGACACAATTTTTCCGATGCGATAAATTTATATTGTAAGCAATTACATCTGAAACGTACGATGACCTTGTGGTTTTTAATTTGTTATTTACATTGTACCATGATTGATGATGTCGAATATATCTGGATAATTATTACGAACACGAATTTGACGTCTTTTTGATTTATTTGCATACAACATGTTCGTTCGAAAAACAGAAAGCTTTAAAAGACTTGAGTAGAAAGTGCGTTATTAATGTCATTTCATAGAAAACCGTAATGAATGAGTACGGTTCTTGTTTTTGCTTCATTAATAAAAATGACTGTATGTAGGGCTTAACATGAACAGATTGAATGGGGAGATTAGGTAATCGAGTTGCAAAATCGCAATTAGACTTTTTCAAGATTCGAAAGTGTGTTAGAGGGTAGTGATCGAGTGTTAATGACTTTTGATGAGACACCTGTTTTGGGATCCTCTGTAGGTACGTGCTGTGGCAACGCTGATTTTGCTGAGCTAATCATAAGAGTGAATCAGCGCAAATGAAATTAGCAGCGTGGTATTTGCCACTAATATGATTATTAATCAATTTGGTTGCACAGAACACAGAACTATCAAACAGAGTAGACCGCATCTAAATTGGCTTCCGGCGAATCCACTTGAGTGGGAAACCGAATTAAATCAAAAATCGTCCAAGGTTTGAAAATCAGGCGCGCAAAAATTGAAACAATATAAGTAAATAAAGTGGGGAAAAAATTAATCGTGTACATACAACAACGAAATTTCAATTAGAGCGTAAACAACGGGCTAACGCTTTGCTACACCTGTAAAACTCCATTAAAAATCCGCTTTATTGTGCCTGCTCTTATTAAACCGTGTTTATTTTAGTCTCTCTCCTGTTTCGGTTATGTCCGTCTTCCTCCCTTGCGCCATTAAAAAGGCACCCCGAGTGTTGTAATAGTGTTTGGTCAATTGCCGGCTGTTTGCGCAACTACTCCATTTCGACCTTTGATGTCGCCATCAAACGACAATACAGACATATACTGGTAGTTAACACAGATGCAAATAACGGGGGCGTTTTACTTTTTTCTTTTCCTATCTCTGTATGTGTACATACGCGAACGCGCTCCATCACAAAGGACATTTTTTGATGATTTTTTCATCCGAGAGCCTTTCATCGCGTTATGACGTTTATTTTGACGGAGCTCCTTGTGTACATATTTATGCTGAGCTAATTGAGAGACTGAGTAAACGTTCGGTCAAAACGTCGAATCCACTCCATAAAATAATAAAGCACAACGAAACCAACGCTCGATCAATTCTCGCGATTAACAGCGAAAACTTCAAAATAATAAACTGGCTTTATCCGAGCTGAATCCTCCGGTTTAATCAGTTCGATTCTTTTTTTTTTAGCCCGTACTCCTGATTACATCAATGATAACTTACACCATTAGCTAGGAAAAATGATCACACCGTTGAATAAACAATGACTGTCAAATAGAACAGCCTGATAATTACTAAAGTGGATCGGATTGTAGGCTAATGTGCTGGATGACATTCGCGTCCATTTGGAATTAGCCGGTTCACAGGTAGTGTCTGTCATCAATTCATCATCAAAAGCTACAACCTGACTCGAAAAAGCCGCACCACGTGAAATTAGGGCATTTCATTTTGAATTACGTGAACTCAGAAAAGCGCAATAAAATCTCTTACAATAAATACGAAACAAATTAAGGTGTCAGCTTTTGATTTAGAAGATTCCAAATGGAAAAATCGCAGTCGGTGCAGGTCGGCTGCGCCTTGCACCGAAATGTTTCCTTGTTCAATAACGTAATATCTGCATTGTTTATCCACAATGCTTTAAGCTTAATCAAGTCGCTGTCAGGCTCAACCCCACATCCAAAATTAATCAGTTATTTGCGATTAACCGCCAAAATGCGCAATGAAACATAATGCGGTCCACATTAAACGCATAACTCTCGTTCGCATTGGTAGCATATGTTCAGGTGTATAACAACCCAAAGCAAACCACAGATTTCCATTTGTGAAAATGAATCGTGAACCGTCCGATGCATAACACACCCACCACCGCAAAAAGAAATCCTCTCACACGTCAAGAGATAAATAAATTAATATAACGCCCGGGGTTGAGTCGCGTTAAGTTTTTCGTCGTTGTCGTCCGTTCGCCAACTTACGTGTTAAATATTGGATGTACGGAAAATCCGAATAATTTCCTGAAATTCAAACGACAATTTAAAGTTTCGTTCGGCGGAGAATGCGCCCGAGAAATGGACCGGCAGACTTTTGGAAAAAGAAGAAACTGAAACGATGATCTATAATTTAATGTTCGGAAGGAAGACAGCGTACGTGTCGTGGCCATCTCCGGGTGGCTTCAATAAATAAAGAGATTTCTCGCCCCGGCGACAAAACTCGAAAAATACACCCCGACACATATATCACAAATCTAAAAAGGGAAGCTTCAATATTTATTCAAAGCTCGCGACTTCTTTCTTCCGCCTTTTAAATAAACGATATCCTCCTCCTCGGCACGTTTAAGATATTTTATTGATGATAATAAACGACGCGAGGTTCTGACACGTTAATCGCAGTATTTTTGCGGCACCCTTCACGACGAATAATAAATACATAGCCATTCACATATCAACATGTTTGATAAATGAACTATTTGAATAGGCCGAGGGTGGTGGAAATGTCGGCATTTTTCAGGCCGTTTCAGTTACGTAATGATACTGACTGAAGCCGGAACGAACGGACCTCCTATTCATCATCCCCCGGATTCTAAATTCAATGTCATCTTTATACTGCAAATGACTTACCTGAACGCTGGTGATTAATGAGGAGACTTTTAATTGATACGCCAGTTATCGGAAATCGATTTTTGACTCGTCCTTATTTCTTTGATTTGTTTGTTTTCCGGACGGTCAATTAGACAAAATTCACTGTCGCAACTAAAAACGTTTCTCCACGAGCGAGCAGAGAAAATACTGAATTATTTTCAAATTGCGCCATGCGAAGACATCTCTGACAAAAAATAGGTCTGACAATGCAATAACCCTGATTGAGGTATTTCAGGACGAATGCACGCCCCTGAAACGAGATTAAACCCGACTTTGCCGCATTTCGCTAACAAACATCGAGGGTGTAACACATCAAATCCAATCAGGGTTTCTTGTATATGTGCTGAATGGTCTTTAATGAGACGCAGTAATTGGAGGATCTAGCTTTCACAAGACTGGTACACGACTCAAATGTCCTGTTCCTGTTCAAGGTGCGACACAATCCGATTTAATTGCGGCTTTTAACCGATTTAAAAAGCGCCAGAAAATAAATTATTTATCGAATAGTGTGGAGTGCGGTAACACGGGCACTCCTGGACGCCGAACGGTCCTTTTACGCCGGCCATAATCCAATTTTAGTGCTTCTACCCCGTGCGTATGATGGACAAATCAAATTAATTTCCTTTTAAATTGATTACCTGTTTTCGGTCGTTTTTTTCCGAACGCTATCTGTATTAATGTTGTTACATTATTAACGGCCCAATTGGCTCCTTATCCGGACGAGCAATCGATTGTTTCCGACAGGTGAACCAAGAAAAAAATGAGTGTCGGAGCTTCTTCGAACCGGATGAACCGCAACAAAATCGATGTTGTCGTTAGACCAAAAACCATTAAGGCGCATGCAAAATGATTTTGATCGTTTACGAAAAACGCATCATAAATCACCATGACCTTGGCAACATCTTGCCAACAGCGGTAATTGCATCAAAGCAGGCAGGTACCCCCAAAATTAAATTTTCAATGGAAAATGTGATGCAGGAACGTGGAAAAAAATCCAGTTATAAAACAACAAATATATTTATTTTCGGTGGAGGAAAGCAGGACACGAAAAAATACGCCTCGAGATAATATTTTAAATGAAATTGGATGAACACAACCAACAGGCAAATAGCGAACAACTTTGGTGGTGATACACCTACCTGAATAAATATATATTTTAGTATCTTATATACCAAAAAAACCACTGACAAAAATTGGTTATACTAAGAAACTTTATTTCATGTTCTGTTGTATTTTTCAATGAAAGCTTTATTTTTTCTCTTGGAAGCGACCTGAAAGGTTGACCTTATCCGTCTGGAAAGTGATTCGTGAAGTATTAATTTTAATAAAAGTCTGCTCTAGTTCGAGCCTTCGTCAACATGTCGTCAATGCTAAAAGTCCAAGGATTGTGGCAAATCCACTTTAAAATTAATATTTTAACAATTAATCAATCCTGACCGAGATAATTAAATAAGGAAGATAAAATTAATAACCCTATAATAAAAACTCCAAGCCCCGATTTAATTAATTAAACACGGAAGTGGACGCTTAATAACTTAATTTCTCAAATTCCTGTCTCACCCAAACGGCACTGGAAAAAGCAAACCTCGCATTACCTTCCAGCCTTTAATTAAAAAAAGCAAATTCCGCTACATAATAACCCGGAATCACGCCCGAAGCCACAACGAGACGAAGATAAATGACATCGCCCCGATCACAGATTATCGGACCACCTGTCAGACGGGTACAGAACAACCCCATTCTAAATCACCGGTAAAGCAGAGCGGTCGCATCTGCCCACTACGTGTACGTTTGCCGCTACGTCGGAGATGTTTTTTTCCACGTGGAGTCGCCCCCTAATTGATATATGGCACTGCAGGGACGTCGACGGTGTCGCACCGGAACGCTCTCTTTCCTGCTATTGATCTCAACTTAACTTGTTTGTTCGTCCTTTGACATTCTGGACGCGGCCCTCGACATATTTTACAAAATAGACGCCGTCTCTATGAACACCAGTTGAACATGTAACTCTGACATTTGGGAAAAGGGCCTGTTGCTCCCTAAAAAACTCCTTAAAATAAATAAATTGCTACTTTAAATTCTGTTTTTATTTCAAGAGTAGAGCGAGCTGGAAGATGAAGTAAAGACTTTTTTTGGTTTTCTTTAAAATTAATTGCTATAATCGCTGCGGAAATATTTTGTTCACGTAGTGAATAATTCTGGAGGAGCAAGCTGTAGGAAGGCTCCGGGAAATTATAACATTTTTCTCGTGGAGATGAATGTGTCACATTTTTCACCACTCTCTTTGTCTTAAGCTTCATCCACTATCATCGCATTCATTCCATCAAAGTTATCAGTGAAATTTGGGTAGCACGCGGTTTTTCGACGCATATTTTTAAGCCGACATCATAAATTTATCTGGAGAAAACGCCGGCCGATCTCATTCATCATACGAGCCTCGCAAATGATAGGGCAGGTAATAAACGCTTCCTAATAAAACTTGTTTTCTTACGCCGGAGACTGAGTAGGCCATTATACGCTCCGAAATTAAATTCAAACAACCCCAATATGTTTCCCAGCGAAAAAATCGACGCATCAATCGTGAATCGGACGTATCTAGATTAAGCCCAGATAATCGCCTTTTCCTTCGACATTTGTTTCGATCTTGGGGCCGTTTAACGTCTCTGTTCTTGCAGAGAGGACCATAAAATCGCTCGGCAGTATGGAAATGGTCGCGGATACATATATGCACATAAAATTAATCGTAAAAATCGCACAATGTAATGATTCGTTCGGTGCTAAAATGTAAATTTTCCCATGGAAAATACGAAGAGACAGAGAGAGGAGAGATGGCATCGTAAAAGTCCAGATGGTCTACATCATGAAATCATGATGGCGAATGGCAATTTCCTATTAAAAATCGTTTTTTAAAAATGCCATCTGATGTAACGGTTGCCATGCTTTTGCAACTTTATAACCCTTCGGAGTCCGCGGTCCGCACATAAAATTGTCATCCAGTTTACCTTGTCTTCACGAATAACGACCGCACATACAGTGATAAAACACAATGGAAACACTCAACGGCGACACTACAAGAAATTTAATACGAGTCTTTGTCGAACGAAACAATCGCCAGCGTTTAGAAGACCTCCAGTGGAGGAGATAAAACATGTTGGACGTTAAGGGAAACGACGAAACCGAATCAATCACTTGCAATCAAAAAACGGCCAACATTTTTTCTGGTTGCTTTCTGGTGCGAGTTTTGTCTTAATTCGGCGGCAAAGTGCAAGGGGGTAATTGGGCGCTTGTAAATGGATCGCTTGTCTAAAGCTCGCTCCAAGACAAAAGGGTTCTATCTTGCCCGCTAATTACATGAAGAAACCATTGTTGCGTAAGGGTTTGTTCGTCTCTGTTCGGGGAACAATTACCCAATTACCTTGCTGCTTGCTCTTATTCCCGACACACACTGCCGGAATTTCCTGCAATTTTCCAATTTTAATTCAGACGTTCGGCGAGGAATCCTGAAATTAGAGGTAGGTAGCTTGTTTCTATCCGAAACTAATTGTCACATCAGTTGGGTGTTCCGACTGCCGTCTGAATATTTCATGGCCGATGTGTATACGGCTTGTTGAGCAAACGTTAAAAAGGAAACTACTCCCTCGAACTCTTTAATAATTCATCGAAGGATCCTCAGTAATAGCCTCCTCACTCATTACGCTCATTAATGGAGTCCTTTTGATCTCACGATCCCGGGCAACTTGCGAAAATATTTACGTTTTTAATTCAATTTGTCTTGGCGTTGTCGAGGATTGACGACTGACCGACCTCTCGGCTAAACGGATTTCTCAAGAGACGAACTCGAACGACCGCTTAAAATGCCCCATTAGGTATTACGACTTGGAAGTTTTTTGTATGAACGTTCGTCTACGTTTATAATTTTTAGCTCAATTTTGACCCGAGATTAACTTCATGAAGAAACATTATCCATCAAAACATTAATTATTCACGTTATTTTATATCTCCTTTCGCGAGATCCCAGAGAAAATTAAATTTTTGACTTGAATTAATTTAAGGCGATTTGTTTGTACAGCTTGCATTAACTTTACTTTTTCCTCGCTTTCACTAGACTACGTCCCTTCCATTTTCTAGTAAATGTTGGATAACTTGAACGGAAAGTTCCCGTCTTAGGAATTTATATTTTCAGAGCACCTTTCTTCAAATAATGTCTGTCATCAAAACAGCATCGCATATAGAGTAAATGCCCTGTTCTCATCGCGCACATCTCTTGTTTTAGTCTGGTAAATACAATAACTGAGACTGCTTGTCGTGTTTGCTTGTATTATTTCTTTTCTGTTAGCGTTTAATTTCTACATTTGTTTACCCATAGAGTTAATTTGTCTCCATCTTGTGCCTTCTCATAATTTGATGTTGATTGATCTCCTCGGTATAATTACCCGTTCCTTGCAGTTCTAACCCGAAAAACAAATCGTTGCTTTCAGTTCCATGAAGCATAACGCAAAGAAAGCAACAATGTATTCTTTGTAATTGCTCAAAAGCATATTTTTCCTATCCTAAATTAGTGCTGGGAGCATCAATTTTTATCTTTACCTTTACGTAAAGGCTTCGATAAAATTCTGTATTTTTGCCAATAAACTCTTCGAACCGTGTCCGCTAATCGAGTCTTCGTATTTCCAGCCACAAATACACTAAATTTTCGATTACCGGAAAATTGTGTCGCTACTCAGGATAAATCGGATCGTTCGGGATTTTATTAGTTTAGATAGGAAATGTTATATTTTATTGACCACCGTCTATATTTGGACTTTACTTAGTTTATTGTAAGTTTTCTCTTCTTCGTGCTTGTTCTTTTGGATAGAATTTGGCGTTGGCAATTTCACAAATTCACTTAGAAAGAAAACCACTAAAGTGAACCCATACAAAGAGGAAATAAAGGGAAAAAGTGTATCGGGCGGTCCGTTTACTTGGTGAATGTAATCCACTGTAGACACTCCACACAAACGCAAATGATTTGTTATGGAACCGCAAAACTCAAAAGTTGTCTTTCTATTTTTTGGTTCACTTCTAGCAATGAAAAAACTTGAAAAAAGCGTGATTTATAAAACTAGTTCTATCGTGATACTTTTCTAAATGTTTTCAAGTTATTGATCTTGTGAAAAGGGGAGCTTTATGCGATTGCGTTCATTGATTAAGGCGAAACATAAAAATTCCATGAAAAATTTAGATGATATCTAAACAATACGATGCTAAGCGTTCTGAAAAGAAAAACCAAGCCTCGCTTTCATTTCGCAATTAATTAGGTGGAGTTTTATTCCCAGAATTGATTATGTTTTTCCACTCAAAGTAGGACATCCCGTAAGTGTTACTCAAAATTACGTATAAATTACGGTCATGTTGATAACGGCGGTTCGTATTTACTACAATATGGCATGAATATAAAGCCGTAAAGATAGCATCTATAAGGGCCAAATGTGTACATCATAAAACGAGAAAACTAACAAGAAGTGCTCGTAAAAATATGAAAACATTTTTGGAACAAAGATATTAATCACGGCTCTGTCGCAAAAATAAAACCTAGGAGGAAAAACAGTGCTAGTGAAAAAAAATTCAATTTTGAGAAAACGTGGGAAGGGTTTGGAATATTCATTTGATGAATCGCGTGATCTCCTCATTAAGTAAACACAGAGTACCTGTAATACGGTTCAGTTCACCGGGACGGTAATAATTCCGGGAATCAATTAGAAGCAGCTAATGCTAATGTGTTTCTAGGTAGTGCATTATGGCACCGAATAGAGCTAATAAATATGCCCATATTCCCGATGAAATGGCGTGCTCCGAAATTACCGCCATCGTTATTATGCGCACTATCCGCCGTAATGCAAATAAAGTATTATTAGTATTGGAATACCTAACGGCAATATCGTAATTTATTTCACATGCGAAGAAAAACCAACACAACAGTTTATCTATCACATAAATAGAAGAGGGAATGTATTTATTCTATGTTACGAAAAGACATTTTTCGAATAATTCATCCGACTACTAGTAAATATCACTATCGACAATTATTTTGAAGTTGTGCAGGCCCGAATGAATATGATAACGACATTCTATACAGGATGGTTCACGAAAAAAATTATTACTCGTGGACCACTCATAAATTTTAATGTTGATTTTTTTAAAAAGTTTGTGTTAAAATATCTACAAAAGACGGTCAGTACTTGGGGCCCTGGTGGCTCAGTGGTATAAGCGCCACTTACGACGGGGGAGGTCGGGTGTTCGAACCCGGATCAGGGTAACAATTTTTCTATGAAAAAAAGTGTAGAAAAGGTAAGTGAAACAACACGTAAACAAAAATAAGAGACTGAAAGAACACATAAACGTATAGACGTAAAGCGGAGCATAAAACTGAGAGAAATAAGGAAATAATGCGGCAAAAGGTAAAAGTACGTAAAGGCGCCAAATTGTATCCTAATAAAGAAAAAATACCTTTTGTTTTGAGAAAAAGATGAACGAAAGGTGAAAGATAACTACAAACTGTAGCATTGAATCCTTAGATGACTTACTTCTTGAATTATAAAAAAAATAAACGAAAATATTTATCTCTAAAAATTTTTAAGTTAACTGAGTTTGTTTAGTAAAGTCCCGAAAACCATTCTTAATAAAAATCATGGCCACTGCGAATCCAGTAGGATTCGCGCACGTCCACTATTTTTGACGAGAAAATACACAATTTGGTGATTTTTGAAGAAATTATGTTCATTTTCGGTCAAAAACGTGCTGAAAGTCGCAGAAATTATAAAATTGTAGAATGAACATATACGCCTGGTATCTTTTTATGCAATCTGGTGAAAAATTAGAGAATTAGATTGGAAAAAAGTGGAAAAAAATGTTTTCTCGAGCTAATTCGACGACGTTTGAACTGAATGTATATGCGTTTTAGGTGAATTATTGCAATTATATAGTTTGTAATGTTAATTTATTTAAAAAGTTTGTGTTAAAATATCTGCAAAAGACGGTCAGTACTTGGGGCCCTGGTGGCCCAGTGGTATAAGCGCCACTTACAACGGGGGAGGTCGGGTGTTCGCACCCGGATCACGGCGACAATTTTTCTATGAAAAAAAGTTTAGAAAAGGTAAGTGAAACAACACGTAAACAAAAATAAGAGACTGAGAGAATACATAGACGTATAAACGTAAAGCGGAGCATAAAAGTGACAGAAATAAGATAATAATGCAGCAAAAGGTAAAAATACGTAAAGGCGCCAAACTGTAAACGTAAGAAAGAGTACATCCTAATAAAGGGAAAATGCCTTTTGTTTTGAGAGAAGTCTATGTTACGAAAAGTCATTTTTCGAATAATTCATCGGTCTACAAATAAACATCACTATCGACAATTATGTTGTAGTTGTGCAGGCCTGAATGAATATGATAACGACATTCTATATATCCTAATAAATGATTACAATGCTCAGCAGAAGTTGGTAATGCCGATAGTGTAGTATGGCAGGCGTTGGGGCGGCTGTATAATCCAATTAAAATCGGTCGCGCGGGAGCCATGTATGACTGTTATCTACCTAAGCTACAAACCATTAATAATTTGCACATTTAATGTTGGCTAAACTGAAGCCGAAATCGCACCAACAACACCTCCGTTGCACAAAATTCTGAACTGCAACGAAATCACCGATCGATCGAGGAAACTAAACTCAAGACCAACCAACAAGCGATTTATATAAACAAATTCTAATTAGTGACATGGTGAATAAGGTGGAAGAAGGAAAAGTGGATAAAGAGATAAAGTCATTATAGGAAAACACAAATCTCTGCAGCGAATTTTATTCTTCGACTGCTAAAAACAACGTCCTTAATTAGAATTGGATTCAGGAACAAGTTGAGATAATTACTCAGACAGCAATTAAATGCCTATACAAAATTATTTTAATTCAGAGTTTAATTTCCGACGAAAGAGTCGTGTAGATGGCGCTCCGGAACCGTTCACACATAGCTAATTCGACAATCTCGCTTCAGGCAAATCTAAATGAAAAATCTGAAACCGAGTTTTTATTAAACTTAATTAACATCCATTTAGCGGGAGTAATATGGATTTTTATTAGACAAAGTGAAAAAAGCCGCCCCAACATCTTTTTTCTCCTCCTCTCGCTTTTTATCTAAAGCAGAAAGAAGTTTTCCTTGGGGTTGGTAACAAAAACACGTAAAATTGTTGTTTGCTGAGGCGCACTAAAACAATCCGACGACTGAAATTGTATACATAATACGCCTAGAGATAAGCACATCAAAAAAGCTCCCGTTAAGCTGCATACACAGAGGTGGAACAAAAAGTGGCCGTTGCAACAGTTGCTCTTGCTGCAAACTATCGTTGCCGTTAAGAATATTAATGACGAAATTTGCTGAGCTTTCTTCTTTGAGGCTCAACCGCGTCAATTTTCATCGCGACGACTGGAAGATTAATGGCGTCGTTGTCAAACAGCCATTTTTAATATGCAACGTACATTTCACGGTTCACCGACTGCGACCGTCATTTTACAAAGTGGGAAAACATTGCGCTGCCACCATCCCCATATTGAGACGTCGATTTGCTTGCAGCTCAATGTGGTGCGAAGATAAATCCAGAAGGGAAAATGGCCAAGAAGCGCTATCGTAATCAAGGGCCAACACAGGCAGGACATATCAATAATCTAATAGAAACGTTTTGTCCCATCTAATGCGCGCAGGAGATAAAATCAGACTTTTTCGGGTTCCAGGAGAGAAAGAACGACGATTTGCGACACTCGAGTCGTTTGGAACTCATCATAACCCCAATAATAAATGACAGTCATTTTTGTCGCTCTTGTCTAACAATAAGGCATTTGTTGCGAGGAAAACGTATCATCAGCGCGATGGAATTTCTGCTGATATAACACCCAGTGAGGATTTTTCAAGTTAAAAAAACATTTGAACACCAAAAAGATCTAGGTCGCGAAAAAAAATTTAAAAAGTCAAAAAAGTTTTGGGTCTTAATTGTCTTTAATAAGAATTGTCAAGACTTTACTTGTCCTTTAAAAGAGTTCAAAGACTGCATAATTAGATCGTAATTTAGGCATTTTATAACAAAAGTTGGCCCAAAAGTTTTGCTTCATACTGTTGTGTTAATAATTGACTTGGATTCGCGTAGTTTGTAAGACAAACAATTGGATTGAGACAAATTCTTAAAAGCCAGTAAAAGACGATTATCCTTCTTTACCATTACTAAAAGACCTTTTTACGATAGCCTGAATACGCCAGTGCCTATATTTCTGCGGCATCATAAAGCGCTGACTTACCTAAAGGTATAAAATATCGATAACAATTTTTTTTTATATCAGAGCAGTGTCGCTCCTATTAAGTGGATTTTTTATGTGCACATCAAACGGCCCCGACAAACACATAAGCCGAAGTTTATTGTTTGTGCTAACATGTGCCACAATTTAAAATATCGATGGCGGAGCGTAAACAAATAATGATCTATTGTTTATGCAACTTCCGCATGAATATTGATGCAGAAATCAAATTGCAATTAATTACGATCGGTGAACGCGGACAACATCGAAAACATGTCAATCAACATTTCACGGTTTGTGTAATGAGTAATAAGCTTTTATTGCGACAATCATCGAGTGCCCCATCAAACTCGACTCTTTGTGCAAAGCAAAATTGTTTAATTGATGTGAAAACGAACAAACTTTGGTCGCCGAACAGCCCCGCAAAAAGTAATAATAATCACGTCGTTAATCGACATTAATGTCGATCGGTCTTTGATTATTTCGCAAATCGGCCGGAATCCCATTTTCATTTTAATTAATTTCACCCTGCACGTTTCCATTTGCATGTAAAGTGCCGGCGGTGTAGTTGTTTTCGACATTATATGCCGTGTACTACTGCCGCTTCCCAAATAAATATAATAAAAAAAGCAATCAAACAGATTTATGAAGACTTTATCAACGGTCATTACGCATTCGTAATTGTCTTCGTATCTTGAAAATAAAATGGTGATGAGGTGAGGTAGTGTAGTGATGTCGAAATGTGGCCCAACCATGCGACTCGTGTTGAGTGGCTCTTGAATAATGGAAAAAAACCACACAAAAAAGCGTGTGGACAATTACCCTGCCGCGATGATAATTAAGAAGGAGACGCCACTCGACGGTCACGATAGTGCCATATTGGAAATTTATTCACCCCGCTAATGAGGTTTCCAACTAAAACTTTAATTAATACAAGAAATGTATGCACTTTCCATTTTCCTTTTAAACCACTTTTTGTCCAAGATAATGATTTGGCAAGTTCTGCTGTAATTTACACACGCTGATGTATTCTTAATAAGGACTTGTTTCCAAATTATAAATAATAAAATTCTAATAAGGACAAACGCAAAGTAGCAGTAACGAGTTATCCGAATCACAATTTAATAAGTAAAAACCCACAGCTCGTAAAAGATACAAAATGAATCTCAAAAAGTATAAACAGGGCTTTTACAATCATTATTTTTCTCCTCTCATTTGGATTTTGTGTTTTAAATTGCTTATTTGCCGAATAAGAGAAACACGAAAAATGGTGGATGCGCCGGGTCTAAAAGTCAACAAAAATTTTTAATATTAAAATGCGTCAAAACTGTTTACGAAATAAGGTTTTGATTTATATTCAACTATTTAGTTGCCCATTTATGTATTGTTTTTGTTCAAGAAGCTCAAATAATCGAACAATAGCCAAGTTTTAAAACTTGAACTTTATTACATTGACAAAGTATATTAATTTTAAACTATTAATGTACAAAAGTAAATAGTATTAGTAACAAATCAATTAAAAATAAGTAAAAAAAGTCAAAGATTCAATTCGCAACGATCTAGTTAGAAATAATTTTTATTTGGATCAGACAGAAGCACATGCGATTGTGTAACCCCCTAAAAACTAATTTTTCCTAAATTCGATGTTTATGCCCGGCCATACTTTATCCTTATCATCACTGCGGGCCATTGTGCCCGAACGTAAATCACATTTTTTCAGGATTTTCATTTTGACGTTGCACCGAAAAAAATAACTGACCCGTCCAATTGCGTTTCGTTTGGAAACTGATTGCTTTTTTCCCTCGTCAATTTTTTCGTTCCCAAAAACGAACCGATAAAAGCAATTTCGTCTCGGATGAGAGTAATTGGTCGTTTGGTATTCGACAGTACCGCCACGATTAATTTTTGTTTTGTGCTAAGTGTAACAACGTAAGTAATTCGCGTAATTGACCTAATTAAGCTCTTCGTATCCGACGCAATCCGGCGTTTCCGGTCACGTAACGGCGTCCCCGCCGCGATCAAATAAAACATATAATAGACGCAACCGCCCCAGATCCGGGGGCGGTTTTTGAACACTCGTTCTGTCTCGTGACCTAGTGCTAACTAACTCAAAGCGTTCGCCGGTTAAGATTCCGGAAACGCACGCCTTCTCTGACCGCAGGCTAATGTGGACGTTATGATGCGAACGGACGGTCTGCTTTCAAAATATGAGAGCCGCAGGACGTGCGTATAGGACGCCGCCCCCGACGGGACGCCCACTTTGCATATCTTGCTCGTTTCAATAAACTTATTCACGGAATCGGCCCTCAATACCCTCCAAACCGGCGAATAATAGAGCAATTTCTAACAATAGAAGAAGTCGAAGATCATTTCGGATCAGTACAACGTTCCAATATACGACACGACCGAAAATATTCCCTTTGTTGCCGTCCGATGCACTTGCACTGAACGCCAAGCAACTGCAAATAAGACCGGCGACCTGCGTCTTTTCCAGATCTCCCGTATGATCAAACATCATCTTAGGGAAACCAACTTTCTAAGCAAACTACTGCTACTCTGAAAATTAATAGTTTTTCAAAAACAAAACCATTACATAGTTTTGTATTTGAAATCAATATTTTTTTCCATAATACTTGTTTATTATATATTACTATTGTTCTACCTAAACCAAGTAATCGAAAAACGCAGTAAAAAGTATGGTCTTCTAGGTATGTGGCCATACACGCATTTTTAGGTAAATATATCATTGTAGAAATTCTCAATGCTTCTAAGAAAACCAAAAAAAAATCTAGTAAAAAAACCTAAGATAACAGAACAACCTATAAAGGCTTTTCAAAAGATTTAGTAGGCTTGCAAGTTTGAGCCCTAAGTACTGATAGAGATAAGAAAGTATTATTCCTGATGTATCTCCCCTACATCGTAACTTATTTAATACACGCGATAATGTGTCAAAAATATGTTCCTTCCCCGTTTCGGTGTAGAGATTTAGGTGTCCATGTGTTGTCTCGATACCAAGTCACATACACGAAAATCTTTAATTAAGTAAAAAGAAAACAAGCGGGAGTCACTGGCACGTTTTTTGGTTTGTTGTGTTTCATTCAGACGTGAGATCCTCGAACAGACCAATAGATGAGCGACAGACAGACAAAGAGAGATAAATCCTGAGAGACACAGATTACAGGATCAACGTTGCTCCTGTTGGATGCTGCAAGATTAATGACGCAACGCTTCGGGACATCTTGACATCGCAACGTCACGTAGAACAAACGCACCACTATAAAAAATCCATACGATGTGACACTGAGAAGGCTTCACGTGCCATCCGGTGAGATTTTTCAAACGTACCGGCCATGTTATAGATTTCAACATCAACAAAAGCGAGATATCATTATTAAGACACCCAAACTGTATATAAAGTAATCCGGCAAAGTGATAAATGATAACGCATCTAGATAAACTCGGTTTAGCGACGTGGGGTCACGTATTTTAGGGCAATTAGCCAACGTGACGAAAAAGCAAAAAATCTCATCCCGGCAAAAGGACGTTCAAAAGACGACATTTGCAGCGTCAAATAATAAATTAGTGTGTAATGTAGAGTGAAGGAAGCGGTAATAAAGCAAGCAATAGGCTCGAGGGAGGAAAGCGAGGGTGCTGCCGCGTTCGTAAGTGAAATGAATGACGACCACTGAACCGCAGATATTAAACTGTAACCTCTAGCCACATGCCAAATAAAGTACACTTAATGCTCCCGGGAGTCCGCTGCGGACCTCTTCATTTCGCGTTGCTCGTATAAATACATGGAAATGCACTAATAATACGGCAAGTGCACCTGCCCTCCGAGCCTGGAGAGATAAAAAATCTACGTTTTGACCGGATAAAAAGACGACACTCGTCTACTTTCACAGAGGGCGTCGGCAGATGACGCTCTGTCGCCTGAAACACCCATTTTCTTGCTTTCCCTCGAGGAATAGTTCTGAAGCCTCTTTAATCTTGTTTCAGCCAGCTACCTCACAAAATCCATTCTTTTATATCATTTTTATATCTTCAATATCTCATTATCAATATATATCTGATATTTCCTTCAGTGATTCTTTCTCGATTTCCAAGGAAAACTCGTAAAACTCCGCTTGACGTGATGAATGAAACATGCGAAATGCTGGAACGCCAACTTCATCTCTGTCAAAGTCGGCTAGTTTTTGACCAAATTTAGAGCACCCGAAATCGTGGTGAAACACCATTCTTGCGCGAGATTAACTTTTGAATTTTATATCGCCAACTCCGAATATACAAATTTGTATAAAACAATTCGCAACATCTGTCGCACGGCGACGTTTGCGGACTTATTACCCTCGGGATGGATTTACGAGAGACGGCAGCCTTAACGATATGCAGAAACCTTGTTAAAATAATCTAAATAGCCTTTTAATTGACTACATTAAAACCGAGCAAGTTCAGAAAACTAACTGAGCTCATGACAATAACAAAATCCTGCCTTCACTTTGGATCATCCAGAAACTTGTCTCATGTGAAAAAGCAGTTAAATAATTACTTTAGAAGAACTAAGAGCACGTTAAAAACGAAAAGATCCTATCTTTGATTCCAAAAGTAACAAAACAAAGTCCATAATAGCCGTTCAATTATCCGATCAAGACAACAAAAGCGAAAAACGGAATGAACACTTTTCCGGAAGGATTTTATTGGTAGAACGCAATTTGCATTTTGTTCCATCAGAAACTAAATGATTTGTGTGATTTTCCGAAATTTATTAATGTGCCGTATAAACAAGCAAAACTGCTATATTAAAAAAGCGGAAGCAGTGTTTTAAAGGGTGTAAATACATTAATATTGATGAAACTCCAATTACTCGTTCGACAGAAACCACCATTGTTGATGCTTTTGCAAGTGTTATATGTACAAATCACCGCAAAAAGCGAGCACAGGTTTGCGCGTTTAGCGAAACTGGCTCTATTGTCGATTGTCTGAAACTGAATAGGGCTGTAAAACGAACTTTTCTATTCGAATTATCTAGACCTGCCTAATGGATACAATAGGTCAACGACTTTTGTTCCGGTTTGTTTGTTAGGACAATAAAAAGCAAAGTCAATCGCAATTTGCGTTGGCTCGTTCTAAACGAATGCATATAAGAATCGATAAATTTAGTTGATCAAACTAGCAAGAAAATCATCTCTGACGCCTTTTGCAATTTACACCAATGAGAACGATCGAGATGTACGAGGGGTTGTTCGTCAGGTGTCAAAAAACGAGGTCGTTTCGAACATTTCCAATATTAGAAAAATCTCGACTCAGGAACGTTGACCTCACCCGCTGGAATATTAGCCCCGTTTCTACACAAAATCCCCATGAATTATGCGACTCAACTGACAACAATGCAATGCATCGAAGTTTTCGTTGGGCCATTACGTGTTATTTACGGTATTTGGACGTTGATGCGAAATGTGACGCATAATCCCACTGCGAAAACGATCCTGAGCATTGTGTAGATATGTGACGTGGCATGCCTGCAACTGGATCCCAGTTACATGCATAAATTCATGATTTTGAACGAGAACACATCAGCGACATCTGGATAGCAACGACTGATCACTGCCACTATTCGTGTGAGTGTGTGCGCCCAAAAAGATCAAGCTGGATTGTGCGTGTGCATCATCTAAAAGGCGCTCAGGACGAACTACATGCAGTGCATCGAAAAACGAAAACAACCAAATCAAAACAAATCAAAGACATAATATAAGATTTCTTCGAAGGGCATTCGCAAAAATGCGCACATACCTTCGTCCGTTTCTAAAGTGATATTATGGCAATTGGTGAAATATCCTATAATAGAAGGCACAATGTAAGTTTTCGCCAAGACAACTATTCATCTAAACATACACAGCAACAGAAATCAAAAAGTGGGGGACTAGTGGGGGCAAAACAACAGTGTCACTACTCGACGTATTAACTATTTCAGCACGGCTTCGAGCAAAACTTGCCAAAATGAACGAAACGTTGCAGTAAACTCACGTTTTAAAATCCGAGTCACGTTACAAACACATAAATTAAAAATTTCGTTATCAGCTAGTTTCTAGAACACATATGAAGTAGTGCGAGCAGAGTTAAAAAAGCAACCAATAGAACGCTAAATCAAGACGTCACACGCTATTGATTGGCACAAGTCGGTTCAGATGATTGTTGTTTATAACACGAACAAGAAACACGCACAATGCTTCCATTTTCATTCATTGTGTACCACCGAAATCATTTGTGTACAGTGTTCACAGAAGATCCCAGGTTTTAGCGGCCCGCCAAGAAATAAATACAAACTGTGTAACAACAAATCTTTTAGCAGTTTTAAACGTGCCTCAATTAATGTTATTCTCTACTTGTTTACGTAAAAAATTAAAATAAAAAACACAAGTATTTAGGATTTGCAAATTTCACTTTGGAGATGAAAGAATAACTTAAAAGAATATCGTCTGTGCTACATATAAAGATTTGTTTCCATGCAACTGTAAGTATTTATCTTTTGGCCGGCGGTAAAACTTGGAATAACCTGTATGTGTTTCAAGCCGGAGAGAAAGAAACTGTAGATCCCTTTCTTTATTGATAGACCCATGTCAACCTCCGGGACAGTTTACCACTTCCAGAAACAAAAGACACACCGGCATGTCAGATCGATAGAACTATACAATATTCTTATGCTTCTTCCAGTTCTTCCATTCCCGTGTATTATGTAGCTGGTGTTGTAAGTAAAACCGTTTTGTACTAATATCAGGGAAATGAAGCAGTTACATGTTCCGTTATCCTCCTGCATAAGGAAACGGTGAGATATCTGGAATAAAGTGAAACAATGTGGCGCAGCCATCCAAAGGAACGATTCCATCGGGAATGGCCTCGTTGGGTGCGGATTTCGGTCCAGAATCCGGCCGTTACCATAACCGTACGCTATCCTTGCATAAGAACAAGAACGTCTTTTGTCTCGCGCATCTAATTAATCCAAGACTATCGGCAATTAAATAATGAGGCGCGCATCCGCCGATAAGCCCGAGTTTATTTACTAAATAACTTGAAACACAAATAGCAACGTGACCCCAGACACTGTACAAACATTTATATAGAAATTAACTCCGGGTGGAAGCGAGAGAGACAGTGGGGAAGGTACAATAGGTTTTTATCGCCGACGACAACATGTCACAGGCTTTGTAAATACGTCACCGGAATCGGGGGACAATGACAATATCGCGGCTGGATTAGACGACTGTAATTTCGTATTAATTGGACAGCTCCCGGTTATACTTCAGTTAACAGAGAGAATTAATTTAGTCAATTAGCTAATCTAGCCATCCATCAAGCGCACGATGAGGTGGAGGCGGTGTGGTTGCTTGGAGACCTCGTCGCGTATTCGAAACCTTCGCACACCTGAAGATAACAATCCCCTAACGACACATGAAACCTAATAACGACGAACAACATCCACTGATCGATACTTTGACGAAAAATACTTGCAGTATAAATGAAACATGAACGAAACGAAGCAAAAAAAAAACGAACAACTTACAAAAATAACGAGCAGAATGGCCCGGATAGCTGGATAAGTGTTTACCTCAAGAGCACCGGTTGGAAAACATGATTTCGAATGGCTTATTTTCTACACGACGGCGAGATTTGAAAGAGGCGCAAACATAATAACCGGCGCGGCCCTGACCAACCGGGAAAAATGACTGGAATATCATATTCCAGAGAAGTAAATTGTAGTCCCAGTTAACAACTCGGAAATGAATCCAAAACAAATTTACTGAAGTGCTCCAATTAAAGAAGTGCTTTTCAGGGGAAAAATTCTTGGGAGGGTATATTCATGTAAAAAGACATGCAACGGATAAACTGTCCACAAATCTGGATCATATTGTGGCAGAGTGCCTGACCAAAATGTTCATTTTTTTTATACAAAAATGTTTATTGATCGATTCTGTCTGGTTTTTTCAACGAAAACACACGCTTTTTAAACATTTATTATACAAAGACCAAAGACCTTAGAAAAAAAGAATTTCAGCAATATTTCAGCTCATTGCGGTTATAACTAGCATTTAAAGATCAATAATGACTTTGCCAAGTTGGTGGAACACGCCGTATATTTCCACACAGAGTTGAGTTCGCTGTGGAAGAAAGAGTCATTATTCCTGTTGAACGAACACTGCAAATGTTAATAAACACCCGTGAAACACATTCTCAGACAAAGTAGAAGGGTGTGCCGACAACAGAAGCGGATTAACTAGAGCACGTATTCGTGCTACCATGAAGTAGCATTACTGCATAAACAAAAAATGTAACCACGGTTAAGGGAGTATATGATGCAGTTTATTAAGTCGAGAGAGAAGAGACAATGAAATACACAACGTCCTATGAAAGAATGTCAGCTGCAGGCGTTAATTAAGCAAGACAAGTAGGTGTGACATAACAACGTAGTAGCAGAAATGTTTACAGAAAAAAGTCCAGCAGGTAAGAAAAATAGCTGTGTCGTCTAAACTTTTGTGATTGACGAATTTAATTCAATTGACGTTGGTGCCTTCTTTGTTGGTAACCCCCTGGAGCACATATCCGGCGATTATTCTCACAAAACCGAAATTTAATTAAGCCGGGTCGTGCCGCTAATAAGACGTGTACGTAGCGTATTAAGTGAGGTTTGTGTGGATGTGTAGGGGAGCGTATCAGGCAGAGCCGCATAAAAACGGATATTAATATCTCTAGGAGGCGACAACCTACAGGGCCGTTGTTCGAGGGAAGAACAAGCGTTATTACATGTGAGCGTGTGTTGTAGTTTGATTTACGCCCATCGGTGTATTGTGTCGAGTGAATACTGCAATTACACGAAAGACGGACGCAGCACGCCCCGTTGTTCCGAACCGTGTTCAGCGCTCCGGGCGTCCCGACGCCGCATTTCCTTCTTGCCCGGCGTCATCCTCTAATAGTGCATTTTTGGCGATAATTTTCAAAGTCAGCAACATTCTCAGTCACCCTCAACTCGATAATAAACGCTCTCTTGGAAGCAAGCTGTTAGAGAAATAATGTGGCACCCAGAACAGCACTGTAATCCGCTGCGGCTTTGCTTAACACGACGTTCAAGAATGTACAGAACCCATTGTTACATCGCACTACTCTGCTTTAACCCGGCTTAGCGGTCAGTTTGTAAAGTTGACACTCAAAAAGACGTTAAGCCTGTCATTCCTTCTTCGCCAAGAAATCCACGAGTTTTTCTCACACCAGTTACTATGCAAAATAAATGCGACTTGAATTTCTCTAATCATATCGTTCTTGCTCGGTTGCTGCCTGCTAGGCCTTAACTGTTTGTCAGATAATATGCTAATAACTCCGTTGCTTGCTCTGTTTTGTCAAAACCCGGTCATCACAATTCACGCACAACCCTCCACAAGTCAAAGCCAACCCAGCGGCCGACCCCAACATAAAACATGCAGCAGACACCGTGCTTCCAAGGATTCGCTAAATAAATGAAACTGTATTGCATATCACCTATGAAATCCAGCGTTAATAACTTTAGAATTATTGCTAATTTATTAATCTTGGTCTTTCTAATTTTTTGAACATAAAAGGCCAACAAATTACAAATAAAACTATGTTCCTAACTTAATTTACAAAAAGTAATAGCAAGAAAAAAATAAACTGGAATGGATTATTTGAAAAAGTGATCACTGGGACCTTGTTTCCATAAAAGTAAACATGTGGGAAGCACATCCCTTTATTATCATAATATTTGTTTTGTTTTTTAATGATCAGCTTTTCATAACAGTGTTTAATGTTTCAAAAAATGTAAAAACAGTAACTGTTTCACGAAATAACAAGAACAACGAATTATAAATATTTTCTGACACAATGTATGCCATACGCATAAGGTGGTTGAAAGTTGTAGACAGATGTAAGTATTAATTATATTTTTTACAACACCTCATTTTCACTTTCAAAACTGATAGATTTTAACTTGTCAGGGGATGATTCAACAATGATTGCGTCTACCAGAAGCAAACTACCAAATCTTTTTATCCAGTGATTTTTCATAAAATATGGCGATAATTGTCTTTAAAAAACTCTTGTACTGAACCAAAGCGAACTGACTGAAGTTAGTACTATTAGAGCATTTGATGTTTAAAAGTCTTCTAGTATTTAGAGCAGATCAGACCCAATCAACACAAATACGTTCTAATATATTTTAAATCACTTGAGCACATTTGTGAACATGACTGAGCACTACAAAGTTAGGAATAAAACCGGCCTAGACCTGACCCATAAAGGGTTAAAAATGTGATTTTTTAATCGGTGCAGTACGTGAAAAATAACGAAGATTTTAATTAAACTGGATTCCTCCACTTCAAACTTCATAATGTTGTCCATTTCATGCTTAAAGCGTAATTTGGTTGTGAATTTTTTTCATATGATTCGCCGGGATGCACATTATAACACTAATTTCCCAAATTTTATTGAAATATTAAATGAAACGTTTGAAACAGACTGACGAGAAACCCAAATTCAGTAGCATTCCTTTATGTCTGTAATATTTCCAAAGTACACAAGCAAAGACGAATTGTCATGGAAGGTCCAATCTCCGGTCTCGATTTGAGCAATCGGAGAGAGGAATTCCTGCTATAATTCTTAATCTTTGAGCGAATGCATCCGGACAAAATCGAGCGGTCCGTTTGTAGCGAAACAGTTTAAAACAGTGTGGTTCTCCCGAGAGCCGGAAACGTAACAATCAACAATGAGCGGAACGTCGATGCGACACCGGAACGGGCCGGAGCACATATCTAATTACCTTAATACAATTTCCCTTCGACCGAAACTAAATTCAGTACACGCACACGACTGTACACAAACGACGAACGACTCCAGAATTCGCGTGACGGGAATGGCCCTCGTTCCAAACGGAACTATCGAGGTCCATAAACGGTGCGACATAAAACGCAACGAAAGAGACCAAAACCCTCTCGCTAATCAATAACACCATCCCTCACATGTACAAAGCGTTATCTGCTGTTTTCTCCACTACGAAGCAGAGATAAGGCACAGATAGACTTACGGACTAGCATCAGAATGGCGGTGCGGACGTCGACGAGTTGGTACTCACCAGATCCACCGCGACGCACTAGAAAAGAAAAAACAATACATTCCAGCATGTGAGACAAAATGCGTGACACATGAGAAGATTCCGCTAGCGTTACACACTAGGAGAATCACAATCGGACGCCTTGATGATGATAAAACGAATTCTTATCAAACATCAGGCCACTAGTATTGGTTCACCAAATCGGACCGCCATAAATACATACGTAGCCAGGCAATTTACTTTGTTCAAACGCTGTATTTATTCTTTTGAGACTGACAATTTAATAAATAATAATTTATGCGAAAGAGCAACTCATTTTGTGTAATGAATGAAAAAATTAAGTTATAGATAGTTGCAGTTTTCCAAACGAACCCTTATTTTTTTTATTTAAAAATTTGGGAATTAAAGAGGATATCTAAGCTTTCCCTTTCAAATGCTAAATACGTTTAGAAAAAATTGACGAAAACTTATTTAAAATAATTCTAGTACTGACTTTCGGTTCAGTCCCTTGAAAAAATTTTCATTGAGAAAAATCATCCCAAGAACTCATAATACTCCTAATATTAAAGGTAAGGTGGAAGTCAAAAATTTCGTTTTCAACCATACACTTTACAAGTGAACAAACAGTTTTAGTCTAGTCTTTATTACGCAATTTAAAAAAGCGTTATTTTTTCATTTAGTACATGGCGTTTTGCCATCGCTGCCAAAATAAACACATTAACGAGAACGTTCACACAATTGCAATGCAGTGAATGGACACACAAATTGTGGCAGAACACAATTATACCTCGTAGTAGAGAACTACTAGAGAATTTGTTACACATGTGTCTGTGAACTTTCAACTTGAAACTTACGATGTCAACCTCAGCATTCCCGCTATTCTCTTAATTACCATTTATTAAACAAAGTTCTGGAAAATTCAGCTTTGTGAATAATTTAAACAGAAACACACAATCTCAGGTGTACCAGTTAATTTTCTAAAGCTGAATCTTCACTTATGCTAAATTGTACAATTATTCGAGTTGTGCAAGTCGTCTTTTGCATGTTAAACTTTTTCGACAATTCGCTCGAGTGTTAGTTCGAGTTTTGAAACACCCTGGGAGCGGTTTCGTGTTCGAAATTGTAATTGCTTGGTCATCTTGGTCGTAATGGTTGTCAACGTAATATTTCCGGGCCAGCCGAACCTGCCATAAAACGTAATCGTAGTGGTTTGGAGACCTACCTCTAAACTGCTTTACGTTCGTAAACTAATAGATTTGGAAATGCTGATCCATCTTGGGATGAAATTTTGCTAATGATCCGAATAAAGAGCTTTCTTGTGGCGAGGAAAACACCCTTAAATAACCGCCGGTGGTGAGTTTTTGAGGGGTTTATCCCGATCCGCGTCGACAAAAATTGAATCGAACTGCCATAATGAAGCAAAAATGACAAGCATAATGAATCGCTTGAAAAGACCTTTCTGCTCGCAGTTTACGTTATGATTTATGGTTTTGCGGTAAAACAAGCCGCGCCTGTTATGGCCCTCACCATGAACAAAGTCGAATATGAAAATCGCGGCTTGAAGTGCGGGTCGTATAACGTTATACACCTGAGGGGTTTTTTCGAGGGTGGCACGACGTAAACCCAGCGGTTGAAATAGCTCAAGTTGGAAGGTAAATGAGTGGTAATTTGGGCTTATGTTCCGCAATGGTTACGTCAAATTGAATGTGGGCGATGTTTGCGGAAAACCGCCAGGTGTATGTGCATTTTCGTTGCTCGTTGTTCAGACAACGAACCGAACAAATGAAGTTGCACGTATTCCAGCTCACAAAAGGCACATCTCGTAACGTACTAAATATTTGCTGTTTAATTAATACTTTGTAAATATTTGCGTTGTTACGAACAAACAGAGAAACAACATATTCAGTTTTGCAAAAACAATACGTAGGTAGGTATATAAAATAACTGGTCTCGAAATTAACACGCCTGCCTAAATGCCAACACTTTGCCAAAGTATTTCTTTCAATTCGCACATCAATGGCTCAGTCTCGTCCGAGCGTAATAATCGATGTCATTAAAATGCGAAAGTTGAGAAACGAAAGACTTTGGAATGAAACGACGGACGCATTCCTAAATCTTTTTACAACTGTGTGTGTCAGGAAAGAATGGTCAAAAGCGAATCCGTTTTAGTATCATCCCTTAAAAGTTTCAGGACATACGAGAAAAGCCTCCGGGCGGAGAGAAAATAAACGATAAAAGCACAACGTCCGACAAAACTTCCCAAGACAAACTCGGTTCGGATTAAAGTGTTATACAAGTACTATTAAATACCACCACACAAAAATCTAAAACTGCAAGAGCGGATTTACTCGCATTGTGTGCGATCATGGAGAAACGCAATCGATACCGCCCCCATCACCGACTTTGTTTCCGCGAAAATTAACCCTTACAGGATTAACAATAGCGAGCCGTCGAAGCGATTTTTATTGTCCTCGACGTTTTTTCTTAAAAGGACATTCGACTTCTTCGCACCCGATGGATAAAGTTTGTCGTAGATGACAGACTTATAATAGCAGATCGTTTTTCTTATATATCGAAGGTACTTTTAGCGTAATGAAAAATTTTACGGCCTCACTCTCATATCGCTTTTCTATTTCTACATGGGACTTTACTGCTTACTAAATCCTCATCCGACTCGGATGTTACACTAAAACACAATTTACGGCGTGCTGTTGGCGCTTCAAAAAATTGCACAAACGTCGCACATACGAATTAACAAGAAGTAAATGCTGCGCAAACGTCGCCTCGTGCAAAATTAAGTGACAGATACTTTAATTGGCTGGCGGAAATCGCGACAAAAAATAAATTGTTTCTGGCACCAAAAAAGACAGACTGGAAGGATTAATAACTCGCCCGCTGCTTTATTTTAATCGATAACTCAACTTAATATTTCTCAATTTAGCAACGCGAAGAGAATCAATACAACAGGTCCTCGAACCAAGTTATAAAAATAATTCTAATCCAGATTTGTTCTTCGTCATTAGTCCTAGTGTTGACAAAAAGTGGCGACAATGGAATTAAGTCATTTTCCAGTTCGTCTCAATTGGAATCGGAGAAGTCTGACTCGTTCAAATCATTTAATTGTTTCTGTAAAAACGCCAAGACTGATCGTTGGATTGTACACCCGTCGACCCATTTTTCTGAGGCGCTGCAATAAAACTCTCTATAATCTCTTCTGGGACAGGATACGCTCCGTCTGGTGCGAAAAAAGTTAAACAAACACTGTGCTAATTTTAATCCCGGCATTAATCTCCTTTATTCGAGGACGGGTACGGCGATGGTCCCGATTTTAATTGAAATAGAACAAAAGGGAGCCATTTCATGCAAATTCGTTCAATAAAGAACAGGTAATTATATCTCCGACTGTTCCGAAGCACCGAAAGGGTCCATTGTCTGGATCGGTGGCGCGATTTTTGTCCTTTCGAGAAGCAAATCATTCCGTGGTCTCTCGCATATTTCGCATCTTTGCAAATAGAAAATAACGTCGATCCTGTTGTAAACGTGTTTCAGCACGAGAACACCTGAAAGCGTGTAACCGGAGCCGTTTCAGGGCGATTTTCAGGCTTCACACACGCCAAGCTAAATCAACAACGCCGGCGTAACGTTACGCATTCATAAATACACATATGCGAGGTATTGTTACAGCGAAACTAGGAAGTTCCAGAGAAAGCGGTCGTGTCTATGTTTCTTATGCGATTTCCTGAATGAATTTCATAGGGGGATGTGTAGACACGCCCACATTCGATATTTCGTGACTGGAGTTTAATCATTATTTAAAGGGGGAACGGATCAGGAAATTCTATGCACCAATGTTTCAACACATTCTGGTTGATTATATTGGTGGGAAATGACTCTGTCTTGTTTTGTTAACGGAAAACGATATACAGGGGTTGGTATTAATAGGACGAGGTCGCCCCTATAAACTATTGATTGATCAACCAAGGTCAATATAAAAAATGTTAAACAACGTGTTGGTTATCGAGAAAAGATCACACGGCTTGCATGAATTCAATCTAGATTTGTTTTATAGTTTTGACTAGTTTTGTAACGACAAAGCGTTCCTCATACACGTACAGTTTACACAATATTTTTAAATCATCAGTTTAGATTCAATATTAAAAAAACATAATCTGGAACAAAATAAATTTTTCTCTGTTCAGTTTAATCCCTTGATAATTTGTTCCAACTACCAATACATATTTTCATGAATTGTGTATTTTTCAATTTCAAATGCATTTGATTACGCCAGTTAAGAGAAGCAACCGTAATTAGCTATTAGAATAAAATGCAAGAGTTTTTCTACTTCTGAAATATCAAGATACTTTGTAGGTTGGTCAATTTTTTATTCATGTTCTTAATTAAATGGCGTTAAATCGGGTTATGATTTCCAAGTGATAAAAATGTGGACGGGGTAAGAATAGCTTGGCTGCGACGTTAATTTAGCGGATGGTCTGGTAAATCGTACCGTAAAAAGCTGGAAGCGAACCACTTGTTTGCTTTCGATAAAAACGGCTCTCATGTATCGAAAGCTCACTACAAACAAGCTCAAGCAGACACAAAACTGATTTATTTGTATGATGAACGCGCACAATATCCCAACGTATTATAGGGAGTATTTTCTGTAATGTATTTGCAAATAGATTTCCTCCACGTGTATCCATCCATACATCACAATATCCTGAAAGAGTCCCCGTTTAAAATTCAATTGTATTCGGTGTCGGTGTGAGTGTGTATACACAATCGATGCAATGCGAAATGTTTGCACAATATTTATTTAAAAGCTCCCCCGATGTATCTGTACAAAAATATTATGTTTGCCTGTAAAAATTCAGTTTTGTTTGATGAAACAACACAACGGGCGAATCCAAGAAATCCATTAAATATTCATGTCCATCCTCCATGTTTTGAAGCTCCCGATGTCAATTAGTGGGCCAACTCTCGGTGAACATGGCACGTCAACGTCAACCTCTAATGACAATGCATACATCCATAATTCACGACTTCCATTCGGGAGATGACGGCCGCGTTCTCGACCAAAAGCTCATTTGAATAAAATGCATACGGTATAATGTCCGGCTTTTAAAATACTCCCGATAATTGCTACCACTAAGATGATTACGTATTCGACCTGTTGACGGCGCCCCCGGAAGAGGAAAACGCACACATGACGATAATGAATCGCTCGAATTAAATTCCGGGGGTTCCGGGTGTGCGACTTTTGTTAGCGAGGATTATAAATTTATCTAAGCACCAAATGTTAAACACACTGTGAAATTTTCGCGCTGTTCTAATGAAGCCAACGCTAGTGATACCTCTTACACGTTCCTGACAAGACATATTCCCAGATTTAATGTCAAAGAACTACGAAATTTTAGCATTATAGTTACATTTTAAATTTGAATAGTGATCTGCTAAAAATTACCACAATTCCACAAATTCAGACTAATTTAAACTACACATTACGCTCTGTTATAATTTTCACTAATAAATTTATAATGTAATAATCTGAACAAAAATATGACTAGCTTAACAATAACATAATATAATAATTTTATAGTAAATGGTTTTGCATAATTAAAAACAGAACAGTCAACATTAATTATCTTGTCTGGTTGAAATTTTCTAATGGACACTTTCCGATAGCATCTCCGGAATTAACTTGAGTGAATTAGAGTTTTCCTTGTCAAAGCAAGTGACGTTTGGAAAAGTCGAAGTAAACGCAGAAGACTCGCCGTTGTTGGTTCAACTTCGCCCTAGATTTAAAATGGAAGAAGATAACACGAGACGGCAACGAAAATATAAATTGACACAGAAAGAACCGTCTTGGACCAATTCGTTTTGCGAAAACAATATTTCTGTGTAGTAATGATTTTGTAAAATTCAGACGATTATTATAAATGTATGTTAATTTTCATAAATTCCGTATTTACTCATTTCATTCTCTGTTCCATGATATTGAAGCAATTTTAAAACAATAATAAATGCCGCAGACCGTATTTTAATTAAATTAGGTGATTTATGAACGCAAAAATAATCTGTTTTAAAAATAACAGTCCGGTAAATTACGCTTTAGTGCCACAACATCGTTGATTTTTCGTTCCTATTTTCGCTTGAATGAATCCTGATGCTAACTACGATTTCATAAATTCCAGGTCGTTCCTGCCTTGTTGATCACAATCAGACCTCTGACAGATTGCACGCAACAAACGGGAGAATTTTTGGTAATTTATTAAAGGGATAGAAAAAGTATTTCGTTCGGCAATTTAACAGGACTATATTCTCGGTAGGCAATAACTTTAATTCATTTTTATACGAAGCCATCTCATATGAAAATCGTAAAAGTGCTATAAAAATTTATTGAAGCTGGAGCAATAAAGAGCCAAGTTCCAATATTGATGTCTTACAGGTTAATCTGGGATCTATTCTTGATTTTTTCTGAATATTGAAGAAAAATAAATGGCTTTCGGTGAAAGCTTTTCTAAGAAGATAGACTCTACAAATCCATTTTCCCACAAAACTGCCTTTGCGTTATTTTCATCAATTGAGTTAAACATATTGCTTCAAATAAAAGTCGCGAGTGTTGTTTTTGTCTGGAGTGTGGTGAAACAACCTGGTAATTTGTGCCACCTCGAAGCATGTGATACCGGTGCCAGTTACCCGCAGCCAGCCGTCAAGTTTAATAAACCCCTTACAATGCAAAACCTCTGGTGTTATATAAAACTATTAATTTCCTATGAACCTTCATATCTCGACCACGTAACATCGAATGCAATTTCCTCGACACGCCGCCCCGAAGAACAACATCACGCGGATATGATTAACGCGGCCATTAAGCCCCATCGCAGTTGTAAATTAATACGGAACGGTTGTTAATCACGGTCTAAATGTCAAATTGCATGAATCATTTCGGTTTGGACAACGACCGGAGGCTAAATCCGGGATAAAAAAACCCACCGGAAAAGAAGCGGTCGGAACGAAATTACCGAGAGGATTTTCCGAATAAACGGAGTTCGAACGTCGGTTTTTGCCAGCCAATTACGCTATTAGCTTGGAAGTGTCACCTCGACGCGGCGTCGGACGTCGACGGCGTCGAGAACAAAGCTGTGCGTTCGAATTTGGACCTGAGTGACGTCACTAACACCAGATAAGCTCGTGATTAATGACAGTTTGTGTTACTCTTGCAGGATTACGTTTTTTTCAGATCGCCAACTTTCTGACCCTTTCGGCGGCTTTTTATCGAAAGGGCTGCGAAAGACATCTATGCGATTAATTTGTATTCGGCACTCGACGCAGAAAATTAAAAAATCATAAGATGATTGTGGAAGAAAAAGAAGAAGAGTTTCACACACCGCCAGAACTGAAAGTCACAAATGGAAATTTACACAGGGCTTGGTAAATCAGACCGCCCATCATCATTTTGATTTTTTCCATCACGCCAGAGAGTTTGAAACTTAGATAAGTGATAATGGCGGCGTGGCGTGACGAAGTCTCGTACGAACTTCGCCATTCTTATATAACTCTAATATAATTTCTGGTAAATTATCAGGTTTTTAATGGCAGTTTTTCCTTTCAAATGTAAATTTCCACTAGCAACTGATAATTTACACAACACAATTTAACGCGGGCCCCTTGTCGACCCGATTCCGCGCAATATTATAAATCTGAAACGCCGTCAAGTCTTCGGTCTCGCGAGAGGAAGAACTTTGATTGTAAATTACAATTTAGTAGGAAAAGACGGTGAAAAAATTCGATTCTATATCAATTTTTGCCGTCTGCCGAGAACAAAACATTAAATTTAAATTTATATTCGCCGGTGTTCACCGAACATATTACGAAAGATTCTCCGATACCTCGACCTCAAGGTGTCACAAAGTAAATTACAGTGAAAGGGATTCCTTGTCATGTGTCGGCTCGGAGACAAGCCGCCGGATTCAAAAGAATAATCCCTTTATTTTTCTTCAATCAATATTTCCAACCGCACCATTAAAACACGATCCGGGATGCTACCTACTCCAAAAAAAATTACTCAATAATACAATTTTTTCCACGAACAAGTTCCATCTCCCCTAATTGGCAAAGCACAATTTTGAAAATGCGTCGTCAGAAAAAACAAAACCATCAGTCTGAAATTGACAAAATAAAGATAGATGAACCATCATCGCCAGACAGCTAGAAGACCCCCAAGTCATTTCCATTTAAAAGATCGAGAGGCTGAAACTTTGACATTTGTGACACTGGATTCAAACAAATTGAAGTCCCACACCTGCACCAATTTCCATCAGAGTAGGTGTCGCGGGACATGCTAACCTGTCTCACGTTTTAAAATAAAGATGTTACATGTCGACGAGAATGGAATTTCCATTCACATTGTCACAACAAGACGGTGGAGGCAAAGTGCAGCTCACCGTTCGTATGAACATTAAATTTCTTGCTAGCAAAAAGGCGCCAAAAATCACTACATCTACCGAAAGAATTTTTCTAGTTACAAATTTGTAAATCAGAAACGATAATTTTTTGTAATTATTCCTTTTATATTTCGTTGAGGAAAAAAATTTTCACATTGCGTGATGTATACTAAAAAGAAATATCCCTCGAGTTTTGTAAAGATTTTACCATAAAACCGTCAATTTCTGAGGGAAATGTGTAATTACATGTTTAGTTTTCCGTTTTAGTTGTTAAATTGTTCCGAGCGATCGAAAAGAAATAATGGTATTGGAACAATTGTCAACTGCTCGTTTAGCTTTCCTTAGCCCTAAATGATTTCTTTATTACCATCGAAAAGAAAGTTTGTGTTTATTATTGAGTAAATCAAACAAATTCGAGCAAGTGATTGATTCCGCACCATAAAAAGAGTGGGAGAGTTATTGTTTGACGGTAGTTTGTGTGACTCCCGCTTCTATTTTCTTTCATTTTGAAAGTTTCAGGTTCTTCCTTGAACAATACATTCACGTTGTATTTCTCAATTTTCAGGCAGGTCGCTTTTTCTATTACAATCAGGTATCATTTGTCACTTTTATTCCGAATGAAACGTCAAAACAAAAGCGCACACAAACATACACAACACTATAGGTTATTTGTTACGTCGTGGGTCGATCGTGTCGGTGTGGTCGTAGTTGGATGAAATTGAATTTGCTAGTCGCTTGAATTAGAGAATGTGCATACCAAATAAAACATTCATTAGTGAAAAGCAGCTATCTTGTGTATATGTATATGTGTATCACCCCCCGAATCCGTAGGTCCTTATTCATACATCTCTCGCTAACGAATACGTTTCTCCCTATGGGTGTGTGCAGTGTTTCGAAACGTAATGAATATTCATTGTGGTGCTCGCGGCGGTCGGTCTAAGGTTTTGGTATATAATTACAACGACGCCACCGCAATATATCATAAGTTAAATTTGAAAGGTGGTCGCCGGATACGTGGGTCGCATTCAAAATCGGGCTTCGAATAGATTTAATTAGAGGCGGTAATCGAATACCTCCACTTATATTGATTATTGGTGATGACTTATATTCAATGAGCCTCTGCACATTGTCAACCCCCCTTTAATTAATCATCCAAACGCACTTCTTATCGATTTTATCATTTTTCAACTCAAAAAATGTCGCCGCTCTTGGCCCAAAATCTACAAAGACGGATTCCGAAGATTTAAAGTCAACTGTCCACTCTAGGTAAAAGCAAACTAAGCTTTTGTTTTTCCATCGGATTCAAGAGAGACCGTAATGCTAAAGCACCCAACGTTCAATTCCTTTTTAACCCTCTATCTCAATGTAATGAAATGTTTCTTATCCTTTTAAGCATTGCAAAAAAGCTCACAAACAAACTCAACACCAACTCCTTAAACGGATCATACTACTTTAACTATTTAAGAAACTGGAAAGATTTTTTGACTGACACAAAAAATATAATTCTGTTGTAACAAAGAGGTGTAACTAGATCTCTCCATTAGGAAGAAGGTGAGGAAAAGATTAATAAATGATAATTAATTGATATAGTAAAATTCTTTTAATTTTGGTCGAATGTTGTAAAACGTTGTTGTCTTTCTTACTCTTCGAGAAAGTAGCTAGGAGCAAGTAAGATAAACGATGGGCCGCCCTCGGCTCGAGCCAGGGGTATACTGTCTTTCTCGCACTTAGGTCATTTAAAAGAGACACGAAACTTTCGCAAGCCCAACTACGCCACCCACCCAAAATATATCAGTGATTCTCAACATGTTCAAATAATGCAACAAGCGCAGACAAGTAAATTTTATTTACAAAAAATGTATAAAAATATTAAATGTACAATATTTACAAATCTATTTACGATTTAATTAACATTTCACTCTCACTTTCAGTAGCAGTATCGTCAAATTCTCCGAAATCACTATCACTATCACTATCATTATCCGAATTCCCGTTAATGATAATTTCTTTTTGCACCTGGTCAAGATAAATTTGTTTTTTTAAGTCTTCCTCTATTAGTTTGTCGCAATGATTGACTGTGTTGCTCCAAACTTCTGGTGTAACTTGATTTAAAGCCTTTTGCTACGTTTGTAAAATAGATTCACCGGTGGAATCAACTTTCCCGATATGTTTGTCGTAAAAAGTTTTACTTACGCCCAAACATGTTCTATCGGATTATAGTGACATTGATAAGGCGGCAATCTTAATACTTTATGGCCATGTTCTTCAACAAGTTTGTCTAATTTGTAATTAATATCCTGTTTATTAGACTTTGCAATTGTTAAAAATTCTTGTTTAAAAGCATTTTGTGGGTGCACTATTTTTTTCTCTTCGAGCCACCTTTTAATTTCGTCTTTTTTCCATGATGACGACAATGCTGTTTACAAATTGTTTACATTAAAAAGTCTTTGGGATTTAAAAATCACTTCCAAATTGAAATTCATAATTAACATGTATATTTGTTGGTAATAGTAAACATTTTGTTTATAAAGTTGACCAGGCAAACAAACAAAAGACATATTAATTTATTTAACAGCAATAAACATAACAAATACCAAAGTGGCATCCCATAGTTTGGGAACGACTGGTAGACCCTCCCATTTTCCGCTACGCTTGACGGTTTGTATTTTGTTTCGCTCATTCGCATAGTAACAACAAAGACAAAACTAGTAGCAGATGGGAAAGTGTTATTTGATACATTTATACAACATTCGACCAAAATTAAAAGAATTTTACTATAATAGTTTATTTTAACTGAAATCTGGGGTAACCTGAAAACTAAAAAGCAAATTCTCGCTGAATTTGCACCGGAACTCGTTAGAGAAAATGTGGCATTTTCGAACTAGTAGTTAGATAACTATTCCCATATTGAGAATTGTTTGATAATAAATGTATCATAAAGGTTAAATTCCGTTCATGCTTCCATACGAAAGTACGAGGAATTTTTCAATACCATTTCCCTACACTTTGAAATGCTGCAAATTCTATTGAACTAAATAGAATATCTGTATAAAAACGACCAAACAAAATGTGAATCACATTTTGAAAAACAAGGATTGTTTCGAAAATCCGCCCTACGATGGTGATTTTTCCCGAATTCCGTCGTCCGTCCCATAGCCGTATTTTCGATAGATTGAATAGCCAGAGCGGCCGAAGTAATAAATACGGGTGAGAAAATCTCCGGGTTCGATAAAAGATTCCAACGGCTGAGCTTCTGGGTTTGGTAGCTGGAAGGATGTGCATTGCAAGTTGACGGTGCATGAAATGAACAGGGCTACATCCCTCTTACATGCCCGACGCGGTGAGTTTCAGACATTGTGACGTATGAGTCTTTGCACAGCTCAATAGCCTGAAAAGAGCGGCCTTTCCGACCCGGATTCTTTACACATGTAAAGGATATAGCTCTGAAAAGATGTTTGCGTCAAAAAAACCGAACACCGCGTCGAAAATCATCGTTTCTCTTATGAAACTAATTACACACTCCACCAAACCTAATTAATTCCCAATCGATACGTAACTTTGCGAGTAAATTGGTTTCTTGTGGCCCCCATGACCCGATCGGCAAATAAACACTTCTGGAATTTGCAAAAAACTAACGCATGCACCAATTGGTTTGATCAAAGCTAATCACTTCGGTGATTCCTCTGTAAACTGCTTACGCATATTGCACAGATTCATCTTTAACAATGCTATTATGACACAATGTATTATGCAACAGCGTAAATGGGAATGAATGTAATTTATATTATATCGCACTTTCACGGTTCAATAGCATCCAGAGTGCAATTGAATTTAACACAAATGTCATACAATGTGAATGGATGACACAGCGGGCACAATTTTTTAAACCCGCACACCAACAAAACAAACACTCAATGCGTAAAATGTTCCCTACACCCAGGAAGAGCATCTCCTGGTCCAATTTTCCAACCCTTTCGACCAGCAGTCAACGTTTTCGTTTTTAAAGCCGCCATTCCATCGAAATATATTCCACAGTTTTACGGTTGGGATCTTTGATTAGCACTCTTGCTCGATACATGGCACTCCGATCGGTATGCGGAGGTGGCACGGTTGATCCGTCCAATTTCCGGTCCCGGTTTCCCATTCCGGCATTTAACGGGCGACATCTACTGCGGGCACCCTTGATTTCCCGCAAGCTAAGACTTGTTTCCGGTTTTGACTCGATAACGCCCCTATAACTCTACGGCTTTTCCACTGAAAAATTGTTTAATTCCCGTACGGCACACACGCACTGATTAAATTAATTTATTGAATTATTGCTTTATTAGGAGGAAAAAGAGTCCCCTAGCTTATGCAGGAATAAGCACCTGATTTATTGTGCGGAATTCGACACCTGTTCCGGGATTAGAACGCCATTTTGGACAGGATAAACACATGCGAACAAATCGAATTAAAATATGATCATGCTTCCAGATTTTCGAAAATTTTAACTGTGATGTTACGTATACAGCGGTCAGATGTGAAATATTGAGGTCAATACTTGTGCCCCTAAGGGTGAATTAATAATATGAAAGCCCTTTATTAAAACTTCCCCACATATGAAGTCAAAAAAGAGCCCCAAGCCATTGTTTTTGATTCTACGTCGTTGAAGTGTATCCTCGTCAGATCCGGTGGATATTTGAGTGTGCATCTGGACCAGTCGTAGGCTCAAAAGCCATTATTACGAGAGCGGGTGGAAAATGTGTTGCCCTTTTTAATAAATGGCTGAACCTTGCAAATTTTGTCTTTGTGTGTGCTGAGCAAATTTCAGATAATAATGTTGACTCAATTCAACCAACTGGGTCCGTAATTAAAAAATAACTCTGCTAATTATGACCTGAAACGTTATTAATTAGGTGAAATATGTCGCCGTTAAGAGTTCCGTTGGCCAGCGCGAGGGCTGTGTAAATATTTATGCAATTAGGGCATGTGTGTGGCACCGACCTGGTGGTGGCTCTATCCAGGGAAATTTTCTACTAAATTAGCCTGTCCGCAAAAAAGTGAAAAAAATCACGTGTGTGTGCGCGCATAGGCAGGCGTCGAGACGACACACGGAAATGTTCCTAATTATTCCCGTGGCTTGTGGACATGTTGAAAGTTGTTTTTGTTTTTGATTCATTATGTCGGTTGCGACTTTAGTTTTGCGCCCTATTTATATTCGTTTGTTCTATTGCCGTCCCCCTGTTTTCAAGTGTAATTAATCTCCGACTCGAATTAAATATACACATTAACTTTTTGCCAGACCGTGCAAAATTAACCGGACGCTAAATGAATTTCGCCTCAGTGTGAATATGAGCTTAATTAACGTGTTGTGTTGTCTTTAAATTAAAAAGGGTTCGATGCTAGGGACGCGTTTAACTGCCATCACCCAAATGACAGCCTTCTAATAACGAGGCTAATAGCCTTATTCATCCAATCAATCAAACTATGCAAAACTGTTACATAACGACAGCATATTCAGCACATTTTGCCCAAAAATACATAAAAAAATACAGCTTTAAAACATTTAAATTGATTACTGTAGGAATTGACCGGTAAAAAACCGGCGCCTCCACCATTTTCTATAAATCCAAAAAGTTCTGTTTCAACCATATCTATATACAAACTTCATAAATCATAAATTAAAGGGTTGCTTGCAACGTTGTTGCCTATTTTAACTTGTTTTGTACGTTACGTAATAAAAGAAAGGAATTAAAGTTAAAAGCAGTATCATTCTGCAACTAACCAAAAATTGGAGCTAACCCGGCGCATCCACCAAGTTTCGAACTCCTCGTCCGTATTTATGACCGTAATTAAAAAACATAAATGACCCATTTATTCACCTCTGGTGGTTTTAATTTACCCAAACTTTAGAGAATACTACAGAATGTTTTAGACGATCCACGTCTACAGTTCAGGTAGAGAATCGTTTAATTCCTCAAGTTGAGTAAAGACCCTCTTAAATATCAATAATTGATGCGTTAAAAGTAGATGCGCTCGTGACGCTCGTAAATATCGCGTTACCGTAAAAGAATGCTTCGGCGTCACCTTTCGAACAGCGAGAAATCCATTTAAGGTGATGGCATGCGGATACATTTTGGAGCAATATGGAACCGACTTTGCCACCTACCACCATGCATTTTTCATGCATCATAATGACCCATATAGAGGTGCAATGTTTCGCTATTGATGAGTTTTCAGCAAATTAGAAAGCGTTTCAGAATACATTCGAGACGTCACCTTCAACGCGATAACGCCCATCTCAAGAGAGAGAAGAAACGGCGAGAAGAGAGAGTTTGCCAACTTTTGCGGCACGGTCTTATTAAAAATGCATATCAGATTTTATAGGAAGCACAAAATATCCTGCGCAAACTTCGCCAGTAAATTTTACAGTTAATTCTATTACCATTTCCTAAATAATCCCTTAAATGAATTAAGACCATCCGCATTTTCTATTTTCAAAAATTTATACTGTGGCTACAGCAAAAATTAATGAGGTTTTTATGCGAAAGGGGACCCTAAAGCAATATACGCAAAGTTTTATTGCCAGGAAGAAAAATGCACTGCTGATGACAGGAAAAAATAAAACCCAAAATAATAATTTATTCATCACGTACTCCTAATTCAAAAATATTAGCAACTGGTGATACTTCCACGAAAGGAAATGTTTTAGCTACCGCTACAGTTCGTGAGTTTTCTAGAATTCCTATAAATAGGTGTTATCAAAGCGAGCGTAAAGGGCTATTTTACAAAAATTATGCTTAAGCATGGTCGGCAACCTGTCGATGTCGGGTCAGCGATCACGGCAAATATTCCATTTTATCCTGGCAAGAAGTTGGTCGAGTATATAGCGTGATCGCCGACGCTGCCGCCGTCCAATCGATAGCGACTTAACACGCACCTGGGGGCCATCACACGTTCCGATGCTAATGGAATCCACTCGGTCCCCGAGTAGAAACCTGGCCGAAACGGCTCCGATTTCACAAAGGGTGTTCGGAGCACAGATCGCATTTCCAATCAAACAGTGTGTTGGCCGTAGGGCCCCTTTGAAGCCCGTCGACAAGTGGCCTCGTTAAGAGCGCTAAGTGGGGACCCCGACCCGTACGCAATTAGCCAAAAATCGACCGATCTGGGCCGTCTGACGATGAGGACAAAACGTATTTGTGGCAAAAACGAAATGAAAAATTGAATTTCAAAGCGGGTTACAAAGTTTTTTGTGCAATAAGGAAAATTGTATTGGATAAGGTCAGGTCAAATTACGGCGATATTGTTCTCAATAATTCAGGCAAGCAACAACTGAAACCAGTCTGCCAAAAAAACGAAAGAATTGCTAATTAAGAAGTTCCTGCGGTTGAGAGAAACTTTGTTGAAATCGAGTAAGAATGGAAACGAACGATCGACTCTTCCTTTTAAACCCAGCACTCGAAGAGTCTAAATGAGGAGCGCTTAAAAATAACTTCAATAAAATTTAATAAACTAGTTTTATATTTACTTCCTTAATTGGGTGCAAGTCTTGAAAGTGGCAACACTGCAGTAGAAATCATACTAAACTACAAAAGACAAACACTTCAAGCTTGCTCCTACACCATTTTATAATTCACCAAAATATATAATAATTTTTTTTTAAAACACACCTAACTTTATGAAAATAAAGTAAAAATGTTTACTACCCACACCGAAGCCTACCCACACAAAACTTCCTTTTGAAAATGTTCATTATTAAATACATTTGTAACATGACTCGTAAATAAAATTTATCATGTAAATAAATAATTAATTGGCAAAAACCAACAGTACAGTTTGCAAACTTGCTATTAACAGCTATCAACCGTCACTTCTAAAACTTAGTAATGCACTAGTCTGAATGCAACAACTGTTTAGATTAAAACAATCAAAATATATTGGTAACATGGTGTGCTAAAGCATCCAAGCAGACTTTGCGTAGTACTAATAATGCATGTACCTAACTAACAAAGCAATTTCTAAATCAAAATTATTAAATACGCTTTAGAGGCACACTGAATGTGGAGAAGGCAAACTTTCCAACATCGATAAAATACGAGCAGCTTAACACTTTTATGAATGCTTGGCATCCTATTAGCATTTACTGTCGAAACTCGAACGTGATGGTTAAAAAAATTCATAATCTTAATTTTAGTGCAAGCTTTCGAAAAATCGGTTCCCTGGTGATAAGGTAAAAATTTCCGGCGTCGATAGTCTAATACCAGCAACTTTCAATTTCCTAAACCCGCCCCAAGTAACTCGATAAATTATTTTTTGTTTGTGATCGATTTGTTGAGCACTCTCAATATTAAACGGGCAATTAAATAGTCGTCCATCGAATGCGAACTGGTCAATATTGAAAATGTCTCATAAATTACAACAAAATGGCAAATGACCTGTTTCTTTCTCGTCAAAAGGTCGAGGTCGATATGGCATTTTTCCTATCGAAGCCGTCACGAAAAAAAAAATGAAAGAAAACAACGGAAAACATTATACACTGTCCGACATAATTTACGGCAAGTAGAGATCGATACGCGTCACCGTGAATATTTCATTCTGTTTCGAAGTGAGAAATTCTGTTAATGTTTGAAATTGGCGTGCATTTTTCATCGCGCTGCATATGCGATTTACATAGTCATGAAATTTTAATCGAGTCCTCTCTACGTGCCACCTCTGTGTCTTCCCTCTGACTACGTAAAAAATCGCAAATCTCCGAAAACAGATTCGCGCCAACAGTGAACCGTTCCGACAAAAAGCAGCCCAGAAATGTCACTCCGACCCTTGGGTGGATCGCGTGTTATGTCGTCATTTTCGTTCGTGTAACGTTTGCGCGTCTCATGCCGTATTAATCGAGTGCGCTTGCACGGTAGTTCGCAACAAAGAAACATAAAAAGCTTATTTCTATAAAGTTCGGGATTTAAAACAAACAGCACCCTACCCTTCTCAGATCCAGATCCCTGACAATTACCGCTAAAAGCCGAGGGCGCGCACACGGCCCAGCTTGTGTGCTATGTACAAATAAACCTCCGAAATCGGAGACTTAATCTCGTGCAAATGCGCTAATTTAATTAAATTTACCTGAGGATGGATGGTCCATTAAAAAAACACAACAGCAAACGCCAACAAGCTAATGGCGGACAGCGAAAATGACGTGACTTATGGCCAATTTCATTAGACATCTGCGGTTTGTACGCTCGCAATTGAGATTTATTTTTGTCGAGCGACACACTTCGCCCGGTCGTCTTGGTTTCCTACCTAAGATTTCCCCGGAGAGCGACTCTAATTTGATAAGGGTGTAATTGCAGAAATGGTGAATTAAGAATAAAGCCTAATAAAAAAATCTCTTTGCAGAAAATTTCATTTCGGAATTCCAAAAACAGCCACTTAACAATGGCGAATAACAACTCCTTCAAATTCCCATAAAACTTCTGCATCTACAATTTTTATATTAAATATCGTGTGATTGTAGCTACACGGAACAGTTGTTGTAACTTTATATCTCTGGCCACATATTACCCTCTTTTGAATTTTTAGTCAATTCTCAACCTTAAATATGATTTTTTCTGCCTTCTTCTCATTCTAATTGGTCCATTATTGGATCAACTGCACGTACAAGAAAAATTACAAGCTTACAAAAACATAGATCGGTTAGAAGGCACATCTCTGTCCTCCAGGTAGCGCCAGAAAAGGAAAAAAGCTCACACACGAGTCGAGTGTTGTAGTGATCGTTAAAAAGTCGCTGCTTTCAGAGAGAAGGCAACTTGAACAATTTTACTCGGGGCAAAAGTCATAATATACAAGAAAAACATTGCGGGCCGGATATTGCTAAATCAAGAATAATACACGAGCGGAACTTTTCCCCCTGAAACCAAATCATGCAATCAACCGAACGTTTAGGATTTATCTTTATTTTTTACAAGTCCACCTTTTTTGTTGCTCGTTATTTTTAACGTTAGGGGAGTGCCTGGATTGTTTGCTTCGACAACAATTCGAAATTCAGTTTAAGGTGCCTTTACACAGGTTACTCGCAACAGAATTTACATTTATTTTTTACGCAAAATTCATAAACATAATATGGAAATCAGGATCGAAATTCAATTCGTAAATCTTGAATTATGATAATCACCAAAAGACGAACGGCTACGTTTCAGTACTAAAACTTTTATTAAAACAAGTAGCAATTTTGTTGCACTAATAAACTTTTAGTTAAAGAAAAACAGTAACTTAATTCATCGCGTGGACATAAACTTTACAACCTCAGTAAACTTTTTTCAAAATTATCCAACTTATAAACTTGAAATATTTAAATTGGGCACACATCACATGCTTTTGTGAAACTAGGTGCAGAAAAAGCAAATTCAGTTAGTGTATTTTATGGCTTTTTGGACACATAAAGCGAGTTTATTTAATTTACTATTCGCCCTGTTAGTACAGAAGCATCAGCAATCAACTAATTGTGGAAAAATATGTTATGTGATGCTAAACAATTTGTTAGCAGTGGTAGCAGCCTTTCATTGGTTTATTAATTACATCATCATCAAAATACAAACAATTTTCCATTAAAACAGTAAACTACCGCCCAAAAACTTGACAAACTTTCCGAGCCAATATAAATACTACTCCAAAAATCAAACAATGCAGAAAAAGCTTTCTAGCAATATTAAAAATCACTTTTTGCCCCTCAACCTGCACCAATTACGGCATAAATAGGATGACGCTGATGAGTGAATTATAAAAGAAGTCGAGGGCGTCAGCAACATGACATCAATTAGTTAATGTGCCTCTATGAGGTTGTGTACGAAATGAGAGGGACGCAAGAGGCCGCTTCTAATGTCAACATCAATTACTTTAATGATTGTTATTGCAGTGGACGACAGGGAAGGCAACCTCAAGAACGAGACGTTTTAATTTTATCTTATATCATTGGGAAAACTGAGCAAGGCGTAAAATTTAATTTCACTTCTTTTGTAATGTCCTTTCAAAAAATCACAATTAAATTTGTACATGCTAAGAGAAGCAAACACTAGAAAAATCGTAATAGAACTCAAATTTCATTCTCACATGAAAAAGAATTCCTATTAATTATTTATTAAATTTTCTCGGCTAGTTCAACTTAATTCAGTGAAAAGGATGCGATAACAGATGTGAATCCTGTTATTAACAAAACAAAGTAATAAAAAAACGGTTGTAGAGATCGTGGACAGAAATAATAAAATTTTCGTCCAACGTGGAATAAATGAAATAAGCGAAAAGTGTTGTTTCAAACCGGCGTAACGACGTGACAGTTTGAATATTCGACAGTCCAAAATATTTTTCTGAATAAGACTCCCAAATGTACATTGTTGCATATTTACCGATTCGATATCGCAATCGTAATGATAACTGACAGTAAAATGAAATAACTGAAAATGAATTGGCTCATGGATTACGCTATACTGTAATTTATTACTTAATGGAATAATTTAATCAAAATATCTCGATGAAACTTATTGCTGTCTGACACATCAGACCTGCTTCGGTAATTAACCTAGCCGTTACACTGAATACAGTCTTATCCAATTTATTTCATCACAATTCCGGACTGACAAAAAATCGATGGAGATCTGTTTCAATCTAGAAAGGGGCTTCTGAAAAATTCTCCCTGCCCGTTGAATAAATTAATCGCGGGATAACCTCTGGCCCTGGCTAAAAAAGGACCTTTCTGATGAAAAATTACAGGGTAATTTCGAAGTGGATGGAAAATGTTCCAAATTAACGGCCAGTGCATAATTTATCGGGCACTTACTCGATGTAGGTTCGCATATACAGCTCGGGACAGACATCAGGACACGGACGAATCCTATTTCAACATTCAAATATTTATTATTCCCAACTAACCGTCAGTCAATACCCTAGGTATCCTCCGATAACAAAACCGATCCGAGAGTAAAGATGCCTCACCTGAAGATAGCGCTTTAAAGTTCACTCGCCTATTCGCAAAACAATTCGCTATCTAAATTTTTAATAAGCGTTTTGTTCGTTACTTTAACGCATTGTCAGACCTAGTTTCAATTTGTCCGTCTATTGTGTTGCAGACGTTTAAGAGAAGTGAGCAATACTCTTTTTTTAAACCAAATGGCAAACAATCCGTTATACTCATTTGAAAAAAGCGAAAAAATCTCATGAAAAAAGCGACAATTCTAGTTCCTGATTCTCATTTAATTTCTTGCGTTCTTCGCGACAAATTCCATAATCCTTACAATCTTTTTGTTTCGTTTTTTTTCTACGCGCGGTCTGATTTACGCCAGACATCCAAGAAGAGAAAATTTCCTCGGCAATCGCGTTACTGCTGTGATTTTTCTTACAAGAGAGAGCGTGGGACGAAAAAACCTCCGAACGTCTCTCGCAAGAATTAAATTATCAGACCGGGCGCCGTAGAATCGTAAATTGCAATGAAGTTAAATTGCCGAAATAAATAATAGGGCGGTTAGGTGTGGGTGATATTTTGTCGCCCGAAAAACCAACCTCGTCGAAGAGGAGCTGAATTTCGCGCGGAGGAGCTTAAATCTCACCGACATTATGAAATTCAGAATACGCTCTCTCTAGTCAAATTTATTCCGGATTTTCGCGTTCTCCCGTGTGTTTGTGGAAATATCATTGCAGATATTAAACCGGAGAAAAGAGTTTTTCTCTTCCGATAAAAGCTCGCGCAATAAAAGTAACTAGTCAAACTTTTCAGATGTTTAGAATCAACATCGGTTAAGTTCGTGCCAGTAAATCACCATTTAATTGAAGTCTGCTGGTATATCTGGAGTGCATTCGGAGCTGTATAGATGATAGTCATGCGACTGTACAGGGCGTTCCAACTTATACCGCCGGCCAACAAATAAACACTTCAATTTCAAATATTTTTTTAATTATTTCAAATATTTCCTTCTGAAGTTGACTTTCGTCCACAAATTACCCAATAACATTTAAACACGAAGTCGGAATTATATTCGACTTGACAAATTCTTGTGAATTACACAGACACAGAAACTCTATTTTTATCTATTTTTTGGCGGATAGTAAAACTTGGAATACCTTGTAGCCGAATAAAGGAGAGTAACTTACCGTTGGAGAGGACTTGGCCTGTAGTTGCGAGGATGATGATGGCCAAGACTGAAGCCCCCGATAAAATTCCGGGGAACGTCATCATCTACCTAGATATGGAATAAGAAAGAACAGATATAGCAAACCCTTTTAGGTATCCTTTGTTTGGAGGAGCGGTAATTGTATCACAGGTACACTTTAAAATAAACACACTACGGAGAATCACAGTTGGACTTCGGGGAGCGTCACGATCCACCCCCTTCAAAGAGGGAAATTACAACTATAATACGACGAAACGTTTGGAAGTGCGTCGAAAAACCACGAAATTGCAACACTACGACATCCTATGAATATAAACGTCGACTTTACAACACTCATAAAATTGAACTAGCGATGAAATATTGATATGACCCGGTGATTCTTATTCGAGCCTTCATGGCAAACTCCAGCTTTCTTCCTGTGGTTCGACGAGCTAGTGCGATTCGAGGAGGTCCTCATTTTCCACGTCTATTTCCCGCACCATTGGAGGACAAAGCGCTACAAACTTAGAGGATCTGAACGCGAACGATCTTCATCTTTTCAAAATCTTCTGGTCACGTGTGTTTAAGATCGGTGCCGAAGAAGGGGCGTGCTTTTGTCGCCGGTAGCGTGGCCACTACTGACGCGTGCGAGAGACCTGGACGCCAAGCGTCGGTGACGCCGCGGCGCACGTTTTCCGCGCCGGCCCGCGTCTTGTACATGCAGATGCAGAGATTACCATCTCGAGTGGCTGCCATTAGCCACCCCGAAACTAGATTGGTTTTCGATTATATCGTCTGATGTTCGCGCCGAAACGAGTTGACGATTGCCCTCCAACTACCCGACGAAAACTACCCCCGTTTCGATATATACGACAATTGATCATTCGCTCGCTCACACACAATCCCAACTTTTCAATTCATAACTTATTTAATGGCGCCACGCTAAAGCATTACCGTCACGTAAGTGCCTACGACCCCTGCGAAACTAAATTAGAAAGGGTTTTTTCCGAGAGCTAGGGTTTATGAAAGCCGGGACACTATTCTTTCCAAGGAGAAAGTCATTAATTATTTCGCTTTATTTGCGCGTTTATCGACAGTTGTTTCAAAGTCAATGGAGACGCGATCAAGCCATCACCTATCTTTGACGGCTCTGTAAAGATTTTCCGGCAAAAACACTTAATCCCACCCAACTCTCATTTAGGATTACGTCATAAGCATTTTTGTCTGGGAAAAGCAATTTTTATTATTAGCGATTTCTTTGTAAGAAAAATTAATTATTAAAAAAATTCTTCAAATCAACTTGCTCTCATAAACTGTGATAATTAACGCCTAATCATCAGATTACCTCCCTCGCTGTTAGATCGTCCCAAACCCACGTCGCGGCGTGAATTCCTAATAAAAACGTCATGAAGGCGTTGGCGAAAAAATTTGCCATTCAAATCTGCTCGGACAGGAGAAAGACCCAAATTAATTATTAACTACACGGTCGATTTTAGAATAAAGGTATACGAGAACGCGACGGTCGGATGTAATCAAGACCGTCAGAATAAAATGGAAACATTGCGGTTAGATCGTACCTCGTTCATCCATTTACTATCATCCGACAACACCTACCGAATTCCATTAGCGGTATAGTGAAACTTACAATATAGCCGAGTTATTATTGAATTAATTTACGACCTGCCCACCCTCTACATGATTAATTTATCTGGCAGCGACCGATTCGGCCTAGTACTAAGGAGTTCGTCGCAGCTTCAACCGTCCAAGTGGAGTTAATTTTCCAATCTGGTACACAACAATCAACGTATACAATAAGCTCATCTGCCATACAACACCCGATAATTAACAGACTTTCCTCTTGACGACGCGAGATCGTAGAAATAGTGCCTCGGAGGTAACAAAGCGTCCATTTTACAAAAAAAGAAAAGAAGAAAAATCTATATCGGTGGTCCCATCCAATTATCTAAAGTCGATTCGTTCGAACTTTGCTAGTTAAAGATAGTTTGACGCAAATCCGATCGTCATGTGATTTATTTAAAACGCCACAGCAAGTTCGTACTGTTGCAGCTCATCGGATAATGGCCAATCGGAAGCTGAGGCGGTTGCTGCGGACGCCAAACCACCGAGTAATGAACAAACTTTGGATCACCGGAGGGACAAAAAATCAATCTAAATTCTACAGTAATTAGACACAAGAACAAAACAAAAATTAATCGGATGAACTACGAAAGAAAAGCCCCATTAAACCCCAATAAAAATCGTTAAGCAAACAAAACTTTAACTTTTAAATTCACAGAGCTTTATTCAAATTATTTTTAGAAAAATAACTGCAATACGGCAATAGTCAATTACACTGACCCGGCGCATCCACCATTTTTAAATACTTGCTTTGTGATAGAATAAATTTAAAAAATTCTCAAATAATCATACATCAAAGATATTCCAGTTTTTGTTTTTTTACATAATAAACATACCCATTCTAAAAGTCCTGTTTTTTCTATTTTTTCCTATTGTTCCAACCAACCAACAAAATCGAAATATTTAACGCCCTAATCCCAAAAAGTTATCGCTATTGATCGCATGAAATAGCAACTCTTTGATCGGTAGAACACAAATTTAAAGTTTTTTTAGTTGGAACAAATAAAGCGCTGGTATTAAAAAGTTTTCCAGACGTAGTATTTATATTGATTAGAACTTGGAACAAATTAGTTCGAGTGATAATAACGTTACTGTGAAAACAGCACGACATTCGATCAAAAGCACATTCCGGTCGTGATTCAGTCAATATCCGTTTTGTCATTTTTCCCCGCAACATGATTTTTTTTACAATATTTTAATTCGGACTAAAAAACACATAAACCCTGGGGGCTTTATAAAATCCATTTTTAATTTGTTTCATCATGTTTGATGTGTTTTAAACTAATATTTGCAATTGCGCTTAAAAAAACCATACCGCGTAGCGACATTTAATTTTTTCAAACTGTTTTATCAACTCAATTAGTTCCACCGAAATGTATCTATAAATAGCTGAACTTGTTGGTTTTGCTGTGTTGATCATAAATGTATAATATCAGAAAGGTTATTATCTCTTAAATTAGTAAACGTAATTGCTGGATTGGGACGGCAACATTACTTTAATATTTCAACGTTGATACAAAATTAAAATTTCAATTTAAACCGTAAAGAATAGATCTCCTTGAAATTAATTCGTACAAAGGTGATCTAAAATTAAAACGAAGAGATTTATTTCTATAAAAAGGGAGACCCGATTTCCTCATATTGTTGCATTAAAATTGCAACACAAAGTTCTGAAAAATTCATAATAGCGCATCCACTATATACGTAAAGTAAACTTTATGCATCTATCTCATTACATTTACGATATTGCAAAGTAATAAAGGGGAAACTCCCCAGCTTAAGCAAATTTCTGCAGGAAAAGTTACTTGAACCTTGTAAGGGTTATCCTGCTAATGGTTACGTTATTTAAATTTGCTGAAAAGTCAATTCGATGAATGTAAAGAGATCAAAGCCGGAGCAAAGACAATGAGACGAATCAGACGAAACAGCCGGACAAATATTGAATCTTTAATTAAATCCAGTGAAATCAATGGCCAAGCAGAACCTAGCGCATACCGACAATGATTACTCCCTGGGAATTATTTAAATCAGAAAGCGGGAACGATTAGATGTGCAACGGTAGCTGGTGCATACATTTTGCGATGCATCTAAATGAGACCTCGGTCGACTATAGCTTAAATTAATGCAATACAGACTTACGTAAGCCACGGGCGAAAAGGAAAGCTAGCGAATCGCTCACTTGACAAATTACCTTCATTTCGTCGTGTATAGACCCGAACCTGGCGGATTAATTATGTTTACGAAAGCGATCCTCTAATAGAAACATCAGTCTTGATGGATTCGCACCTGTGGACGCCACACTGCTTAAATTTTTACCCAAAAAACGAAAGTTTTCGTCCGATTGTTCAACACGAAATGAGAAAATTTGCTCATGTGCAAAATGAGAATTCCTTCCGCTATTCTCTCTGTGTATCTAACGCAAACAGAGTTCCCGACATCATTCGCCCGACGTATAGGTACCTCTTCGGTTCTGCCATCCAATATAATTACGATGGTCGGCCACTTGAACAATTAAATTGCCGGTGAAGTCGCGCCCCTCGACTAGTGAGATAAAGCTATTTATAGAACGAAATCCGAATTTGCATAAGCGTATGCGTACAGGTGAACAAATCCCCCATTTCAACAAAAGATCTCCCAAAAGGTGATGTCTTTCTGCTCGCTGCTCCTCTTCATTCTGTTTTAATCCAAGCGGAATCTTTTTTAATTGGGAATTGTGTCGTTTCATTCCCGGGAATTAGCAACGGAAACGTCAAGAAATCCCCAACCAAACTGACCACCGAGCCTCGAAATGGATACATAGAACAGCACTTTACGAAATATAATATCCTCGAAAATAATAAAAGTGGTCGCATTAATGAAACAATCCGAAATTATTTATTGTTGGTTACCCTACAATCACTCGAATACCATTTTTCTGCAAAAGAAAGTGTTCTGTTCACAAAAACTAAAGAAAAAACCTCTCGGTAATTGTGAAATTATGCAAAGTAATCAGAGACTCAATTCTGTTTTCTTAAAGCCGCAATTTGTTAGGTTTTCGTCATAAAACTGCGACGTCAGCTCACACTTTACAGCGTAAAGTTCTAAGGACCTCAAGACAGACCAATTATTATTATTCGCCGCTAATAGAATTCTTTTGGAGGCACTAGAGTTCCACTCGTTGTCCCACCGTACGCTTCAAAAAGGGTTCATCGCGGTTTTCCGGTTGACATTTGTCGCAGTTATGAAACAGACAGATCTTGTAATTAACATTTGGGAATTGTTTCATCTAGAAAAGCACTTGTAAAGGCTCAGCATTATCACAATTCAAATGTCAAAGCTAATTATTTGACTTCGACCTCTCGCTAATTCCATTTTCGCTGAACAATGCCGACAGAACTAAGAACTTAATTTTTATCCGGATAACATAAAGGACGAATAATAAGCTCTGTCTCCGAGCGTTCTATAATTTACCCGGGCGAAAATTAAAACTGACATTCGAAAATTGAATACTTCGTTCTGAAACAAGTGTGGAAACGCATCTTTCGACGGATCTACATGGTGAAATATTGATCCAGTAAGGATTCGAAACTTCAGAAGCGCTTTAGATCTTCCGTGCCATTGTTATGGGATTATATCAACTATTTAAGATTTTCCGTTCTAGTTTGTCTTTGACTCAAGCAAGTAGATTATGCATTTCGTGCGATATATTCAAGAAGTTAAAAGATATACACAGAAAATCGATTTAGGTTATGTGTATTATGGTTCATTGATCGTAACTCTCAATAAGCGAAAATGAAATATAGCCGGCACCTATTGGGCTGGAGCTTGTCGCAGGCTGAGTATTCACCGATAAAATATGGCCGACAGGGACTCTTACCTCAAATATTGCCTCGTGGATAACAAGAACGGTTCAAATTCATTTATGATAATTCACGAAATGTTGTCGACAGTGCCGAACGTCGTTAGGTCAATCAAGACAACTCATCCGACTCACCTGAAAGGGATTTGAATAAAGTGCGATACTCAAAAGCAGGATTCCTTTCTGGCCATAATCCCTACAAAAAACGTGGGCGTCTTTTTCTTCTCTCCCTCTTTTCTCCCTTAGTGGAAACTTGTAGTTGACAATGGCCATCGTTAGGTCAATCAAAATTTTGGATAGAGTTCGGACGCAGTGGAAGTTTAGGAAGGTTCAGGATGCGTGGGTCGCGTCAATACAACGTATCTATCAGTACATATCAAGCATCAAGATAGCTAATGTGTGTTTATATATTGTGGCGTGGAAACATTTATCCTACTTTCAACAGTTAATCGAACCGAATTCATCCATTACTGGTCCGCAATTAAGCGTACACACAACATCCATTCTACTTTCGACTGGCACTCGGTTCGATATGGCCGACGGAAAGCATTCATTATGAAAGCCGATATTTCCATCCGACTGTGAAAAAGCACGGCGATGCGTCACCGGACGTTTTTCACCGCAAGCAAAACGGTGCTACTTTTAATTGCCGGTTTATACATGCAGCTCGCCTAGAAAACGGACCATTATGCGACCGACCACTTCAATACCGTATGCAATTTGCACGGAAATATACGAGCTCTATCTTGGGAGACAAAAACTTTCCACTATAATCATTCCAACGAGTAGTTTGAATTATTTAGCTCATGTGGGCTGCTTTCGCCTCTTTTCAGTTTTCGAACGGCTAAACTTTTATCAGTTTTTACCCAACAGCACAAAAACTCTCACACCATTCATAACGCTGCATACGATTACGAAAACTACCTTCTACCTTCTTAAAATATTTGCACAACTATCAAATTCACACTGTACTGGCATACACCAAAACTCAAAAAAAATTCGATTCAAGAAAACCATCCTGATTCTGCTATTTTGCTTTTTAATAACAGAGAGATGTCCTGACATAGAAAATCTTATGAGCATGTGCAGACCGCATCGTGTTTGAAATTCCATTTTCTTGCTCCTTAGCTTAGTTTGGCAATTATTGAACTGAACTAATGTCGAATTCAATTTAGCAAAATGTAAATAAACCAGGAGCGGTCAGTGTTAACCGTAACCGCCAAATATTTGCATAACCTTCGGCATAAAAACCACTTGCCTTTACCCAATAATTGAATACCACCTCCTACGTGCCTGCTTGGCCGAGGTTCTATCATCAAGGGAGTCGTATTTAATGATCGTCACTAGTGCAAATATCTAACAAATTTACCGGAAATTAGTAACCTTCCTCTAACATCAAGAGACCCAAAGTCTGATACCTTATCCAAACAAGTGTCCGACAAGTGATATTTTCTTCGGTCCCAACTCTCGTCCTATTTTTTTTTCTGTTCAAATACGAAGTGTGACGTGACATTGGCCACTAAAGTATTAATTTATAGTGGAAACCGACACTTCCCTCCCAGCCCGCTTTAAATTCTTATGGGAGCTCGACCGGGGAAGTTTCTCGAATTGGCCATTACAAAGATAAAAGGTATCTAATAAAAGCGAAAAGTGTTGTCCGGAATGTTTGTTCGATGGTCTGTGAAGTCATATAAAGGCCCGGTAGCTGTCAAGTTTCAATAACACACACCTTGTCCCTTGTGTCGAAACTGGAGACTCTTCCGACAAGAAAAGAGGAGTGGCCCTCGCAGTTACTATCGCATTTCAGACGGCTAAATCATTCCAATTGGTTCGTTATTTCGAAAAAAACAACAAACATCACAATTCTTTGATATTTTTTCATGTCGAAAGCTAAATTATACCAATTCGCGGTCTTTAATAGCAGTCAAAGACCGTGGCAAGGTGCTATCGATTCCACAAAGAAGACATCTTGTTACACGCCTCCTTTGATACAGTTTTAGTTTAACTTCGGCTGTGTAATACCCAGCGCGCAAAATAAATACCCACAGCCATTACCCGGAGTATTTGCATGAACCCGATGAAAATTTCCAGCTGCGTGTCATACAGTGATTAGAAAATATGACATAAATTCTGATTTCCCTATGTGCGGCATAATTTCGATGGTCGAGACACGCCCGAACGGAATGCACCTCCGCCGTTAGTAATTCGAAACGTTTTAGTAAATAGTGGAGGAAAATTGTAGCGTAGCCAGGTCGATGGAAATCCCACGACGATAAATTTCTTTAATGCTTCTCGAAACGCACAAAACCTTAATGAAATGCATCGTCGCTTCCACCTCGAAAAGCACTAACAACGCATTGTTCCATCAAATATTAAACAGACGAACGGAAAAGCTACCCCATGTGGCCGCTCTCCAGAGAATAGGCGTCGATGAAATCACCATTATCGCTGATCAAATTTTTACCAGTTGAAATTAAACAAGGAAACGAGTCAAAATTAAGTCCGGCTCGAGTTGCATCATCGTTATTCTCGAAAAATTACGAGCCTGATGGACCAATCTCGTGTTAGGTCTACGGCACAATGCCTCAAGTGGAAAACTCGGTAAGGCACTCGACGTTTACTCGAACAGGCGGACAGCATAAAACAAACTTCCTAGATGCTTTCCACTCGACAGTTTGAAAAGACTATCTCGAGAGTTGTGCTAGATCCAACTTTTGATGTGTATCGACTGGAAGTATCCACCGCCCCTTGCATACACGTCGCATCAATTTGTACAATTTCACCCTCCATAAAAATCTTTTTTGTCCGAGTTGGTTTTTGGTCGCGCTGATGAAATTACGAATTAAAATCTATTTTTCGTCAGAGTACGGACTGGTACCGCTCGAAACAATCGAGTGTCACATCCGCAATTCACGGATTTACGATTCGATAGAGATATATTCAGTTGTAGTGAAGTGGTTTCATTGTGCCGGCTTTATCTCTTCTGCCACGTGGTGTAACTGACAGATTTCTCAAATATAACCCCGCAAATTGAATAAATTTTGATTGATTGACAGAATAAAGAACGTATGATATTTTTCTCTATACCTGTTTGTTCTTCTCTCGGCGATAAACTCAAGGACGCAAAGTTTTTATCTAACGATTGTCAGGAACACAGCTTCGATCGTTATATTTTCGAAGAACGAACCAATTATCGAATTTTACAATTTAGATAGCGACTGGATGGTAATCCGCGGTCTGCATCGAGATACCCCACCTTCGATGCTCATTGTTATGTAGATACGGACTAATTTAAATTCAGTATAAATATCACAATGGAGCTTAATCAGCATTTGATGATGTTTCCTGATCGAAAACTTTCCTTGAGAAAGCTCCCGAACATTAATTTAAATTCTAGCAGAAAGAACGTCTTGACCTCGAGACCTTTGCCAAAGAATAACCCAACTTCTAATGAATTAAACGGGAATTAGAATCAATTACTCCAAAGTTTTGATAATCTATTTACCGAAAAAGCTCGCTCCTAAACGGAATTTTTTCCCACGCATTTTCGCGCTTGTTAACCTAAATAATGTGAAGTATCTAATGCTGTTCATAATTTATTATTTACTGGGTGACATGAGGGCGGCCTTCCCATTTTCAAAGCATTCCCTCGAGGCAGTTTATTGCGAAAAACACTTAGGTAGAACCGAGGGTATATTTAAGAGATTACACTTCATGATAGTTTTATACTGTCCCTCAGATACATATGGGGCCGGCCAACCTAGCGCACTTAAAACTTTCGGATTTCCAAAGATTACGTATATCTCGAAATCGCTCCGATTACAACATGCGATTCAGCACAAAACGAAAGGTTAAAATTTTATCTCGGTCCTAAATTACTGATTTCCAGAGTTTTATTAAGCTGACAAGCGCAAAACCAGTTTTTCTCCCTTATAACCAGGTGTTGATCGAACCAAAATAGAATTTTTCCGTCCTATACTTTGCATATGTACACTAGACCACGTTATTGGTGTTGACTTTCAACGCTTTCAGAGCTGAAACTTTAGCTCCTTCCCTACATTATTATTAAACGTTGCGAAGCAAGGTTTAGTGGTGTTTGGTCGACATTATGAAGTCGTGACAGTGGCGTTATTAAACTAGAGTTCGACCACGCAACATTTGCGATCGTGCCACCCAAACACGGATGTAGCCTTCCCAGCTCCAAAATGAAACAGAACGCATAGACTAGACACAAGTTTTATTCGAAACTATGCGTAATTCTGGCAAGGAAGGAAGCACAAACAACATAAAATTCTTAATTATACCGTTTTTCCGGCAAAAATCACGCTACTATCGACTTGTGTGTAAACATCTGCCGTGTATCTGGTTTCGTATGAAAATTCCGGTGAACTACCGGCGACGGTCAAGGGCCGTCGACTGAAAATATATAGCGCACGCAAGCCCCAGGAAACTCGCTCCCGGTACGGCCCCCACATAACGTGACGCATGCACGCCATACCGGACTGGTAGGTTTTTATTATTTCTTGCATATAATTAGGTGGCGTGCCGTATCCCACCTTAATGTGGCTCGAACGAGCTACTTAAAGCCATAAACACCGAACGTACATTTGCCACTAACGAGCTTTTATTCTGATGCGTTGCTCGCGCGAAAGTTCACTCTTTCATCAGCTTAAAGAAGAAGAAACGGCCGCAAAGGTACTTGCCCTCGTTCTTTCTACAGTAGTTGAAAAAACTGTTCTATTTATATAATAATTCTATTTATATAAAGAATAGTTTTGAATTAAAAAACTCTATTTACACCCTAGACTAATCGAGAGTTAAGTTACCTTTCCTGTACCTTACATAATTTATCGTTACAAGTAGCACCACATAAGATTATTAATAATAGCAAGCAAGTGGTAAACATGCCAACCTAATGGCGTTTTGATTGAAGATTATTGTCATCACAGGAAGGGCGTTAAAACCACTTTTACGACCAAATTTCTTAAATAATAAATGCAAGTCCATTAGACCTGAAACTGTAAACTCATTCAAAATTAAAATATATGCCGTAAAGAGTAATTGATAGATAAAAATCCCCAAAAATTTTGTCGTAAAAAATCCTACATTCCGCAAACGCTCATAAAGGTTCTCTTTATGATTATGGCAACCGACGCAGCTCCACGCCGTCGCCATAAAATATAATTCCATTCGGAGCTTTACAGTTTAAAAAAAGACGACACGTCACCCGGATCTATAATGCGATGACCGAAAAATAAAACGAAAACACCTAGGGCCTACAGATGACACTGTGATTCTCCGTAGCGTGGGATAATGCCAAAGAAGGAGATACTCACCGGCTGTGACGTCGATTCCGACAACCAATACGTGCTGCTGATCTGAAAAAAAAATCGAAAATCAGTCACTTGGTTCTAAAGCAAGAATGACTAGTCGGCATCCATTCGGAAACCGTTTACTTTTATTTAAAAAGCTCAGCGTAAGCTCTGTCACGTTCAATCCTCATTGCCTCACGTGTGGATATTCACGGTGTAATGTCACAAAGCAGCATTCCTAAACATGTTGAAAATGTACCGGAGAAAACATATAACAACATTTAGAACCTCTCTTCCGGAAAGGATGGATACACACACATCTACCCACTTAGTTTGAATGTGCGAAAGGTAGGCAGCCATTTCGAGAGGAAGCGTGTTACGAATAAAAATAATAAGTTTTCACATATTGCATTATACACACATGAAACGAAACGGCCAGAATTTACTTTTTGGCCGCCCTTTTATTTAATCATTCTACAATGAGATATGATTAAGAACCATTTTATTATTTAAACTAGCTAAATGTTCGGTTACTTTTAATTAAATTTAATTTATAACGAGTTTCCCTACTCGCTAGGATAATTTAGCTTTATTAAAAGTTCAGAGCCAGCAGCTAACTGCGGGAATTCTTTCGGCCCCAAAAAGATTAACTTTGTGCTGTTTTGTCATAAAAATAAAATTACTCAATTCCAAATTATAAAGAAACCCCGATCTTATTGAAAACGACTAAAAACACGAAAGGAACGAAGATTTAAAAAGTACGCAAATGGTAGAATTCGGATTAACTGAACATCGGTGAAAGAAATTGGAATCTGGTCCAAATGAACATTTATACAGGAAAAAACACAATTCGACACTTTGCGAGTGAAGCTAACGGTCGTCCGAAAATCCCCAGTCCCCGGTAAGCATAGACGAGTAAGCTTCGGTGCGGATTATATTTAAACCCTAGTTTAGGACCACTAAATGTCGTCTGTAAGCTAAACCGATAGGGCAGATATGCATCTGGCGACGGAGTTGTATGAAGATAAAGACGCGTCCGGGGACGGCAAATTCTCATGCAGACCATCGCTGCGGCTTAAAATATCGCATAATAACAAGTAGAAGCGTATATGGTCTCACGGCGAGTCGTGTTTGCTTTAAAATTGCAAGGGGGCATGTATACATATGCACGAGAAGAGGAGCGTGAAGAGACACCGGCTGAAAATTTAAAGAGGGAAATAATCGCTTTGTGCGCCCTCTAACTGTTAAACATTTACGAGGCGTAAAGCTCAAAGAAAAGCGAGCAATTTTCTGAAAGTCGAGTGACGCACAAACAATAACCGAGGAATTATAGAAGAGATGAAAAAAATTCTAATTACTTAACCCCCGAACGAAATTTACGTCCTACATCGAAACATAAACATAAAGAACGTTGTGTATTATTATTAGCTCTTAAAAGACTAAAAGCGCTTTTTCTTGTCTTGCACGGTATTGTTTTAAAAGATTAAAATTGTTTTAACAGCACCGTTGAGCTGTTCAGCACATGTTCTTGTCACATCTCCTTTTATAGTCGTTAGCAGGAGCAATTTATAAAAGTGGGGAGCAAGAAAAAGAGTGACGTCCTACTAAAACTTGATTTAGTAGTTGTATACGTGATTATTGCTCCAGTCTGCAACTTGATGAGTTTTACTAAACGAGTATTATCCGCAAGAAAGTGCAACGAAAATTAATACCGCTACCGGAAAGCTTAATTCGTTAAACCGCATTTGCAACTTAGCGAGAAGTAATGAAAAAACTTTAACGCTGGAAAAATTTCAACGGCGATAACTAGGGAAAACAAGAACAATATCCTTATGGATTTATACAAGAAGTTCCCAAGTCGACCAGTCGGCGGACAAAATAATTAACCGCTTTATATTAAAATTGCTTTTTAATCCGGGGATATAAATTAAAGATTGTATTCAAATTAAAGCAAATATTAAATTATCCACGTTTCTTTCATTATTCTCTCATGAAAATTTAAACCGAAAACGTTGTATCGTTACGACAAATTTAATTTAACCAACGCAACTAGTTTTAATTGCTTTGAGACCCCTTCAATTATGTATCCGAAAGAAAAATGAAAACAGTCCGTCCAGTGTTATTTATAAATACGGAGTTGTAGAACACATACACACCGCAAAATACATAACACAAAAACACAAACTAAACAAATAGTTACAACTGGAACAAGTAAAGAGTAAAAAAAAACTTAAAGCATGTCATCATCCTTTGGTAGTAAATCTAAGCATCCTAAAGTATTAAAGTAGAATTACTTTGGGCTGTTTTCCTTGGAGGGTACAAAGCGGTCGAAAATTTTGATGTGAGATACAACCAAAGCATACAAGCCCTCCTCTAAACGAATTTAAGCAAGATTTCTAGTCTAGCTGATGGTTCACACCCTCTAAGAAAACCTTGACGTTGGATATTTACATTATGTTATTGAGCGTAGTAGTGGTGTCCCACATAAAAAGTATCGATTTTAACATATCCTTCGCTTTATTTATAATTAAAGCAACATAATTAAAAAGCGTATTTTGTGAATCGAAATGTGGGAGGTCACTTGGTTGGAAAAAATTGGTTGATCCTCACCACCCTCTCAAGCCATTTAATCATCACTGGCAAAATTCTTCACGGTTAATTCTTTCGGGTTATTGACTCGAATGAAATATTAATTGCATTCGCATTTAACTCGATTGTAAATATCGAAACTTTATTATCTGTCATTTCGTTTTATTGTTGTTTTATGTAGCCGAAGGGAGCCGTGAAAATTTACCATCATCGTGGTTGGTTTGATGAAGGGTTTGAGGTCGAAGATCGTGGCCTTTCCGCAGTCACGAAACTTTGTAGAATAAACGCTGTTTAAATAATGTTTGCCAAGATAAAACTCAAGCGTAAAAATTTACAAGATCACCTACATTAAGGAAATGTAAATAACAGAGTTAGCTGCTCATTATTTAGTAACGATGCTTTTACCGCAAGTCTTGGAACTTGTCACGGCCGCCACCTGATGTCCGGGTAAAGCTTTTCCGGCGACAGGTTTTTCTTTTATTACGTTCCAACATAACTTGTCATTTGACAGACGTAAAAATATTGAAATAATAATAAGCATAAATTAGCTCCGAAAAGAATAACGAAAAATCTGTTGGCAGAAAGCTAAATTTGACCTGGTCATAAGTACTAAAAGCACGATGAGACTCGCAAATATGAGGCGTGTGTTGGTCGTGTAATTATCCGGTGTCTGACTCGAAAAAACTTTTAATTTACTTTTATTTCGAATATTATAATTTGTGTGCAGACGAGTAAAGTTTGTTATTGCTGAAGTTAAGTCACTCGGAGGAATTTTATCAGATGGGAAGCTAAAACCGCAAAATATCGTCGAGTTGATTCTTTGAAAATAAATTTCCGCGCGCACGCCGCCGCCGTCGCGGCGCTGCGAAATCCAATTACAACTTGACTAAAATAACTCGGAGCAATTTAACACGAAGATTTCGTTACGATAAGTGCAATAATCTTCACGTACGGAATAATAGTGCTCCAGACTCATTATTGTCAATGTTCTTTTTTTTGCTCGCTTGTTATTGGACTGTCGCAGTTAAAGTCGTGGATGATGAAAAGAAACGCTTCAGTCTTAACAATTACGTCACACCTTTACAGTTGAAGTGAGTGGACGGCGTTGTTTACAGAACGGCTTTTAACACCTTCATCATTCTACTACTGAGGTTTACTTTGCTCAACGGTTCATTGCAGCTTTACTAAGAAAATTTGTGAAAATTTTCGATCATGTATTCCGCAGCATCCAAATAAAATTTACTTTTTCTACTTTTCTTTTAATCCATCGAACAAGCCATTAATTATTCCTTTGGCAACGCTATACTTTCAGCTTTAAAACAACAAACATCAAAGCCATTAGATTTTGCTAGACTAAATAAACACGATGAACAGAATAAAAATCATTACTCCCACTGCAAGAGCAGAATACGAAATAAGCACAACAGTGATTCAATTTCCAGCAATTCGGTGAAAAAATAGTAAGATCGAGGTCGTAAAAATAGCCTTCTGATATTATAAAGCTATCAGTTTCCGCGTCAAGGGTCTAATTCAATTTAACAATCGTCTTTGTGTCTCCATTCTCTTCAGATGAACCAAACTTCATTTCTATAACTCTGACTCTGATAATTCGTTCTCCAAATAAGTTTCTCGACAATTAAGAGGCACTTTCTCGTTAAACAATCAAAGAAGAAAAGAACAAATCTTTGCTAAACGAAATTGCAAGGAGTATGTCCGCCGAGAAACCCACACCGCATGTTTCATCCACTTTAAAACGTCAGATTCCTGTCGGAATTCAGCGTCGTCGTAGTAACCACGTGAAGAGGCTTGGAAGAGCGACCGCTTCTTAACTTTCCGTAGAGATGATGGAATGTCGGTGGTGAGAGGTGACAATAATGCCTGAAACGTTGGCAATGAATTATGCAATGAATAAGCTTTGCTAATCTGTGGCTGGAGCTCGGCTCCAGACTTTACTGTTCCCGAGGGCAGAGGGACGTGCCGTCGCTGCCTTTACTCAACAGAACGTTTTCCCCCACTATTTCCCGGCTTTGGCGGTGTCTCATCGCCGACCTATTATGCATTTCGTTCCTGTATGTGGACACGTATCGATTTTCTAGCTATTAACAAAAATCACCGTCGGCACGGTTCTGCATTAGAACAAAGCAATTTTGATGGAAAATTATGTAAATGTTTCGAGTTTGGACTGTAACACACGTTTCCCCCTTTCGCACGGAATTAAATAATGTTTAACGGGAATGTATATACCGTAGACGGCTATGTTAAATTTAATTTGGATACGAAAGCCGTTTTAGACACTGCGCGAGCACACGAGCAATTTTCAATTGAAATATGAACGTAGCCACCACCCAGAAATCGCGTAGATAGTGTGATTGAGATAACTGAAAGGTTATGGTAATTTCAGGTACTAACTTACGAAGGCATCGCCAATAAAGTTCAACATATCATATCAATTGGCTACAAATCTCGCGATTACGTTCAGACCAAGTCGACTCGCGGATTTTATTGCTTATTTATTCACAGACCTGTATCGGAGGCACCGAATCACATACATTCCAAATTTATGATCTTCCAAAATCACTCGATACTTTTTTGCTGAAGTGGGTAAATGGGTCACTGAAATTAAAATGACGGCAAGATTTTGTATAATTTATTGAAACAGCGCCTCTCACGGCTGCTATTTATAGGAACTCCAGCTTAATGAAGGACGTGCTTGACAACGAACGAAGAGTATAATTGAGTGAGTTCGGTCTAAAACTGAACTACTCGTCCATTGAGAGAGAAAATAGTTATATTGCCAACCACTGGACTAATTAGTACATCAGCGACTGCTCCAGTTCAGCACCAGTATCGACTGATACCAAATTTGAATAAAACATAGAGACAGTCGATTTATTCCGAAAGCGCAACTTCACAGCTCTGAATATTTAACGTAATAAAATGCACCGAAATAGATCTATCATGACACATTTATGCTTTTAATCCTTTTTATGACCTATATACTGGCACCATTCGATGAAAAAATAGGGTTTAGCAAAATAATCCCCAGATCAAATTCTAGTATTTTTCTTTTCTTTGTTTGCTTCTGGTCGCGTCTAAATGGCCCCTTTGATGTCGAAATAAGAAACGTCGACCTCTTCAACCATCGCCCTTCTCCGCGTTATGTTTATGCGAGTCTTGGGTTCGGATCGTCGGCTGCAGTCACGTGGAATTGATGAAACATTGCCCCCCAGTGCCGATAAAACGTCTCCATGCTGATATCGGAAACCTTCGTCTAATAAATTCTTTGTCAACGACAAACTACTATGTGTGTATAGAAGTCTCGAAGCAAATTTAACCCGAAACGGAATAAATTACGGGTGAGCATTATGCCTCCATTTGGCAAATAGCTTTAGTGTGAAATTAGCATTTCAAAAGAGCCGATATGAGACTTGTTGCACCTTTGTTTCTTTCATGATGTAGGTAGGTATATACGTTCAGTCGTCATGCAGACGTTTTCATTGTTTGGTCTGCGGAACAAGTTCTGATTTCGCATTCTGTTTGGATAATCCAGGATTTTCAGGACGAACCCCTACAAAATTCATTACGTTTTGATCTATTTATATGTGGTAGACGTTTGTGCCAGACCTAGTACACCTCTAACCTATCTCATATAAAATTCCGAACATACCAGAGACGTTACAAATAAATTCCGGGATGCATCGCGTCCGTAGAACGAAATTAAAACGTACCAGTCCCATATCGTCCCGTCTTATCTCCGGAATACTAATAATACTAATTTAATGAAGCAATCTCATTCCGGAAAAACCGGGGAGTAATTAATGTCCAGACTATGTAGGAACAGTAAAACGAGGAATAACAACAATATCACAGACAGCAGAGAAGCGCAGAAGCTGCACCCTGCGGCCTCAATTAAGACATATCATTTATAAAAAACGCTCGGCGAAGGGACGCAGCCAGCTTTTTATTTGGCAACCCTGCTGTTTACAGCTGTGCTAGTAACAAATGTCCGGAATTACCGTACGTGGCGCTTGTGACCGCAGATCGGGCCGTAATTTCGTTTTTGTTGCCCGATTTAATACTGTCATATCACGGACGGAAATAGAGGGGTTCAACTTTTCATCACTTACGCACAAATTTTGCAATTTTGCTGCGACCCTAATCTGGTCACCGAAAAAACAAACAAAGGAACTGTCCGAGAATCGATCTAAAATTCCTAGGTCTGGTCTCTAATCCGTTAAAACTTGGAATTGTGGGTCGGCGTTAGTATAGGAAACTGGGTCGTTTCATTCAATTAAGGTTTCTGAGGGAAGATGACTTGATTATTTCTCCTTGGGTCCTATTTGTCATGCTAATCAAAAGTTTGTACATTTTAATTACTCCAACCAAACATACACCAAAGCCTAAATACACATCTAAACGTGTTTCGAATTTCATTTTTATCTTCTTCTTTTCCTCCTCTTAGTTGTTGTACAGTTGAACGTTTCGGAAACGACGTCAAAACATAATCCGTCTGGCAATACGGTGACGGTGAAGGTTTCAACTTCAATTTCCGAGCTTTTATTTGTGGAAGGAATTAAATTTTATCCTGTTTATGAGTTGACGGGTTTCCGTGCTTCCAGAAAGAAGAAAATTAGCATTGCTGGCTGCTCGGTAATTAAATTACGCCGATACAAAATTATAAACTTTATAAGGTCTTTTATATTCTTTGCCTCCTTATTTGTTCCGTTCCGACACGTTCCTAGGGTACCCCGCCAGGAGCTCGGATAATAAACGCGGTAGAGAGACGCCCGAAAGCCTTCTATATGAGTCAAAAAGGTGCAAGATAAAGTTGCCTGTAATTGCAAAACCTTGTTTTATACTTAGCCGTACTCGTTCATAACGCTGGCCCGGTTTAATCCGTGACTTGCACCCCTGATATTGGTGCAGTTTTATGACACACTGCCCGCTTTATTGCTATTTTTAAAATAATTGCTCGTTTACGTCCAACGGGAAACCGTTTAATACCGAAATTCAATTTAAAGATTAAGTTTATGGAACCCTCCAATGGTAGTTGCACTTTTTCATCAAAAACACTTGTCCTACTGCCGGCAAAAATCGAGCCTCCATAAAATTGGCATTTCTGGATTACGACTTGTGTGCACTGGACAAATACCCGATTACTCTCTGTAATAATGCAGGTATGACACAAAATGCCTTTAAATCAACCGTTGTGTTTTAACAAGTTCGTAGAAATTCTAAATTTGCGATTACTTCTACAGTTATTATTGTCCTTAACAGAAAAAACTGAGATAAACAGGTTTCTTTTAGAGACTATTTTATTTAACCAAATGTCATCATCACTTCTAAGTCATCCAAATAATAGCTTTCACAATGATGTTCTATGAATTGAAAATATCCTGTGATCGTTAAAGTTCAAATTTGAAAAACAGAAGCCTTGTTGAAATATTTTGAAGACAGTAGGTATTATAAATAGTAGCAACTGAAACGTAGCTTTCGTAGTCAGAGTATCGTAGTATTAAATCCAAGCACAACTAGTTTTGTCCAAATTCAACTGGGTCTTAATATTCGCCAAACTATGAGTTACTTCATTATGAACATTAGATACATATTGCTCATAACAACACCTTTACCGAAGTTTTTCATTAGTATTTTCAGACCATCTACACTGCTAGATAACTGGTCTGCTAGCTGTCGGAATCTCGCACTTACGGTGTTAGTCTGGTAAACCGTTTGCAGAAGAGCTGTCAGATTCTAGCTACCTTAATTAATTAAATCCAAGCAATGCACCATATTTGAAATAACGTAATACGGTGAATTATTTGTACATTTGAAACCACCATAAGTTCTCAAAAGACGATCCATCACAAAGATAAAGTCACAAAGACTAAAAAGAGCTAACCCTCTCTAAGTTCTCGCGACTGGTTGGATTTGAGAGAAAACTTTGACAATGGTCAATAGTGTTTAGATCAGAAATCGCAACCAAGAACTACTTCCAAACAATTTATTGTTAATAATAAATTTTGTCTGATATTTACAACTATTCACAATTTTTCTTATTTCGGTCTTGTTTCGGTCCTTGACTGTGTAAACTGGGGAAATAATCAAAAGGCTAGAAGATCCTGCGCTTTTAATACAATGTCTTTTATAAATAACAAAAATCGTTGGGGATAAATTAAATGCACCATTGAGTTTATCTCGTTGAACAATCGGCTCCATTACTGCATGGGTTTTTTGAAAGAACATTCTCCCCTAGGGTGGCAATTTTGAAACAATGGCTGATAATCTAGTCCACAATTAGCGTGTGTCGTTGATAAAGCGCAAGGTGTGTGTCGTATCGACAGTGCGTAGGGCGGAACACGGCACATACAAATGGCACTTGTCGAGTCGGTATCGCTCGGTATAAATTACTGGATGCCCGCCCCAAGCAGCATGCAACACGTATGTGTACAACACACGTCGTGGAGCGATCCAGACCGGACTATTGCGAATATGAGCTTTGAAGCCAAATGAGTTTACTCAACACTTTTACCGCCCCATTATCAGACAGGGGAGAAAAAAACCCACAGCCACACAGCCGTTCGTGCTCAAGCCCAATTACGAGATCAGCGACTAGATTTTCGTCGTCCGACTCGAGTGGGAAATGTAAATTGGCCGAAAACGCAAATAAAATTATATTGGGTTTAAATATCGGTGAGGGGATTAAATCACATTTGTGACTAACCGGAATTATCCGGGAAATTATCTAAATTACAGGTGGACGGCGACGGTCGCCAAGTTGGCGAGTTTACTGGTGCTTTTGTTAAATTGAAACGTTGCCTGTGGTAATTTACCAGAACGTAATCGGACTGGAGAAGGCTTATCTTTAACACAACACCTGGTTTGTTCGTATAATGGACGTTGTTATCGAATTTACTATAGAAACACATTATCAAAGATTAGCTTTCTTTATCTTCGTTGTTCGAGACAAAGTCAAACACCTCCGCAAGTCCCTGAAAAAACTTGTATTCCGAGATCAAATTCGCAACATATGGAGCAGAAAGGCGTCTAGTTTAACTTGAAAATTGCAAATCAACTCGTGTCGGTCGACGCACCGAACGAAATAAATCTCGAAGATTCATAGGCGAAACTTCCGCCAAGCGCAAAAACACAGCATTAAAGATGGGGAAAAAAGTCGATGGGTCTAATAGGAAACAAATCGCAAACGTCAAATACCTGAGCCCCACACCAAGAGGCCTGAAAAGTGTTTCAGCAATATCATATTTTACCTGCATAAGCACTTAACATAATGTTAAAATTACTTGATTAGTTACTCGCTTATTTCGTGTAATTTCAAATAATCAATTACGTCGACTTTAAATTTACGTGTCTAGAAACAAGTAGAAAGTTTTGTAAGTCTTAGAAAATTGTTATATCCAGTTATTTACTTTTAGAAAATTGTGAAGTAATTGAATTAATTACTTAAGAACGCTGGCATTGGAAAAAATTACATTTAACAGCACTGTACGGCAACAACAATGTTAACATTCAAATACGGCTGTGTTGCTATTTCAATATTTTTCTAAAGTAATAACAGAGTTGTGCACCGTTAAATAATTAATCCACACCCGTAAAAAAGCAGCGTTTTTTCATATTTTTAGACGCATCAAGCTGATCGGTATTTTCCATATAAATATTTAACAATAATGGATACCGGAAAGTCGAATATATTTCCTTCTAAATTATTAAACAGCAGTGAAGTAACCTTTGAAATTAAAGGGGATAATCAAATCAGTTTAAGCAGATGATAAATGGTATGGCTAACAAGTTTAATGCCGTAAAAAAGGAAAAAATCGCGATTTCTCCGTAAAACTGGCACCGAACGTTTCAGATTTCAAAACCGCGTGAAAGAGCTGGAAGCCCCATAAACTTTAAACAACACACACACGCCCTTTGTAATTACGAGAGCTGGCAGCCGGTACTGCTTTATTCATTTCCTTTTCGTCCGTTTACTTTGTATCCGTAATGCAATGTTAGTGTTTCATCAGGATAATACGCTTGTGTTTATTACTTCAAATACGGCTAATAGAAGCAATTCAGCTCTCAGAGCATGATAATAACGAATGTTCATCAACCATAAACTAGCCTTAAGACCTCCGCCAAGAAAAATTCCATACTATTATGAAAGCGTTAATTTAACACACTAACGTCGCGTACACCGCCACAAAACTTCAATTATTTGCAGCGACAACACGGCTTTTTTAATTTATTGCTTGTAATATAACTTAATATTGACTCGTGGAACACACTTTGCGGCATCATAAATAAAACGGGATCAAAGGGAGTCGCGGACCGACGTTCACAAACAGCGGTAAGTGGTTCAGAGCAGGGCTCCATTAGCGAATCAATACATCGAGGGGGTCTATCGGCAAACAGCAAAATGTCATCGGGTGTCAAAGTTCGTGTCGCTTTGATCACCTTGTTTCCATTTTTCTTCTCGAGACTGCGAGACAGTAATTGGACATCCAGGCATTCCCAAGGACGCGACCACCTTCGTCTAATATAACTAAATGCAATCAAGAACGTCTTAAAATCACAAACTAGAGAGATTATTTCTTTTATTTCCTGGTGTTTTTTTTTGGATAGACGTCATTTTTGGTGCTGGAAAAATCCGGACAGACCACAGGACTCCATCGCCTCGTTGAATAATTGCGGGTCGTAAAGCCGCGCTTTCATCAGACGCGGCTTATAATGGCCCTCCAGCTCCATATACTTTTTAACTCATAGTTGCTTTGATTGCCGTCCATAAATCGTGTCGGGAATGTCTCCAATAATCTCGATGGGAGGATCGGAGCTTGGCCGGTCCGGGTCTTCAATTATCCTGAAGCTTGTCATTTGGTTTTCAAAGCAGTTTCCAGGGTCCCGGATCCTGCTTTGCATATGTCTAATAGACAACCACTAGAGCGCCCTTCCAGGATATTGAAATTGTCCAACACCCACCCATATATAAATTATGCGAACACGCCTTAACGAAATTCGATATTTTCTCTCTACGAACGTCGTCCGAATTTATGTTTACCGGAAAATTTACTTGCCTATCTCTTGAATTTAATAATTTTTTTGTTCTTGCTCCGGAGACAGAATTTGTTCTTTTCAAATGAATAAATCCTAAGGAGTAACAAAAGAGTTGCGAAAGCAAAAACCACGACCCGCAAGGAAATACACCGTTCCGGATTTGTTCTTCGGGAGAATTTATGGTCGATGGAGTACGGGGCGGACTCAGATTCCGGCCATTGTTAGAATACCACTCACGGACTGGTGAGGTATAACACATGTATAATGATTACTACATAAATGTTAATTAAGCTTTGACAACGGCAGCTACGCCCTTCTACATGGCATGGCGTGCTTGCTTAGTCGACAAAACAGAATACGGGATGAGATTACTAAAACTGGATGCGTCTGCTCGATCCTTGTGTTGACATTATACGGTTTCCTCTTGATAGAACGTATAAACGTCGCAATCACAGCGAAAACACTCCGAAGGCGGTTTTTGTTGCTAACCGCACCGGTGGTATATGCAAGTGCAACGCAGAAGCACCCGGAAGCGTCGCTTTAATAAAACACGACCGTGCAAATCCGAAGATGTATTAACTCCCAGTTCTGTCGGCTTCCGGGCCAATGTGGAACTATCGCATATTGGCTGTGTATCTTTCCGGTGAGTTGATTTTTACGTGGGGGGATTGCGAATAAATGTTGATTTAAAAGCCGAAACAGCTTTCTTACCCAGACTTGGACGGAAGATTATTTAATGTCGGCCTGCTCAATTTGAGCGCCAAATATTAGCACTAACGCAAAATTAATCTTTATCTTTACAAAACTTCAAATTTCTCCCCCTATTTACCAACTCTCAATTTATGAAAACATAAAGTACATCGCCCGTCGGTTTTTCCTCGAAAATTTTGAATAAATATCCCATCAATTATAAAGCCAAATTATCGATTAAAACTTCCTAAAAAACACTAGAATTAACCTCTCTCGTCGTCTTGTGTTAATTCTGTTGATTTAAAGACGATATTTAATTTCTGTTTTGACTTATTTTTTTCAGTTAAAACTAGATTTATTTCTCTCTTTAGTTTTATTGTGCTTCTAATTATATTTTGTTTAAACAGGAAAACAGGACAAGCAAAAACACTCATTTATTCTTTGTTTAAAAATCTTTCTTCTTAACCTGTTTACTTGAGCTTTTACATCACTCCAGACGTCACTTGAAGGTATAATTTTTTGATATTACAAGTAGAAAAAAATTGCAAAGTAAAAAGTTTGTTCATGAAATTTTTGAAACTTTTATTTCCACTACTCGAAATCTTTCTCAAGATAAAGGATATGTCTAATTGATCTACATGACTGAGGCCGCCGCATGGTGCACGCATTTAAGTAATTAAACACATTCTTGTGGATGCATTAACTAAATCAAAATTTGATAAATGAAGCGAGTTCCGACAATTTGCTCTTTCGCCGACACGAAACATGCACAACACATCCAGTAATTTCAATTAAATTGATCGGTCGAGACGCAGAAGTAATTAAGGCCCTTTGTTGGCGAGCATCTAGGGTTTTCTCGGTGGTGATGGCGCATTATACGCCGCAGAGCAACCGTAGACAAGCCGTACAGTGGGGTGTGTCTTCAGTAACAGTTAATAAACTCCCATAGAGTGTCACTTGTTTAATCCTAGTCGAGAGGTGTTCGGTGGAGACCCTGCCAAGGCAGATGGGAACGAAGTAAGTGGCTAACAGGTGTAAGCGATGCTTCAGTTAACTCGATGGCCATTTGCCGCTAGATTAGCCAACATACGGACTGCAAAATTACACCGTTCCCGCACACTTCTTTAATCTCTGTTTAAGCTGTCTTCGCTCAACCCTTCCAGCCCGGATGCAACGACGATTTAGAGAGAAAACGGTTCGTGGTTATAATTAGAGAACATTTTTGGAGATCAAATTTTATATTCTACCAGAGGTTCGCCTTATTTTCGTGGGAATAAAGTTTTCCCTTCGGAGTCGAAACAAGGCAAAAAAATGATGGGGAGTTTATTTGATTTGTTTTTCAACGTTGTTTCCTTTTGAAAGCCTGTATGAATATTAAAACTTCCATAGGCAACAATCGGCCCGCGGGGACAGTTTATACAAACTTCTGGATTAAACTTGGAGAACGAAAACGTACGATGGATAATTTTTTCCTTTCAACTCGTCTATTAATATAAACAGTTTCAATTTAGCAAACTTGTCTTGTTCAGAATTGTAAAAAAAAATTGTATTATCCCGGCGCATCCACCATTTTTGAAAAACAAACTAAACTCAAATGTAACTTATTGTCACTTATATTAGCATAAACAGTATCAATTTATAAGAACTGTAAACTCTGCATTAGCCTGGCGCATCCACCATTTTTTTAAACAACCAACTCAAAAATGCGTTTGCAATAAAATGAAACAAAAAACAACCATGACATTTGGTCTCGTATTAAGCAAATTTTAAATTTGTATTTTATATTAGTTCAATAAATTAATAATCATAAAACTTACAGCTAAATAAAAGTAAACATAAGCTTGTGGTATGAGTTATCCATTACATTTAGATATATTTTCCACCGCTTACACCTATTTCCCAGTCATGTGATTGCAGCACTGTAGTATAAAAAAAACACATTTCCGTAAATGTTTTGGACTTTGTGTTTTGATTCAATTTCAGATTTACATTTTGCAAAAAAGAATTAATTCACAACTACACAAACTAATTAAACTGAGAGTAACAAACCAGTGATTGCCTGCTTTCATTTAACAAATTAAAAATTTCCAGCAACGCCAAACATAATACATTTAAAAAATGCAGTATGATAGAAATCAAAAGCTTTCTACTTGACGCCAATTCGAAATTTTATAAACAATTCGTTAAAATTTGGTTACAAGAAATTCGATATTTCTTGTTGAATGACAAAAACGTCCCTTTGCCGCGTTTTTAACCCGGAAATGTGAGTGCGCACCGCATCTGAATCCTCCAACACAAAAGACGGATGACAGTGTCATATTGAGTTATTTTTTGGCACATAAACTCCCACAGCCACAACATGGAGAAACGAAGTTATGAAGTGAGTCCGGGCGCACCGGAATATTGTTATTTTTGCGCTCGTTTCGGGTTCGTTTTATCGTCATTTGCAAAGAAGAAAGTGGCAGTGCGAGGCGTCCGTATCGCGACGATGGAACCTTTTTAAGTCGCGCAGTCATAAACAATTTCTTTAGAGGTACTTTATCATTTTATTAGGTAATTTCCAAGTATATAAAGTAATATCCACGGGAGTTTATAAAAAATGCCAGGAGACGAGCCTGTCTAAATCCTTGGCTAATATAAAACTGAATAAATCTGAACACAACCGTGCACATACACGAGAAGAGTGAGGAAAAAAGCAAAAGGGATCTTCCAGCTCGGCTGGCAAAGCACATTATAAAGGTTTATATGAAAAGACATTACGGCGAGAAGAAGGCGTGTTCTGCGAGCATTCTTCAACGACATCCATCTTGATGGTTTGAAAGACAGCGGGGACAGAACAACGCTTCGCATAACGCATTATTGACGCGCCACACATACACACATCCGTCCGATGTATACATACACACGTTCTTTGATGGAAATTGTATCTCTGGCAAACATATTGAATTTAAGACTACAGAAGCAAAATTTCATCAACGTCAGGTGCTTTGCATGCGGACGTCTTCACAAAACGTGAAAGAACGCCGAAATGACGTCAAATTAGAAACGACCTCGTACTCGAGAAGACGCCATGTCTTTTGATTCGTTCCTGAATCTTATCGCAAAATTAATTTTTCCGGTGGTAATGTGAGGAAAGTGAGCTCGACTCGCTCTTTAAATTTCGAGCTCAGCTTCAAACCCGAATATCAGACCAACCAACGACAAGGTGAACGAGATTCCGGGCCTCGAAGGCCCCACGCCAATTACGGAAACAATTTGAAAAAGGAATTGTAATTCGGTCGGATCTCGCTCGGATTCTACAAGACTGTTACAGCGTATTAAAAATCGCGATCGCTCTAATACAATTTAACATTCCGACCTACACTGTTCGTGAGCCGTTTCACGACTAAAACGCCCCACGTTCGAGATATTTGATCGCTTCAAAAAATATAAAAATAAAATTAAAGTTGTGTGACGATAAGCCATTTTCCGAGAATTCAAATGATAAGCAATAACAGAAGCAATTTCATTAGAAAAATTAAAATGCGTCACTTCTTGAAACTGTTGAAAGACTTGGTAAATCGGTTAGTCTCATCTTATTATTTTTCTTTATTATTTATGGTACAAGATATGCCAAACTTTTCCACCTGCAAAAATAATAACTAAAATCATGTAGATATGAATTATATAAACGTTAAATTGAAAAGTCAAAGGACACAGATGAATGCATTCTACAAAGTAAATTCAGAGGAGCACAACTAAATTAAAAATTATTGCTACTATTTATTTTTGCAGGACCTACAAAAGCACAAAATTTAAAAAAATTAGTAAAGCCATTTGTCGTTTCTGATAGTGAAATAATTAAGCTGGGGTTACCTAGATGAATACCGGTCAATTTGCCGAATACCCTGCACACAATAGCCAACCCTCGAGCTTTATTAACCATTCCACCAATCAAAGCAACAACATTACTGTAATAATTAATTCTATTTTCAAACATGTTTATTAAAGTCCAGCTATGACACAGTGATCGACACATATTTTTGTAATGTTTGACTGATTCAATTACGATTCTGACGCACTTTTCCCCAACATCAAAAGGTCGAATCGATAGACCCGATCCAAAGGTTATTATATTGTTAAAGGGACGTATTAAAAACGAAATTGGAAGTGGCATTACGTCGACAGGAACTAGGTAATGCATGTAAGTGTTTTGTAAGTGGCAACGTAGATCCGACCACCATACTAAGCAGGCCCGTGATGGCAAGGGCGCCATCTGGCCCAAGCCAAAGGTTAAGTGGAGGGGCTCTACGACGTCGTTCCTCTAAATGCACTCCAAAAATCCCCCAAAAATAAGTGGTCCGACCACCATCTTCGGTTTGTTAAGAGAAATGGGCGTCACTAGTGACGATATGTCGGCTTATTGTGATGCAATCAGTCGGAGTGTGCTTTAAACTCTCCTTTTAACTGAGAACCCATCGAGCCCTATCAAATATTTAAGCGACAGCCATGAAAGATTCCGGCGTTTCGTTCCCTGCAGCCGCCCCCCGTCAGAATTAATCTGGAAGATAGTAGCGGGCAAGACCATAATTCAGCGGCGGACGTTTAGAAGCGATTGAAACGTTCGAGGAACACTAATGTGTTCGAAGAGAGAGCAAAAGCTTTAAGTGGATGGGCGGTCCGAAGAGAAACGGCCAAGAAGTCTACGGTCACTGCTTTCGAATAAACGTCGACGAGTTGGAAGTTTGAGTTCTGATGGACAAACATTGATCCGTGCCGCCACCAGCCTTGCTGTTTGTAAAACAAGATGCAAATACGTCATGGAGGCTGAGGCACGGTACCAGAATCAACATTAATTTAACTTGGATGTAAATACTTTTACAAATGGAAACTGGGGTCGGGTCAACATAAATCAGAGGGCTCCTGATATGGGTCTTTCATTGGTGTCAAATCTGAGAGACTCCAGTTCATAAAGTGAGAAAGAGTTGCCGGCAACAAAGTAACATCTTTGCCTCTTGGCTCGGATAAAGCAAAACCGCAACGTCGCTTCATCACTCGGTGTAATATCAGCCATAATCAGAACAAATCCACCTGTCTGGCCGGTAAACTCGGCAATAACCCATTCGTGAAATTTTTAATAAAGAAAAACTGCCTGTAAAACTTTTAATAAAGCAGAAAAGAAAATAAGCGTTTCTCCTAGATATTCGAAAAAATAATGCCTTCTCCATCTACCCGCAACTTCCATTCTCATCGACATAACCGTTTAGTGTTTTACACTACTTATCGCATCCGGCGCATCCACCATTAATGCGGATAATGTCGACATATTTATTTTTTCTTCGTACAAAATGTTGCAATTACTTTTTCGCCGCTTTTATGCAATATGCGTTGGAGAAAATGTGTTTCTGGGAACAGATTAGTGTTTTATGTGTTGTGAAAGCCTCTGTTCCTAATACGGCTTTTAGTGCACTAACCACTGTTACATGGAGTCGTAAAACTCCCGGTGTGTGCACCGAGCGGAACCGCGAATCGCTCGCTATGGCGTCGCTATTAATGGTATGTTTTACTTTTTCTGTTAATGAAAATGGAAAAAGAAATGAATAACGTGGTTTGCATCTTTTCCACTTTGCAGCCGAATTGAATTCGAAGGTAACTCAAACTTGATCAAAAATACGATAATTAAATTACTTTTCAAAACAAAGTTTTTTTTACTTGAGAGCGTGGATACATCGTTGAGGTAAGTCGAAGGGAAAAGTTGTGTTGTATCGATCGATTGCTGAATACCAGATTTAATTACATGCCGCAAAATCAATCGAATTAGAGAAGTTTGGGCACAAATTATTAAACAACAACAACTCTTGTTATGGCTGATGCTACGAAATTAACGCAGTAATTGATTTAAAACCTACAGGGAGACAACACTGCACACAAAAGAATGGAAATGTGTTACTCGATAATGTAATCTGCATAACGTGAATCAAGTTTACCGCCGCCCACGTCGGTATTTGCTATTATTACAAAGTAATTTCAAACATACACATTAAAACTAAAAATTCGGACAAGTTCAATCCTAGTTTTTGTTTTTCTCTGCATTACAGATTATAGAATACATGCAGCCAACAATTGTATAAGAGATTTATTTTCGGTAATATAGTATAATATGATATTAATAATCAAGTGCTGCGTAAATATAAATTACTAAACAAAATGTTTGAGTATAAAAAAACAAATCCAATTGGTTTGTTTTTATCAACGAATCGTTTCATTTGGAGTAAAAGCCCGAAACGTTTTTACGCTGCTCTCAAAGTTTCTAGATTACACAAAAGTTCATAAACGAGATTATAAAAATCTGACTCCTGACATGTATATGAAAATTGCGGGCAAGTCCAAAAGCCGTGATGAAAACAGTGCAGAGTTGCGGTTCATCTGTCTGTTAAAAATCTCGTCGCTAATAAAGTGCAACCCTGCCGGATTTTTGTGTATAAAAGGTGTGTGTCTCTGGCGATGACAGCCACAATAATTGCGTTTAAGCAACTTTGCAGTTAATCCGTTAAACCGTGACGTTCTCTTCCCGAGAGTGAAGCCAATTATGTGAGAAAAGTTGTTTCGGAAAAGTTACCAGGACACAACGAGAGTAAATACTATGAATTAGAATGCATTAAAGTTCCATAAAGTTGGCGACACACTAAAATGCAGATTAGGAGCGTTAATTCGCCTCCCGGCCTCGTCCCTTGTACCACCTCGTTTCCTTATTAGTATTCAACGGTCGCATCGCTTGTTTACTTTCGATCTCGCTTGTTCGCGTCCCACTTCCGGCGGCAGTGCGTACGCAATCTCAAACAAACCGCACCAACAACAATATTCTTGTCTCTAATGCCGCATAAAAGGGCATCAATCGCATATCGGTTTTCAATATCTCATTTGATATTCGGCCGGAGTTTGATCTTTTTGCGAATTTATGTGAGAGACGGTAGCGAGTAAACCGAGATGACGCGAATACCGGAGCATCGTATTTAGTTTCTTTTGATGGCACGTCGAAGTGTTGCCAGCTACATTGGTCAAATTCTGATCTTTGTAACAAGAGGGAACGCATCAAAGAAAGAATTTCCAAGACCAGGGGTGCAGTGGAAGAGAGCAGATGGCTTCGAGCTAACATCATTGTTTTCGTGTCCCAAGGAAACACTTTGCACTTTCCACTTTCCTACTCGGCCATAAGAACTAATTTAAAAGACTGCAGCTGTATTATGCCCGACCTAAAATATTGCTCCTGGCTGTATCGATCCCATGCACCAAAACAAGATAAGGTCTCTTATTAGAAGATTACACTTTTTGACCACAAAGTGTAACTATTTTCGCCATAAACATGATGTTTCAAAATTCATTTGAAGGTTGAATAGTTTCCAATTAAAACCTTCCAATATCGGTTTCAGAATAACAACATAGTTGCTAAAACACGTACCTTGTTTTTGTTGTCGTTGTTCCACTATTAGAATTCGAGGATAAGTTTAGGTATTCAAGGCCCGCGTAAATACGTTGGACGGCCCATTGTGGAACGAACAATGGTCAGTATGTCGACGCTGACCGCAAGATTAAATAATGGTAGGAACGGGTTTTACATTTGTGCAACCACCATTCGATGAAAACAAGGGAAAGTCGAGCTTGCTCCAGCTTTTTAATCCCAGACGAATACGAAAACCTTCATTAATTAAGTTCTCACCGGATTATTTTTGACTTTTCATTGATTCTAATCGGAGAAAGAAGATACCTATTTGCAGAGAATTATCACTTTACTTTTCTTTCAAACCAATCACTAAAGAGTTTCATGTAAGTCAATAACTAAGTTGGTACTAAATTAGTTTCATATTAAACTTATGAAATAAGTGGCTCAATACTCATGTTCTGATCAATATCAATTTCATTTTGACAAGAGCTCTTCCTGCAACTTCTTCAAAGTTAGACTCAGACGGCTTAGACATGAAGTAGTTATTAACTAATTTGTTATTCACGTCGAATTGAAAAGCACCCAAATTCAAAAGAATAAATAAATCTAGACACAAATACGACCATAAGCCGCCAGAGGTGTCACCACATGTGACTTGTTCTAAAATTACTCCAATCAAATAGATTTGTTCTTGCCAATTTAAGCATTTATAAACTGATAAATATATAAGTCTGTACAACAAATAAATAAATTTCAAACCATTATACACGCCCTAAACTTGACGCTTATTTTTATCAGGTAATTGCGTATTTGTAAATCATTTTACTAAAGTGTTTTAGACTAAAATTCTTAATATCACATGCTAAAAAAGTGGCCCAACTAGGTGTCTTGTGCTGATTCTGGAACGTGGCTCAGACATTTACTTATGTAATATTAGCACCGTATTAGCACAATGCAATTCTAGAAAACTAGAGCGAAAATAACCGTTAACGTTCGTTTATTATTCTCCTAGAAGATAATTGAATGATAAAAATCTGGAGCAGTCATTAGCTAGTGACATAATAAAACGGTATGTTATTAAAATTACCTCTGAACCAAACACAATAAAAAGGTAGCGTTTATAACGACCGTAAAATGACACATACTAGCTTTTCAAGAGAAATGACGATAATTTTACGCTTATAATAAAGCTCGGGTGTAATAATCGAACAAAACATAAACCACTTTCCGAGTCTTATCTCACTAAATATTTGCCTCTTTCTGTTTCAACAATTTTAATTAAGCATTCGGCATAAAAGCGTAATCGCGAACAAACAGGTGGCGTTATGGTTAGATAACCTTATGATTTCGTCGTTTTCTGAGAAGCCATAAACAACATAGTAGCGTTATGAATTCCTCTCACTGCCGTCATCTCCTCTAAGAAACTTTTTATATTTCAATATTCTAATTTAGTCGAAGTAGGGTGGCTCTTTTTTACGTAGGAAAGAGCAATGCATCACGTCGGATACTTTTTAATAACCGTATCCCGTTGAATTATGGCGATGCAGATACACCTTCTGCCCCCGTAATTCAGTGACGTGTATCCGTTTGAAATATGCCCCAATCGACTAATGCATATATTCCGGGTGAGAGGACGACCGGAATTCGCGTGCTCCTGTCGATAACACGCACCGGAGAAACGTTGGTCCAGAACGCGGTAGCGGTTTATTACCTGGCCACAAAAGGACGCAGGATTTGCGCTGATAAGCCCCGATTTAATTTTGCGGCGATCCCGACCGGACGTCAACGCTTGATCTTGTTTTACATTGTTGTTTCGTTCGGCCGTTCTCCGGTCTAATGTTTATGTATGGTGCAATGGCGGCAACTGTTATTGGTTTTGGTTGAAAGAGCAACGCGACCGTTTTCATTAATCTGCTGCGCGATATCTGACGTGATCCAAACCGAATCACGCCCAGATTCATTTATATCATACTGCCGAAACGGCTCAACGGCCTACGTCCGGATAGGTTTTAAACTGATTCGACGCCATTCACGACCGATTTATGAAAGATGGGACCGATAGCGAGCTGAAAGACACGCCAATATTGCACCAACAATATCCGGTTTACCCGGTTTTTCAGCCGTTGCTTTATTTTCATATTGCTTTGGTACGAGATTAGTGCATGAACGCCAATACGTAACACCAACACGCCAGATCGGACGCAGCTATTATCTCTATCGAGCGGTATTTTTAGACCCGGCGCCTCCACCATTTTTTACCTCCGCATAAAGTGAAAAATATACCCGGTAAAAAAACGACTAAATTAAATTAACAACATCTTTATTGCTCAACATGTAATTTGTTGCTACAATTAAACACGAAGCAAGTTTAATTTTGCACTCAACTTTCACGAATGTACAAAAGAGAATTAATTATAAAACTCGAACACAATTAATCAAACTCTCATTTACGAAATAAGTTTCGTGAGTATATTCACATGACTTTTTAATATGATACACATGTATTTCTAAATTCAGCACGTAACAAACAGAGTGGTGTTGTAATAAGTGTGAGACTGCAAGAGAATTTATTTCGAGAAAGTAAATATTTTTTTCCAAAACGTAATAAAAGAACGTCCGCTGACTTTGTATTCGTGTAGTGAAATTATTAATCATTTAAGCGGATATCTTCCCGTATAAGAATAGAACGATCCTGCAGCGCTTATCCTGTAGAAGGAAGCCTTTCATAATGTAACCCGACTGTTCCGAATCCATACTAAAACAGTCGATCGCGCTTATGGATCGAGAGCCCGGTAACGGACACGTTTCCCGTGTCATTAATCGTGCAACCCCCAATAGTTGTCGATGCACTATGTTGATGATCATTAATAGTTTTAATCGTCGCAATATTTCTCGTCGCGACAGCGCCCTCCGATATCGCGCGAATGGAACGCGACATTTGATATATGGCTCCGGGTGTTTGCACGGGCGTTCAACAGTTGGAAGCTGGTGTATAAACGATAGGAGACGCTTTGACAAATGCACTCCTCCGAATTGATTGGCGAACTAATTGTGCGCACCGACACCTGAGCTGGTTTTTATTTTCGGAGGTGTTACGTCGCTCGATCGCGACAACTCGACGACGCTTCGTATCACTTTACTCCGGATTTGATCGTTTAATCTGTGCACACTTTATTCCGCCGTTTCATTTTCCTCGGCGTAATCCCTCGCTCGCTACGTCATCTTTCATCCCCATTGTTCTTGACGTTCGATGCTTATATTGCGAATTCGGCCCATTGTTCGACGGCAATTACGCAGGTGCCGGCAATCTGATTAGTAGACGCGAGGATTGTTAATACACCTTCTTGGTGAGGTGCGCGCGCTATCATTTCACGCCTGCCAACGTAATCGGATTTCTCTATGCGACGATCAATCAACTTGGATTGTGCTACACTCACACACCTTCCAGCAGAAATACCCATTAGCATTTATTAAGACATTCGTCAAAAATGGAAACCAAAAGAAGCTTTTCCTCACGCACTTTGCCTTGCTGATACGATTCGAAATCCAGAAATAACGGCGGTATTCTTCACTTCATATTCCAGTTGAATGACGTTATGACGTCGAAGAGATTGGATTCTGCTACGAAATGGCCACGAGGGCAGAATATAATTTGACATTATTACAAAATCATCTTGCATGATGTCTCGTTATCGAACGTGCGACCAATAACAGCAACTTGCGCTCTTGTTACAGCTTGCTGGCTTCGCATATTGCGTGTATCGAAATATAAAAAACATATTTTTTGAAATTCAACATTTCATGCCTTTTCCTCGTTAAAATTGACAATTGTCAGACGAGACGCTAGAAAATAGAGTGAGAAAAATATGATAACCGCAATTTCTCAATTGACACAGCCTCAGCATATTATAACTTTGTTCAAAAATGTTTCGTAATTTAGACGAAAGAAAATGTACTTATGTTCTTCTTTAGAGTGTTAGATATTCGAATTAGGAATCGGTTTTTATTTTTATTGAAGAGATTTTCATGGAATGTAGAAAGTAAAAAAAATCTATTATACAATTAAAAAACGTCTCACTGGTTCAAGTATGGTTTTATCATGTCTCAGTCAAGACCATTTCTCATTAACCAAATACATTTGTGACTTGTTTATCTGTCAGGATTCCAGTAAAACTTCTAATTTTTAAAAAGGATAATATGCAAATCCAGATATAATCCGATCAACGGTAATGGTTTCCATTTCAATTCCTACAAAGTAAATAAAAAATGTGAAGCTTTTTAATTTCGTAAAAGATTTATTAAAATCGAATCCCGTCAACGCGTATCTCGTCCTGTAATCAGTCAAAATAAAATTAAAAATTTGCATAACGTTTTAGCGAAAAACGACCGGCCGTCTTTCGCTTTAATCTTCCTTAATTTTTAGTTGTTCCCCTTTTACATTTAGAGATTAATTTAAATGCAGGTAATACACACTAATGAATTTGTTTCACCTCAAAACTTTTCTTCAACTGATTTCGAACGAAAAACGAAACTCAAGTAAAAAACAACAAATTAATTTAACTTAACCCCTTATTGCATTTAATATAAAACTTTTTAGCCACATTAGAAAATGTGCACTATTTATCAAATTAGTAATCGATATGTCATTAATGATAAAAACAACCTTCTCAAATACAGTGTCGTTATGCTAACACCACAGTGATGAAAATATATTCGTCAATAACCATCACATTATGATAAAAAACAACAATTTTTCATCAAAATACAACTTCATAATGTAGCCCCCAAATACGCTCCAAGCAATAATAATTTCGAATGTTTTCAAAAGTGTTAAAATATATGTTGTTTTGACAAATGAATTCCCATTAAAGTTATTAAAATAACCATAAAATAAAAACAGAAATAATAAAAACTCCAAACAGTTCCCGATAACTTCATTTCATCCATTGGAAATTACTTACTTAAACTAAATTATTCAAACTTCATTGAGTAAAATGATTTTTTTGTACAGAAAACTTAAGCGGATAAAAAGTTATGCCGTTGTCGTTTATTTCACAATTAAACCTAAACCCTTTAATTTCGGCGTCGAGGATTAGTACGAAGTCCTTTGTGATGAATCCGTGTGACAAAACGACTAAAAAGGAGTCCAATGAAAAATTCATATACGTGTACGTTCCGCTTCTCAAATAAAGTGCACACACATAAAACGAGCCGAAATCGTCAAAGCAAAACCTGGGAATGCAATATTTTCAACATAGAAAAACAATCCAAGAATATGTAGGCGGAACAAGACTGTAATTCAGAAACCTATATATAATGGAAAACACTAATAGGATTGCAGAAATGAGCTTTGTACGGATCCACTCAAGAAGCGACGTCAAACACAATAATAATCCCGAAAAGGATGGAGGTGCCCTTATATCCCTTGACAATTTCCTACAAGATAATGACAAAACTATAAAGCACATAAAATCGAAAAACGACAACATCATTAAACTACTCTACTTAATTAGATAAAAAAGCATAAATGTTCAAAATGGGGGGAGAGAGAGAGAGGGAAAGCAGATGAGACAATACTAACTAAACTAATCTAGCAAGGAGCATTAATTAATTGGATTGATTCGCTTAAAACGGTCGCTAATGAAATTGAAAGACGCAAACCTTTAGGTGGGCAATTAATCAGACGTTTAAACGGCGATCCGGTAAAGAAATAATTATCGAAAGAGTCGCATTTCCGAACTGTCGCCCTCCAAACCTAATTAATTATCATTTAGAAAGTCACAAAACGTCCACCAGATTATACATAATAAACACACAGAGGGAACGCTCTCTGATGTGATGGTTAAAAGCTTTTTCCACCGGCACTAACTAATTAGTGACTAAAAGCCAGGATTATGTCCAGAGGGTTTGTGCGAAAATTCAAGCCGGAAAAAGAAAGACAACATCCGATTACTCATAAAAGAGTTTTTTGTGTTGACTAAATCGAATGATTAGTCGACTGAATGAAAAATACAACGAACAGCTTTTAAACTCCCAATAAACAATTCGAACCATTTAATGGAAAAATTATTCTCAAGCCTACAGAAAAAATTAAACAACTCCTCACTCCCCGAAACAAATTCTCTTTTAACAGTCAATAAAATTAATATAACTCGCATTATAACTTCTCGTTGAAAACATTTTACAACTCCTTTAAAACATTTCCACAAATAAGAATTCTACGCCTCAAATTTACTTCACAGGATGACTCTGACGAGAGACCTGAAAAATTTACATTTTTTTTTCGATATTCAACTTCTGAAATTAGTTAAGACACTTCTTGAGTTAATAATTTAAATAAACCCTATATACAAACATTGTCCCTGTTCCAATTTAAGTTTGCTTATTTCCTAAAATTAAGCGATTCTTTTTGGATACTCGTATTTATTTCCATCTAATCTGTAATTCGGTCCTAATGTTTCCTTGTTTATTTGCTACAACGCGCAACGAAGAAAAGAAAAATGACTCAAGTTTTACAGTGAATACGTTTTGATATCTTGAAATATTAATTCAGAATATATCGCACCCACTACACCTAAAATTTACTTCTTCATAAATTACAACGAAACATAAAACAAAAGAGAAATACTGAAGTTGTCAACTGTTTCATTACGTTGTGACAGTTATTGAATGACGCAATATGGCGTTCCCTAGCGACTCACAAAAACTTATATTTGACATTTAATTAAAAATTAGCCAACTGTTGCAGATTTAATTATACAAAACGATGTTAAAAATTAACCGTTCCGCTTAAAGATATAATACTCTTTAAACGATTAACATCTCCATTATAATAATTACAACCACCAAAAACCCTCATCAACATATGCATAAGCTTGTAGCCTGACGAAAAAAACCAAACAACAAAATTCAACCGCCGCAATATCGATTACACATTAACCAAAAATTTTCAAAATATTGTATCGTTCGCCATCTACCAGCAAAGTACGAAACAAAAACGACCAGCGCCATCTGCGATGAAAATCCCTTTATCTAGTTCACCACTGCAAACTACGACTACAGAATCCTTTTAGCAGAGATCACAACCTCGTCGCTACACACTCACACAGTTGGCTGTATTGTGCCCAGCAGGATTTTGAGTAACTTCTCTAGATGGCGCAATTTTGAGAAAAGCTACCGCGCTCAATAATTCAAACAGCTTTAACGCCTAAACGCTCCATAATTGTAATATGCTTCCTCTTTTCGATAATTAGCTCATGATGCTTCCTCTCCTCGATAATTGCTTCCCAAAGATTTAGTGATATTTGATGATTAAGGAAAACGACACGTCTTGACCTTTATTTATGGCTGCTTTTAACGAGCAAAATCAATTTCTCTGTAATGTCAAATGCAGACACTCCACCAATATCGATTTTTATTGTGTGTCAGTAAAAAATAGACGAGTTTTTCTACGCTGATTGCATACTATTGAAATGCTAATGAACCGATACGGCTGTACCAGATGGAAAATAATTAAGGCCATTTCCCATCGTTTGGTTCGATGACGAATCGAATTACTTCGTCTGGAGTATTATTTCCACCTACGTATTGGTTTAGTTAGAGCGTCAGTGAATAAAGATGCTCACTCTATTTATTACTTTTCCCAGAAAAGACAAAATGCACACTAATACACCTAAGTAAATAACATAGCAATTGCAGAAAAGAGAATAAAATACAGCGTTTCAAAGAAATTTCCTACCGTCTTCGACTTTTGTATTTTACTTCTATGAATCAAATCTAAGATTTTTTTTGTAGAAAATCTGTCGTTTCTCAAACGCAGTTTTCGCAAATGTAAATAAATACAGCTAAACACGTTACTAGGTATGCACTCTTTGTGGACTATATATTTCCATTTCCATGACCATTTCACAACAGCGTATGGTTACTGAAAATGTACAGTTTAATCCTTCATAGCCGGAAATGCCAAACTTTCACCCACTTGGTATTGTATTCTTTCATGTGCAACTTGACAACATAATTGCTCTAATATGAAAACAAGCGTCTCCAACTGTAAAAATTTAAATAAATTGATGCAACGGAATCCAACAGAAAAATGTAAATTCAGGTCCTCCTGCAGCAAAAAACGTCCTCTGCTCAACTTGACTGTATTCGAAATCAATAAAACCCACGAAGTTAAACTTGTAAGATACCATTTGAATAATTTATAACAAAACAATCTATTCCACTGCGACGCAGAAAATGAGCTCCAGTCCAGAGTAAAAAATCTTCCAGACGTCGGGTCATGAAAGTGCAAGTTTCCAATCTTCTGCAGCCTCACTGCACCCTCACTCCCAATTCTCGGCTCTCGAAAGCGTCAACTCTGCCTGGTTGAAACGTCAAAAGCCGACGTTAATCATACCCCCCAAAGTGCGAAACGCGATCAATTCGTATCCAAAGACCGAAATATATGTACATGTTATGCGCTGAACCAAATTGAATGTATGTTGTACTCACCGTTGGGACAGCAGCAGTGGTGGCGGACGCCGCGTTCGAACACGCCTCCGCGACACCTGCAATTAATCAAACGTCAAGCTTTATGAATATACAACGAAATAGGGGTGAATGTGCAGTATTCATGATGGCCGAGAGGCCGCCTCGACTTGCCCTTTCGCAAGAACCTTTTCGCACCTCGTAAAAATGCCGTGGAGGCTAATCAAACACGATGAATCATTAATGAGAGTGCCGGCGTCGTTCTGGTCTGCCGACGCGAACCGACATAAACTGACGGCCTAATTTCGCACAGCGTCCCCTCAAAATTGAACGCTGATCCCAACTGAACCATCGGCAATATTGCCTCCAATGCCAGATAATTAGTGAAAGTCCCCAATTATGCATCTATTCCGTCTCGAACAATCAATACAGAATCTCTTGGTCTCAGCCCAAAGGGCACCACTTTAGCACCCGTACTACCCTCTGGGCCCAGAGTGGACTTCGTCAGCGGACTGAACGTTTTAATAGAAAATGATTACTCGACTACAAAATTAAAGAAAGTAAAAATAAAATCAATGATGTAGATAAAAATCAGTTAGTGCTGGCAAAAATGTATAGTTACTGAATTATTCGTAATTACTGGTTTTTTCTTAAATCGCTGAAATTCTAATTGTTATTCAAAAAATTCAAAGATTGCCAAATTTAGAACAACTTCTTGCTTGAATACGAATAACATCGTACAAAAAAAGCTGAAAGCGCCTTATTTGGACTAAAAACGACGATTTCCGCATTTCGCATAAGTTGATTTTTTACGGTTTCTCTTTTAAAAACAACCAAAGTAGCTTGAAAATCGCTCAAATCGTGCCTCTTATTTAATCAAGAATGTAAATTTTTGAACTAATTTCGCTAACATACGTTCATATTTAGGTTTCTCACTTGTAAAGCGTAACATCAAAACCAAGAAAGCAAAACATTAAATTAAATTTAAATGTCAGTACTGATTTAAATGTTTTGTTCAAAAGTAGAACCAAGAGAACAAAAACTGGAACATACCTTGCAAAAATTGTTTCAAAATTCCAAAGATTTGAAAGACGTATATAGACGATAATTTAGGATTCACTCAAATCATAGTTGTATGCTACAAGTAGTTCCGACAACAGTTTGAGGAAATATTCATCAAAAGATTCATCAACGTTTCATAATTACAATTGAAAACAGTTCATGGCGCTTTAATCTAAAACATTTTGAAATAGTGAATAATGAGAAAGACCGCAAGTGAAAATATGTAGCATCAAACCATACCTGTATGAAGCCAAAGAAGCCAAATAAAAAATATAAACTTTTTGGGTTAGTTTGATCAGATTATTGTATCGTCTAGTTTGTTTGTAGGAATTTTATAATAATTGAAGAGCAGTGTTTATAATGTTGTTATAATTTTAATAAGAAAACATTTATCTTTCATTTATAGAAACCTATAGAGATTATTCATGTTGTAAAACTTTACTTACAACTCGTTTTTTTACATCTTTCAGGGTAATACGCCCACCTTGAGTTGATTTATAGATGGTTTAACTTCAAAGGCACTAAAATAGTATAATAAAAGCGTGTTATTTTTGAATCCTTTATAAAAAAACATATTGTTAATGTTGGTGTAACGTTAATGACTAAAATACTAGTGCTTCTAATATGCACGTAATCCAAACGTGGTTCTCTGCATAGCTTGGGAGACTAGACCTAGTAATAATTTCTTTGCGAAATTGCGTTAAATTATTGAAACTAATGTAGAATTTTAAGAATTAATAAGAAAAAAATGAAATTACGAAAATTTCTGTAAATTTGTTATCGGTTACTCGTTATTCCTGCTCAGAAACCTAAATCATTCGATACTTTAATAATATTTTTAAATATTTTCGAATTAAAGAGGAATAGAGAAATACATTATTGCATTTGCAGCAACTTAAGTAAATTAACTGTTTATTTTAATTTGTCCCTGCTACTTGATGCTTTTATAGAGGGAGCGGGCGAGAGTGGCCCGCGGGCGGCTTTTGCCCACCCTTGCCTGGACATTAGATGCAATAACAGTTGACGGCTGTGGCGAAATAAAACCGCTCAAAAATTTCACTCTCGCAATTTCGAGGAAACACATCATAAAAGCAAAAACCCTTCTCCCAGTTGGACCATTAGCACGAAAACGGGACAATATTCCTATCTTTATTATAAATTTTTATAGCCGAGGATGTATGTTTTAGCGCTTTAATACGCAGTTTTTTAACGTGCGTGGCAGGTTGTAAATGTAGCAATTAAGGCTTCGGTGGCAAAGTCTGCAAAGTATAATTTTTACTTTTTTTACGTACGACAGGAGAATTACGGAGTACCGAGTCTGCTGTTAACCCATTATAAGTTGGCATGACGCGGCATCCAATTCGGAGTAAGCCACCCGAACAAGCGGTCTGAGCCGTGCGAAACCCACAGCTGACGCCCGGAGGAACCAGTGAATTTTATAGGCCATCCAGGATATAGGACATGACAGGCCGGTCGAATGGAATTTACACCGTTGAGGAATTACACACGATCTGAGGCAGATTTTGCACTGTATGCGTTTTTCCCTCGTCCGTTTTTATTATTGACGAAATTGCACAAACGAGGGATCAAAGAATCACACAGAGATCGTAATTTTACACAGATAGTGTGAATGCGCCTCTGGTGTGACAGATTTGTTGGCTTTATGGCCGACGAGCGCACTGGACATTGCATGGCTTGCATAACTATGAGAAAAGAACAACAAAATAGACGCGTAAATTTTCCTAAACGTTTTCTTGTTGACAGAAATAACGCTCTAGACTTGTACCAGATCAAATAAATGCCTTTCACCTTTTTTTCACTACAACTTTACGTAAATCACCATCAGTTGGGCCGAAGAATTTTATTGACAATATAAATCACAACAAGCGTGACAAATAAAAAGGTAAGTGAAAACAGTAAAGATAGGTTTAAAAGAAAAAGAAACTTTACTTCTCGCTCAGTAATTGTTCTGGGTTTATAGAACCGCAAATAATAAAGTTGATGCAACACTAAAAGCGAAAACAGTAAAAAATGAAATTGGCTCAAGAGTTCAAACGCTTTATTTAAGATCTTTCAAAGTATGAAATATAAACTTTATAATCAAAAATTAATGTTTACTAATCAGCAAACCGCATCAGCAGGTAAACTTCACCAAGTATTATTTTTGTTACGTTTTGTGCAAACCATGAGACACAAATAACAATTTTTTTTTTAAATAATATCACTTTGAATATGTTTTGTGCACCACAATAGATATTTAGCACTTTAAATTGGAGGAATATCCAACGAATAGTAAGTAATACAGTTGATCGCCAGAGGAAGAATTTTTGTCTGATGCACTTGTGAAGCACGCCATGAATGAATTAATGAAAAATTATACCATTTGAAACTTTTAATAATAACTTTCACGTGTATCCTTTCATGGGCATAGTCCATGGCATAGTTGCTTTTGGTTATACAGATAAAAAACTCCTTGAAATCCGTAGTAATTTCATAGAAACTTGCAAGTCTTCCAACTAAATAAACCATGTCGATTATATTCCCTCTTCGAAATCCAAATAATCCAATATACTTGATCACGCGACGTGTGTCTCGCTACTTTTCTCATCTCTTTTACTCCGTAACAAATTCGGTAATTTTTTCAAGTTTCTCCGTCGTAATTTTCCTTCAGCTTCCTCTATTTACACGTATTTCACGAACACCAACTAAGACTTGTTGAAAACTCCGACTTCTCTCAAACGTAAACTTTACAACTTTCCGCACAGTTATATCTGCATATACTGCCTTCAACATCGTAAAATATATTTCCAGCGACTTATTCGACAACATGCTAAAACTAGTTCGTTTTGCGTTGATTAAAGGACTTTTCGCTGCAGCAGAATCATTCCAGTAAATATTCAATCATTGATTAGGCATTAGTGAAGCTGAAATTTGGAAACGTAAACAGGTCCTCACATTCCAAACATCGAAATCGAGGAGCTTCATTATTTAGATCTCGAAGAAATATGCATTATTCTAAAGAAGCTAATCTGACTGTGTTTTTCCTTCACATTCTCGTTTCTTCCTCAACAAGAATTTTATAGATTCGCCAAGCAAACTTAACGAGAAGTTTGCCTATACGTGTGACTGGATAATAATGAAAGACAAGTAAACAAATAAATGGCAGTTTTGTGTACTCAACAATCTAAGATGTGTACAGCTGTATTGTTAAGACAGTCCCAATTAATTATTTCGCTCTGATCCGGTTCATATTAAACGTTCGATTTAACCAGGCACGTGTGCAAACACGATAATACCCCTATTCACCCTTCAAGAGTCTCCGATTACAGGCAGATACTCTCAATATGAAGATATTTAAGCGAAATATTCTCTAGGCGAAAACTGAAGTCATCTGGCAACACGTGTTTTCCGCGCCTCCGTCACACATGTCTGACATTTAAACGAGCAGATTTTGCAAGTGTTAAAAAAGTTTTTCCCCGCTTTCCAAGTACATGTCCATATAAGAGAAACGTTTTATTTATGTTGACAGGATTCAGAGATGTAACTCTTGTTACGCTTTCCTTTCTTACGCCCACGCCGTATTGTGTATTATATGTGCTGGAAGTGGTCACACCTGTGCCACAACCGATGCGTTTGATGACTCGACTTTATCGCAAAGAGGGTGTTGTCGCCCCCTGACCGTCCGATCGAACAGATTGCCCTTATCCGGGAAAATCATGTCGGAATCGAGTCGCATCATGGCACATTGTTCAGTTAATTAAATGTTACAGAGAAACGGCACGAAAGAAGGGTGGAATTCGTCAAAATTAGACAAACTTTATCTTCGGATGCTCCCAATTGCGGTCTCTTGTCGAGAGCCGGGTGAGGCTTGGCTAATCCGGAAACACAGAAGTTTTCCTCCCAATATTGATTATTGTCAGCGATCTCGTTGCTATACTCTCCCGATTTCCTAATAAAATCAACTTTTCAATATGCCGACCGCAAATTTAAATTTGTTCGGACGAGTCAAACGCTCTAACACGACATTTTCGACATCCACTGTGTTTATATTGGAAATTCCTATCTGGAGTAATTTAAAGGAAAAGTATCGATTCGATGGCACGAGCTTGACACGAAACGACGGAAACGAGCTTTCAACTGAGGATCAACGCGGAGGTCCCAGATTTCGCGGACGATGCCGTAATTCATTCAGTCGATAATGATCGTGTCTTTGAACTAAGCCTTAAAAAAACTACACCAAACGAAAAAAGACATAAATAAAAGAAAGCAGATTGCTGTCCGCAGTATAATCCAAATCTAAAGAAGATAAAGATCAAAGGAATAGCAGTAAAGTACATATTGAAAGGATGGTAAATGATTGACAATAATGATAATCCAGGTAATAAAATACAACGAAAGATAATCACGACTGAACACTATAACACGAAATGGTCGGTCCATAACGACCCTTAATCACTAGTCATCATCTGAAACACCTAATGTCGTTTTTATGACAAAGAAAAATAGAAAAGCCTATTACGGTCCAGTATACCAGATGAAAATTATTAGCCATGTCCAATGACGAACCTGCTATTTCATCTACCTTGTTAGGAATATTATTAGACTGTTTTTGTGAAAAATTCTCAAATACAGATTCTATTCTTGGATAAATAATACAAAGTGTACATATACCGGTAATAAAAGAATTTCTTTTTCCTCTTTCAAGAAACTTATTCTTTAAAAATTCAACATGAAAGCACGACCACAAACTTTCGAACAGAATACACAATGGCAGTAGTAAAGTCTCTCAAAGTGTAATAGTTTTAGCAAATAATAAATACGCTTTGAAATTTGCAGGAAGCTGCAGAAAGCCACTACAAACAACTAATTTTAGTCCGTTTAAGTTGTTTATCAAAACTTACCTATTTGCCCTTTTAAGCTCTCTGTGCGATCTGAACAAAGCGACACTTTTTACGTTATCCAGAAATGGTACATTTTTTGAAGGTAAGTGTAAAAAAATTCCAAATCTTAAATCTCGTGAAAAACTCACATCATAGTGGCAAAATTCACTGGAATAATGCCCGTAGCAGCTCCAGATTTTCACGAAAAGACAAATAATTGACCTTTTTTATAGAAGAGGGTGGTGACTATTTTTTTATTTTCTCAATTACGAATTTGAAAATTCAAATGCACAAATTTCGAAATGCAATAAGGGGCCACTGTAACCATAACAATTTTACACGGAGCAGAGATTGATTGCTTTCGAAATGTTTACATTTGCTAGCAATCAACTGCAGTGAAATATGGCATAAATCCAGACAGGATGAGCATCATCGCTGAATACTGTATCACATCAATGTAGAGGCGTTAAAATACTACCAATATTCCAAACCCCACTTATCAAAGCGCTTGTGAAAAAAATGACCATACAGATATTGTTTGCCGACAGTGATGTTGGTTGGAAAAATGATCCGTTTTTTATGACAATGTATAGAGCCAAAAATGTTTCTATGCAACAACTGCCTTCCATTCGATTATTTGATCCAGCAAAAAACTCTAAATTTAAATTTGTTTTCATTTCGCCAACAAGGCACAAAATAATTTTATGTATACAAGCTATCGATTAAATGTGCCGAATTTCGGATAACAAACGAATATGTACGTGTCGGTCTGCACGGTCGCACTAATTCAGAGCACAATCGAATTGATTGAATATTTACAAAACCGTAAACATCCCACGATTCTAATAGGGTCTGATTAAATTTAGTCTGTTGTTGCTCAGGAGCAGACACATCTCATTAGAGCAAGCACCCAATTAATAGTTAACGGAACGTCACACACATAAGGGATATGGCAGTGTAGACAGCCCGGTTTAATTTCACCATCCACCAAATAGAATATAATTATTGAACTTAAGCATCGCTTTAATGTCAAGAGGATTTAAAATTATCCTGTCACAGGCGATAATTACAACCGAGAGAGATCCTCTCGTCTTAATTTTTTCCACGTCTCGTTTAAAAATTAATGAATAGGATTGATGGGCGCCCACATCGAGATCATTCCCTCTAATGTCATTAAATTCCCATAAAAGATTCGAAACACGAAACACGTTGCGAAATCTAATAACTCCGAGCACTTCCACAACATTTATCCGACCTAAAAATTCATCGTCATTGTTCTCTCCCGTAATTGACGACGACTCGAACCGAAACAAAAATTTTCGATAACAGTGACAGTTTGACGTGCGGACAAATCACTGCTTTCACCGGACCAACCCCAATTAAATGCAAAGCCGACACGAGCAAAGGGTGCTTTTTACTCACGAAATGTCCCGGCGTGTGGGCTGGGCTAGGACAGCAATTATGATGAGCCATTGTCAGTTAATTCTGTATTAACTGGTAAAACATCTTTGACAGTTTTTTCTAAACCGAATTACGAGGTTTAGCTGAATCAAAACAGATTGTAGCTGTTTAAAGCTGCCACGCTCTATATTTAATTGTTTAATTTAACTAACCAAATTAAGCACACGGCTTCATTCGAGAACTGTCAGATGGTAATTAGTTGGCCGTGTTAAAACTTAGTCTCAGCTCGAAATTATTTTATCTGAATTCATTGCCCTCATCTTCGAGAGACGGCATCTTTATTGCTTTTCGCTCTTATCGCAACTGCACATTATCCCATCAAAAATACATGACGACAATGTAAACTCTTTGAGCAATAATTCATATAAATACAAACAGAAGTTAGTGCTATTGTCGATTTTTCGATAATTTACACACATTAAAAAAATAGTGAGTAAAACAAAGCTTGAATACAAAAGGTATATTCTTATAAATAAACAGAAACTAAATTTCTGATCAGTGGTCTGCGATTTTTTTGAATAGATTTTTTCCAATGAATAATAAATAAGACACTGACTAATTGAAAAAGTGTTAGGTATAACACCCTGTAGTAACAACCTGAGCTACATTTGGCCAGATAATTAAGAGGAATAAACAGATTACCTACAGATTAACTCTTTTTCTGTTCAAACAATTCATGCACAAGCGGTCTTAAAACACATGTTTTCAACTATTAATTCTCTTGAAACGCATTTAATGCATTACTCACTTCAGATGAACTGCAGAAGATACACCTGATTATGATAAAAAGAAACAATCTGCTGCTGATAACGTCCTGACATTGCTATGCATATTCAGTAAACAAATTGCTACGTAAATTTCAACACCAGGAGCTTCGTTTGCAAAAGCCTACGCACAAATAGTTTAGCAGGGTAAAAAAACTAATTTACAAAACAATTTAGTTGGAACATATTAAATTTATATTTAATTTGTAAATGATGAGTAAGTATAACACATAAGAGATCGAAAAATTAACCATAATAAACCATTATCTAGCTAGATGATAGTGATATACAGAGTGATTCTTAAATGACCGACCAAATTTTATCATAGCCTCCCAAGGATAAGTAGAGACGACCTGGGGTAGAAACCCCTTAACCATGGGTATAAATAAGTTGTATGGGAAAAAATATGCGGCACAGTATGATTATGATTAGACTTCGATCTGCGATAAGTATCCGAGGAGAAAAATCAATTACGACTTGGACGATCCGTTTACTGATTTATTACAAATAGCTTAAATAGTTCGGTTTCTCCACCAACGCAAGAAATTCCAAGTTATTGCTCAACAACATAAAAAGTGTTGGTGCGTCCATTAGCAGCGTACAAGAAATGCAACTCCCACAAAAATTAAACTGGGAATTTTTTTCCATGTACAGATTTTATTAAAAGGAGTTCAACCACCTACACAAATAACAAACAATAGAATATAGGTTATAAACAATTCACATGTCCTCGACAACAACAAATAAAAATACATAACCAACAAAACATGGTTAACTTACGGTTTTTCTGTGAGAAACAGGATATCTACCCTTGGTCGCACCCTAGTCCCTAAAGGGAACACACGTAAAACCGACACATAACTAACAATTAAATAAAAACCGGCGATATTTCTACAAAATTAGAAAAAAACGTACACAGACTGACATCCCCAAAGACACGGGCGGCCATGCCATATGCGTCGATTTTAGCGTGAGCGCCCTCTAAAGCTGGGATCGCAATCACAAGAAGAGAAGGTTTGAAACCCAGATCATGATAATAAAATTGAATTTATAGCCGAATTTAAGAATGTAATCTACTTTAAGTGCATTCAAGTTTTAATTGGCTATTTGATAACTTTAAATTTAAAGTGGAATAAAAACGCGTAAATCAAAACCGTATTGAATATTTCTCAAAATTTCTTTGATGTACCAAAAATATCTACTAATGACACGTACCACTGTCTCATTTAAATAATAAATTAACCCAAAATTGCGTTCTCTTTGTTTAAATAAGTTAAATATGTTTCTAATACAAAAAAGTTTTAAGTTTTAAGTTTTAACAGTTTCTAAGTTAACCACTTACAAAACAGATGCGCCCTATATAAGCGAAAAATACTCGTAGGTGATCAAATTGTAATTGTCATAACGATGAGGATACACTTAAAAATAGTCGCCCTTTTCCTTATACGAGTATTGCCTATTGTTTTCAAACGTCAATAGTTCGACATGTAATCACAAAGTTTTGTCATCAAACATGCTCCCGATATCACAGAATATTGCTTGTCAAATTTAAAATCGATATTAGACTGTTAGACCCAGTTTTTATTTATCGAAAAATGCAAGGCGTAACAAAGTTCCAAAAAAAGCGCTCACTATTTGAGTTTTATATCTCTTCTTTAATAAAAAAAGTCCCATCAGTCTCACGTGAAACTTTAATTTTAATAAATCTTTGTTGCAAGTTCAGAATTTCGACATAAGTTGTAATTTTATTAATCTAATTTATAGCAGACGTGTGAGTAGGAGTGAAACAACCTTTAACTTACAACTAGATGTAATTAGCTAGTACCCAAATGTAATCCTAAAATTTAATTTAGCGCTATAGAATCATTTATGAAACCAGCGTATTCCATGTACCTATACTCCCCTCAATTTATTCAATGGTTTTTGTGCTTAACTTAAATATCCCCAGATACGTAACTAAAAATGACACTTTTGTTTCTAAAGCTGGCTCTTTGTATTCCTACAGAAAAAGGTTCTATAAGGAATTCGTGTCTACAGCATTCTATTATTCTATAAAAATAAACAATCCTTTTATTTTTAAGGTATTGTTCACGTTTTTAGGAAGTTTTTGTGCAAAACTGTGATAAATAAAAAAGACTTGCTTGTGGAAAAAATAATTATAATAATAAATTAAAAATAAAACAACGGAACCAAACGATTCCACGGACAGTCCACCACCCACAGGCCATAGCCTAGCATCTATTACTGAATAAAGATAAAACGCCATTTATTGGGTACATGTAGCGTATAAAATTCCTTAAACGAAATCAAGATGAACGTGATTTAATTAATTCGAAAAATATTGCAGAATTTTCGTCCAGAAAGGCGATTACTTAGAGGTACTTACACAGTAACTCACATTTTTTAAAACATTGGGAACATTAATAATGCATCAGATGTAACAAGCTTTTCCATTTACGTTATTTATGTTTTTTCAAGATCGATTTATTTAAATAAGATATTACGTAGGATAATTTTAGAATAATATTAATAAATCAGGTCTTACAAATTTCAAGATAAACTCGAATATTTATTAGCCCATCGAGAGATCAAACTGGTTAATAATGAAAACAATTAATATCATTTTCTTTTTGCTCGTACATTCGGTGTCATTTCGAGCATCCTCGCCGTTTCTTCAGCGGAAATCAGCTCTGATAAAAATGTTAAGCCGATATCAAGCCCTCCATTATGCACCGAACCGATGTCCTTAATCGGTTAATCTCATGGCAAATGAAGTCTTGAAGAAATTGCGACAAAAGCTGCAATTGTAATCGTAGCTTTGACCGTGTCAATTGTTATCGAGCCGCGTTTTCTAATTGGAAAATTCGACATGGCATTAGCGCCAAATCCAAGTAACACAATTAAGTGAAGAAGTCGGACAGAATAAGTGCAGCGACGGTGTCTCTCGACACCGCAGCGTCTATTTTGAAACGTGACTTGATATGTAGCGGCAGAGAACATAGAACTAATTAAGACTCTTGACACTTGGAGACGTGTAGGAGTCCTCTCCCCCGACCGGAATCGATTCGAAGTGCCCTCCTTTGTGCGGCTATTGGCGGAATCCGAGAAAACCCACCGCTCAACGATTTTTTGCTTTTAATTAAACCGCCAGTTAAGGAGTTAGTTGTGAACTAGCCTCGTCGAGCTTTAAAATAGTAAAAAGCTCAAAGCTACTTACAATCGTCCAGAGTTTATAGAGCCTCGTAGAGAGGATTATCAGCTTTACATTTAATGGGGATTGAAAGCTCATTGCTGTTTTCATTTAAATACCAAATTTGTACCGGAAGTTCAGTGATTTTTTTCCTTGTATTGACCGAACTGGAACACAACGAGACGCTAAAAAACGTCCAAGTCGATACAATGAATATTTTAAATGGACTTCAGGCCGAAAGGCTTTAAATCGCTTAAATATTTACAAACGCATTATCCTAGAAAACGCTGCAAGATACAAAAAGCACCCAACTATTAAATAAATTTCCCACATGTTTGCAGCAGCTTGATTTCACCAAACGTAAAATTACAAATTCTGACACAATCGATAAAATACATCAACCAGACCGAACACTAGTGCAACGATTAATAGCGAAAAGCATAAAATGCTCGGACACAACAAATAATTTAATTTTCCGTTTGCTTTACTCCATTATTCACAATCACAAAATTGATATAATCCGCCTTTAAACTCGACCTAAGCCCAAAAATGCAATCAAGTTTTATGTTTTAAGACGGCAATCAAATAATTAAATTAATGAAGTGGAAAAATAATTACACGAGTATTTGATTAAACCAAAATAAATGATTAAAATCCTACACATAGCTTCTGACGCAAATACTGATCAAGCTGATTTATTAAACCAATTAATTATTCTTTGAAAGCGGTTGAAATATTTTTGAAATATTCAATAATTAATTCGTGTGCAAGATACATCCGAATGAGCTTCAAATTTGTCATGCCATTAAAAGTTTGAGAACGAGAATGTGTATTTGGTGGAAATAATTTTAAACGTTCTTCCTTACAATGTTGTGATAACGATAACGCTCTTTTTATTGGCAAGAGAAATGAAATGAGCTATGCCACCATTCGCCATAAAACCCCCGATAGAAAAACGTGAAAAAGCATTCGCTCACTTTATCTGGGGTCACACTACACTTCCTTCATTACTCCTGGCAAGATTAATTGCAAATTGACCCATCCAGAAACGCCCGGCCGTAATTGAACTTATTTCAAAACCAACATTTCAGTTTTGTGTTGTTTGAACGAGGCAAAGAACAATATTTTGACTAATCCAGCGAAAAGTTATTATTTATTTATGCAAAACTGTGCCTTTGAAGAGTGACTGTCCCGTTTATCTCCGAAATAAATTCGAGTGTCAAAAATACCGTCTCAAGATGGTAAAATATTAGAATGGTTGGCGTAGGCGCGTTCGCGCCCCTATGAAGTGTTTGTATGGGTAATCCGGGTCGTTACCGGATAAGAGATGAAAAATTTTAAATATGGGGCTACCTCACAACTCTTCCGGTATTACCGACACCATTCATCACGTGAGGATTGGATTTATTGATTTTACATCGTGTCCAAACCGCGCAAAAATATGCATAGGCTAGTGCCAACAAGATCCCAGTGAAAGTGCAAAATTTAGAATCGCATATGGAAGTAATCCCGACGGATCAAACGCACTATTACTTATTTACGCTTTTAGGTCGATGTGTTCCCATTAAAATTATATCAAATCCCCAATTCATTTAATAAGAGCCACTTAAGCCAGGGCCATGCTGAGACTTAATCCGGTAATTTCGTACACCTTCCGCATTTATCACTCTGACAACGATAGCCCATTATTCTTTTTCCTAAATTGCTTGAGACACGTTCGGGGTGCATGTCTTCTAAATTGCATTTTTTCCTTCAGCGGAATTGCAATTGTAGAGAAATCTATCTCCTACACGGGGATTTATTAATCCGAAGGATTAATCGTCCAAAGGTAGGAACCCGAATACCTTACTTTCTTACCTAGACTCGCATTCTGCACCAAGCAATATTTTATCCCTAAAATTTGATTGGATTAAGAAAATCTTAGCTAGAGAAATTTGAAAAAAACTTTATTTTTAACTTAAACTTTAAAACTTTACTGCCGGTTTCCCTGCTCAAACGCACGTTTAAAAGTAATAAAAAAATTACAGGTTTTTATGTTCATTTTAACAAATTTAAAGTAATAAAAAACTCTTTCACAAAAAATACGGTCATATTAATTTGAAAAATGAGTGCTATATGTAATGAAATTAGTTTTACTTTATGTCCACTCTTTAACAACTTTGAGTAAATCTTTTTAGAATTTAAATGCGTGAGTGTGATACGATTTGTAATTGTTGTAATACTTATCTGTGATAAAAAAAATTGTACGAAATTTGTACAAAGAGGTTTTACAATCAGGTTTTTAAAACTGATTTACAAAAATCATTGTTATTAAAATATTCTGTAAACTAGCCCGTGTTTGGTGACTTTCTAGCAAGTTTATTTTTATAATTAACTGAAAACAGTATGCATTTTAAATTCAGTATAACGACTTAACTTTCATCAGTTTCATCCTCCTAATTAAAATATTTTAATTTATTTTCAAGTACCTATTAAATGTTTGTTATTGGCGTAAAATAAAAAATTCATATTAAACTCGAAAAAAAATATGCCGTTTATTTTTATTATTAAATTCATTTTAAATCATTTGGTAAAAAGTAATTACAATCAATTTAATTTGTAAAATATTTATGTTATTATTCTTGTAAGTGTAACAGCTATTTATAAATTTAATAAGCAAGCGTACGATTTGGTGGATGCGCCGGGAGAATTAATACTTTCACCACACATTTACACATTTACTTAAATATTTAATACAAAATTTTTAAGCTTATTTTAATAAGTAAATTAAACTTTTAACCAGGATGACAATCATTCTACGTTTACATTTAATTAGCATTGGCAACGCTTTGACAAATGCCAAATTAATCACAAATAAAATTTTGTTGCAATTAAAGTTTTGTAAACTAGCCATTAGTGTTATCGAAAAAATAAATGCAAATAATGAATATAATGATAAAAAAAACTTTGCGAACTAATACCCCATTGTAATCGGATTTTAGTATTTCTAGATCCAATAACAAAGCAATTAAAAAGCTACAAACCCAAAAAAAAACATTACTATTCTGTATTTAGTTTGCAATAGATAGATTGCCAACTTTAATTTGTCAAATACACAATTATTCCTGATGTTTGCCCGATCAGATATTTATTCAAATGCACTTGTAATTTTGCAAAGTACACCGAAGAATCAACATGAAAAAATCAGAATCCCATTCTTTTTAGATCAATTTATATAATTCCAGTTTCCGTAATTGCAAATTAATTTCAATAATCATAAGTAATTTAATGTAATTTTTGAAATAATTTGCTTCTTAGTACAATAAGTCGAAAGAAATAATATCAGATTAAGACACACTTAAGTTATAAAAATCATGTCTCCTAGTGTAATTTGTGACCTATTTCACTAAAGTATTTTACAAATAGACCACAATGCTAAAGTAGTAAAGAGAATCTAATAATACTACAAATTTAAAAGAAGATGGTTCGATTAAAGAGGATTAAAAATTTTGCCCAACTGAACAACCATGTTAATCTTTGTTGCATGCTTTGATAAAAGTCGTCTAAAAGAGAGAAAAATGTAAAAATTTGTGGAACAGTAAACTTGACAAAAAAAAAGATTTAATCTAATCTACTTTAGAGATTATCCTTTTTTCAAAAGTTGTATGTAAAAGCTACAATTAAAAAATGTACCTTCAATTTAACTTGACTTTCCGAGTTTACAAATGCAAATATAATCCTTTAAAACTTTAAAATGAAAGTATTGAATTTCTCTACAACCACCTACTTAATAAATTGTGCATAGACTCTCCGTGGCCATTAAAACGATTTGACCCGTCGGTTTTATTGACCTCTTGCCGTAACTTTTTTACGTTGGCACTATGCAGCTTAAAATTCTGTATGAGCAATTCGGTCGAGTTTGAAACAGCAGACAACCAATACATTTCAAGATCGCCGATTCAGAACCAATATGAGCCCACAAATATGAAAAAATATGGTACACCCGGCATGGCCTGTACATATTTCGTGTTTCCTCACTATCCCTGTCCCATAAATACAGATTGAAGTCGAGTACGTGCAACCGGCGACCACCTGTATACACCACAAAAAGAAAAATCTCCCTGTAATGACTCCACTGAACCTAACAAGTCGCAATGCTGTTGTTGCTACAAATCCATAGCGAAAGTGGCTGTTCCAGGCGGCTGCTCCTCCTTCCTGGCCCCCGTTAATTAAAAGGAAATATATCGGGCACGCTTCGCGCGGCCTTTGGAGATTTATCGCCAGGGCCGGACCGGGATTTTTTTCAACTAAAGTTTAAAGAACACTTTTGCCGTTCGACGGCGTTTCTAAATCTTATTTCAGCATTAAGTTCCTTTTCGTAGATAGGGATTAATAAAATAAGCAACAATTTTTGAAATAGTTGGTGCAATTTGTGTTTAATGAAAATTTATGATTGAATTGGGTCAGGACAAGGCAGTCCGGCCCTGTTTCACGTCTGAATTTCGCAGTTATCGGATT